>NC_041390.1:183398743-183423836 GCF_002162155.2 Triticum dicoccoides
GTCTTCATATTTGGCGAGGATTTTTATTATTTTTTCTAAGACCTCCCGTGGAGTTTCAGGTCATTCCGAGAATATTTGTTTTCTGCACATAAAACAACATCATGGCAATTCTGCTGAAAACAGCGTCAGTCCGGGTTAGTTCCATTCAAATCTTACAAATGAGAGTCTAAAACAAGGGCAAAAGTGTTTGGAAAAGTAGATACGACAGAGACGTATCAGGGGCCGCATTGCTATGCGAGCTCGGAACATGCCAGGCGGTCCAGTTGTCGATTACCCCGGGCGCGCTTGAAGTTGTCCGGGTCCTTAATCGCCGAACTAGTGGATTGCCTTAAGAGGCTGCTTTGTGCTTATGCTGCGAGGGCTGCAGTGTGCTCCTCCATTCGGAGAGAGCACTCTGTGTTTCCATTAACTGTAATGACCCCCCGAGGTCCTGGCATCTTGAGCTTGAGGTATGCATAATGTGGTACCGCATTGAATATCGCAAATGCGGTTTGCCCAAGCAGTGCATGATAGCCACTGCGGAACGGGACTATATCGAAGATTAACTCTTCACTTCGGAAGTTATCCAGGGATCCAAAGACCACTTCCAGTGTGACTGAGCCTGTGTAGTGGGCCTCTACACCTGGTATGACGCCTTTAAAGCTCGTTTTTGTGGGTTTGATCCTTGAGGGGTCTATACCCATTTTGCGCACTGTGTCCTGATAAAGCAGGTTCAGGCTGCTGCCGCCATCCATAAGGACTCGAGTGAGGTGAAATCCTCAATGATTGGGTCTAGGACCAGTGCGGCGAATCCGCCATGATGGATACTAGTGGGGTGGTCCCTGCGATCGAAGGTGATCGGACAGGAGGACCATGGGTTGAACTTTGGGGCGACTGGCTCCAACGCATATACGTCCCTGAGCGCACTCTTCCGCTCCCTCTTGAGGATGTGGGTTGCGTATATCATGTTCACCATCCGCACTTGTGGGGGAAACCTCTTCTGTCCTCCAGTGTTCGGCTGCCGGGGCTCCTCTTCGTCATCGCTATGTGACCCCTTATCTTTGTCTTTGGCAATTAACTTGCCGACCTGCTTGAACACCCAACAATCCCTGCTGGTGTGGTTGGCTAGCTTATCGGGGGTGCCATGTATCTGACATGAGAGATCGAGTATACGGTCCAAACTGGACAGGCCCGGAGTTCTTCTTTTGAATGGCTTTTTCCGCTGACCGGGCTTAGAGCCTTTGAATCCGACATTAACTGCCGTGTCTTCAGTATTATCGCTATTAATGCGGCGCTTATGTTTGTTGTGATGTGACCTGCTATTGCCGTCCTTGGTATCCGAAGTACCATGGTTCTTTGATATGTTATTACTGCGAGCCAGCCAGCTGTCTTCTCCCGCACAAAAGTGGGTCATGAGTGTCGTGAGGGCTGTCATAGATTTCGGCTTTTCCTGACCAAGGTGCCGGGCTAGCCACTCATCGCGGATGTTGTGGTTGAAGGCTGCTAGGGCCTCTGCATCCGGACAGTCGACGATTTGATTTTTCTTTGTTAGGAATCGTGTCCAGAATTTCCTAGCCGATTCCTCTGGCTGCTGAATTATGTGGCTCAACTCGTCGGCATCCGGTGGTCGCACATAAGTGCCCTGAAAGTTGTCGAGGAATGCGGCTTCCAGATCTTCCCAACAGCCAATGGACTCTGCTGGCAGGCTATTGAGCCAATGCCGAGCTGGTCATTTGAGTTTGAGTGGGAGGTATTTAATGGCGTGTAGATCATCACCGCGTGCCATGTGGATATGCAGGAGGAAATCCTCGATCCATACCGCAGGATCTGTTGTGTCATCGTATGATTCTATATTTATGGGTTTGAAACCCTCTGGGATTTGATGATCCATTACTTCGTCTATGAAGCATAAGGGGTGTGCGGCGCCTCTGTACTGGGCCATATCGCGACGCAGCTCCAATGAGTTTTGTCTATTGTGTTCGGCCCAGCTGGATCTTTTACTATATCCGGCGTGACGGCTATCGTCTCGCGTAGTGGCGCGCCCCCGCGATCCGTAGATCGATCTTGCGTGTTTTGCTTTGTCCTCCAATACGTCTCGCAGGTCTGGCGTATTTCCCCATGCCTTTTTATTTGAATGGCGTCGGGGTGCAGGCTGAGCTTTTGGCTGGAATGCCTCTCTGTCGCGGCCATGAGGTGGCCGGTCAGCCACGTCATACGCTTCTTCCTCCAGTTGGGGTAGCAACCTGCATTTTGGGTAACTCTTGGAGGGGCGTTCGAGTTTATATTCCTTGGCCGCCAGGACTTCATTCCATCTGTCAGCTAGTAGATCTTGATCAGCTTGAAGCTGATGCTGCTTCTTCTTAAGGCTATTTGCCGTGGCTATAAGCCGGGGCTTGAAGCGCTCTTGTTCGACCGGATCCTCTGGCACGACGAATTCGTCATCGTCGAGGCTTGCCTCGTCTTCAGAGGGATGCATGTAATTATCATCCTCCTCATCTGCCGCTCTCTCAGGAGGGCTGGCCTCTCCATCCTCCTGCCCTAAATCATACTGGAGGGGATTATTGCCATCTTCGGCACTATCCGGAGTGCTATTATCTCCTGTGCCGGTATCACTACTTTTGCTTTGGCGGGACTTAGAGCGGCGCCGCTGACGTCGATGCTTGGGTTGCTTCTTGGAGGGGTCATCCTCCGCTGTCTCGTCGCCATTGCCTTATTTGGGTGTGTCCACCATGTATATATATCGTATGATGAGGTGGCTGTCCAGTGCCCTGTGGGCAGTGGTTCCTCTTCGTCTCCCGCATCGTCGTCCATACCGTCGATGTCGTCGGAGTCGAAGTCGAGCATGTCGGTTAAGTCGTCGATAGTGGCTACTAAGTGGGTGGTGGGTGGGCAGTGAATTTCTTCATCATCCGCATCCCAATCCTGTCGGACATAGTTTAGCTAGGATCCTCCTGACAAGGAGAGAGACCTTAATGAGTTCAGTATGTCTCCAAAGGGCGAGTGCGGAAAAATATCTTCGGAGGTAAACTCCATGATCGGCGCCCAATCGGATTCGCTAGGAACGGGCGCAGGCGGTTCGAAGTCCATGGCCGGAGAAGGATCCGGCAGTTTGACAACATGGCTCTCATGCAGGGTAAGGTCGATGTTCGGCTCGATCGCCGCGAGGATAAGGCCTCCGTGGCGGGGTCCATCCACCCGTCCATGGACGACGCAACTGGCTCCGAATTGAGGGTCGGAGCGGCTGCCGGTGCGATCTCCTGGCCACTGTCTGATGGTAGAGCTAAATCGTACTCATCGTGACCGTGCGACGCACAAGGCAGGGGCTCGAATCCATCAAAGATCAAGTCTCCGCGGATATCGGCCGTGTAATTTAAGCTTCCAAACCTGACCTGGTGGCCAGGGGCGTAACTTTCGATCTGCTCTAGATGGCCAAGCGAGTTGGCCCGCAGTGCGAAGCCGCCGAACACAAAGATCTGTTCGGGAAGAAAAGTCTCACCCTGGACTGCATCGCTATCGATGATCGTAGGAGCCATCAAGCCTAACGGCGACGACACAGAGGAACTCTCAATGAAAGCACCAATGTCGGTGTCAAAACCGACGGATCTCAGGTAGGGGGTCCCGAACTGTGCGTCTAAGGCGGATGGTAATAGGAGGCAGGGGACATGATGTTTTACCCAGGTTCGGGCCCTCTTGATGGAGCTAAAACCCTACGTCCTGCTGGATTTATTCTTGATGATATGGGTATTACAAGAGTTGATCTACCACGAGATCGGAGAGGCTAAACCCTAAAAGCTAGCCTATGGTCTGATTGTATGTTGTCATACGGACTAAAACCCTCCGGTTTATATAGACACCAGAGGGGGCTAGGGTTACACAAGGTCGGTTACAAAGGAGGAGATATACATATCCGTATTGCCTAGCTTGTCTTCCACGCCAAGTAGAGTCCCATCCGGACACGGGACGAAGTCTTCAATCTTGTATCTTCATAGTCCAACAGTCCGGCTGTCCGGAGACCCCCTAATCCCGGACTCCCTCAACCGCCCTCAAGAAGGTGTTAGCCGAGGCCGAGGATAAAGTGGCCAAGAACGCGCCTCGTGCGAGAAGCACGAGGCCCGGGTTGATGAGGCGTAGCAGCAGCTCCGAGGCGTGATCGAGACATTTGAGTCCTTGGAGCGCAATTGTAAGGTGCAAGAGTCCGAACTGGAGAAGGCCTGTCAGAGCACACAGGACGCACGAGCCGAAGCCCAGAACGCCCTCCAGGAGATTCAGGTGGCCAAGAACATTGCGGCGGGTGAGTCTTTCGCCATGCAAAGCAAGTATGTGAAAGAAATGTTCCTTGTACTTATCTGGATTTGGGTTTTCCAAGGGTGTTTACGGATCTGCCGTGCAGTATATCAGATGCTGCCGAGCATTATAGAGCCGAAGAGGGGATGTCTACGGAGAAGCTGTTCTGGTCCCAATATCTTGGACCCGAACATCCGGTGCCCTTCAGCGACCAGCTGAAGCAGTTGGTTGAGCTGCACAAGTCGGCAGAGCTAGCCATGAAGGACCTAATAGTCTGGCTGTGGCCTGCCGAGCCTATACCTAGCAGCTACTTCAGGCTTGTTCGGCGGCTTGTAAGTGCCTGTCCGCGGCTCGAAACCGTGAAACGGTCGGTCTGTATTGAAGGTGCTCGTATGGCGTGTGCCCGCGTCAAGACACATTGGGCAAAGTTAGATGCCAAGAAGCTAATGACCGAGGGGCCGCCGGAGGGCAAGGAGCATCGTCGACCCGAGCACTATTTTGATGGTGTCCTGGAGGGGTCCCACCTTGTGGCAGAGCAATGTTAAAAGGATATCATATTCCCATGAGAACATGTGTATTACCTTGCCCTGTAATATGGAACAATGGTGTAATGTAATATAGTGCTTATGATTTAAATTTACCTCCTGTGCGGCTGTTTATTAACTTTGAGGGTTGACCAGTCGTCGGCTTCTGCCCCCACGTAGATAGTACGGGGGTGTTCGGGATAAATCTAAACACTCTTTACTCCACATTCTGGTCCTTAAAGGAGGTGTTTAGCGCAACGAACAAGGCAATCAGACTATGTGGCCTTTACCGCCCTCACTTAGCCATAGGAGTTTAACAAATAGGAAAGTTGGCGGAGCCCGTGGTATTCGGAAGACCAAACTAGGGGCGCTATGCACGCCTAATCGGGGGAACCGATTCTTCGCAAGAAGCGGAAAAATCTCCAACGATTTGGAACCTCTCGAACAGCTGACCGGCTCTCGTCGCATCATGACAGTCAGTTTTCGGCTTTCTCTACTGAGGTGCTCGTCCGGAAGAATGGGGACACAATCATAGTAGTTCTCCCTTTTACTACCCTAGCCGATATAGCGGAACGTAAGGTAGTAAGCACATGAGTCGGACAACCCAACTATTGACCAAAGACATGATTCAGAGCTGATGCATATAATGCTATAAGTTCGGGGTGCCGAACTATACTATAAAAGTGTTCGGACTTTTTATTGCCGTGGTGTTGGGTGTAATGAAGCCCCTGGCGTAGTAATACGTACCATGGTGTATGTTCGTAGTGGGTAATTAATACCGAGGTGAGTAAACGTAAAAATAAAATATTAGGCTAACGCTACTGTGTATTCACCATCAAGGCGTGCTTTGTACAAGCGATGCGAAAAGCATGTAGGGCTATTTAACATGCCGTAACCAAGGGCGAGCTACATGCGGGCATGAAAAGCAAGTATGGCGATCGTTAATAGAGATCACCTGGGGATTCCCTTGTAAGACAGAGCTCCTTGCCTCCTTGGTGTGTTCTGCAAGCGGGTTGTCCGTACAGACCTTCAAAAGAGAAGAAAAAACCCACAGAGAAGAAAAAGTAAAAGCGTGCGAATCCTAGGGTCGGTCGAGCCATACAGTGGATCGCGAACAAGTTATGCCTCTGTCAGTTCCCATGGGGTTTTGAGTGTGTAATTTATATACGTGTGGTATTAGTGCCATTGCCTCCTCGGGGCTGGGATGGAGGCCAAGTTGCTAATTCGGCTCCTGACGAGCCGAGCTATCCTGTTGCAGTGTGGTCCGGACCCTCTTGATGATGTCCAGGGGCTCTGCAGCCAGATTATAATGCTGCTTGAGAAGGCCGCTCTATACTTCTGCTGCTAGGGCGGCAGTGTGCTCCTCCGTACGGAGGGAGCATTTCGTGTTTCCATTTACTGTAATGATGCCACATGGACCGGGCATTTTGAGCTTGAGATAAGGTAATGTGGCACCACATTGAATCTAGCAAATGCAGTTCGTCCGAGCAGGCGTGATAGCCGCTGCGAAATGGAACGATATCAAAGATCAGTTCTTCGCTTCGGAAGTTATCCGGGGAACCGAATACTACTTCCAGCGTTATTGAGCCCTTACAATGGGCCTCTACGCTTGGTACGACTCCTTTAAAGGTAGTCTTCGTAGGCTTGATCCGTGAGGGGTCGATGCACATTTTACGCACTGTATCCTGATAGAGCAGGTTGAGGCTGCTACCACCGTCCATTAGGACTCGTGTAAGGTGAAATCCGTCGATGATTGGGTCGAGGACTAATGCGGCTGAACCGCCATGGCGGATGCTGGTTGGATGGTCTCGGCGGTCAAAGGTGATCGGTACTGACGACCATGGGTTAAGTTTTGGGGCGACTGGCTCTACCGCATAAACGTCCCTAAGTGCGCGCTTGCGCTCCCTTTTGGGGATGTGTGTGGCATATATCATGTTCACCGTTTTGACTTGAGGCGGGAATTTCTTCTGCCCGTAGTGTTCGGCTGCCGGGGCTCCTCGTCTGCGTCCTTGCTCTGCGATTCCCCTTCCTTGTTTACATTATTTACCTTGCTGGCTTGCTTAAGTACCCGACAATCTCTATTGGTATGGTTGGCTGGTTTGTCTCGGGTGCCATGTATCTGGCACGGACGTTCGAGTATGCGGTCCAAGCTGGATGGTCCTCCGCCGTTCCTTTTATAGGGCTTCTTTCACGGGCCGGACTTGGAGCCACTGAATCCGGCATGAATGGTAGTGTCATCGGTGTTATCACCATTGCTTCGGCGTTTGTGTCTGTTGCGCCGGAGCTTGTCGGTGCTGTTTTTTGTCTCGGAGGGGCCTGTTTCGTTAGCTGTGTTGGTACTGTGAGCTAGCCAACTATCCTCTCCCGCACAAAAGCGTGTCATAAGTGCCGTGAGGGCTGCCATGGATCTCGGCTTTTCCTGGCCGAGGTGGCGGGCGAGCCATTCGTCCCGGGTGCTATGCTTAAAGGCCGCTAGGTCCTCGGCGTCCGAACATTCGACGATCTGGTTCTTTTTGGTTACGAACCTAGTCCAGAATTTTCTGGCCAATTCTCCGGGTTGTTGAACTATGTGGCTTAGGTCATCGGCATCTGGTGGCCGGACATAAGTTCCTTGGAAGTTGTCGAGGAAAGCCTCTTCCAAGTTCTCCTAGCTACCGATTGAGTTCTCAGGCAGGCTATTTAACCAGTGCCGAGCTGGTCCTTTGAGTTTTAATGGGAGGTATTTGATGGCGTGGAGGTCGTCTCCTTGGGCCATGTGGATGTGGAGAATGAAGTCCTCGATCCATACTGCAGGATCGGTTGTGCCGTCATATGATTCGATATTGACGGGCTTGAACCCCTCGGGGAATTCATGATCTAGCACTTCATCTGTGAAGCAGAGCAGGTGTGTGGCGCCTTTATATCGGGCCGCATTGTGGCGGAGCTCTGAAGGAGTCCGTATGCGGCGTTCAGCTCAAGCGTGGTTAGGTTTGTCGCGTCCGAATACATAGCCATTGCCGCGCCTCGAGGCACATCCTCGTGATCCATAGATCGATCTTGTGTGTCCTGCTCTACTATCCAGGGTCTGTCAGAGGTCGTACGTATGGCTCCGGACTCTTCCGTCCCTATTTTGATGGGATGGTGGGGCGGTCTGTTGTTCGGCCTGAGTTGCCGCTTTATCTCGACCGCGGGGTGGCCGTTCCGCTGCCCTGTCCCGACCACGTGGTGGTCGATCCGCATTGCGTGAGGGAGATATATGCTCCAGCACTTCCTCATTGAATTGAGGTAGCAGTCTGCGTTTCGGGTAGCTCTTGGCTGGGCGGTTGAGGCCATATTCCTCGGCTGTCAGGACGTCAGTCCATCTGTCGATGAGCAGGTCTTGTTCGGCTTGAAGCTGCTGTTGTTTCTTTTCCAGGCTCCTTGCAGTGGCTATGAGCTGAAGCTTAAAGCACTCCTGCTCAAGAGGATCCTCAGGCACGATGAAGTCTTTGTTGCCGAGGCTTGTATCCTCCTCGGAGGGCAGATGGTAACTATCATCCTCCGGGTTATCTTCTATGGCCTGTTCGTCAGTGTTGTCTTGCATGCTGTTGTGTTCCTGTTCTGATGTAGCCCCCGCGGGTCACTGTTTTCGGCATCACCCGGAGTACTATTTTCTCCGGTGCAAGTGTTGCCGTCGTTTGAGCGACGGGGCTTAGGGCGGCGTTTGGGCCGTCGACGCTTGGACTGTGTCTCGAAGGTTTTGTTCGTATCCGGCTCTTCTTTGTCGTCGCCAGATCCTTTAGGTGTATCAACCATGTACACGTCGTATGAAGAGGTGGCCGTCCATCGTCCAGTGAATGGCGGGTCTTGGCCTTGCTCCTTGTCGGCATCGTCGTCCATACCGTCGATGTCTTCGGAGCCATAGTCAAGCACGTCGGTTAAGTCGTCGACGGTGGCTATGAAGTGGGTGGCGGGTGGGAATCAAAATTCCTCATCATTCGTTTCTAGCTCGAACCGGACATAGTTCGGCTGTGAGTCCTTCTCCAAGGACAAATTCTTAAAAGATTTTAGCACGTCACCCAAAGGCGAGTGCTGGAAGACGTCCGCGGCGCAGAACTTGAAGATCGATAACTGATCTAACTCGGTGTCCGTGGGCGTACACAGTTCGGAACTTATAGCCGGAGGCGAGTCCGAAGTTTCGTTAAAGCGAAAGTTGCAGGGCATCGAGTCCATGTGCGGCTCTAACTCCACGGACTCTGAGGCCTCAGATGGCTCGATCTGCTTTGGCTCTAAGGTCGTTGCAGTCGCAGGAACCATCTCCTAGGCGTGATCCGATGACAGATTTAAGTCACATTCATCGGGATGAGGGGAGTCATCGCCGCAGGCTCAAATCCCTTGAAGATCAAGTCTCCATGGATATCCGCGACGTAGTTCAAGCTTTCGAACCCAAGCTGATGGCTGGGGGCATAGCTGTCGATCTGCTCCAGATGGCCAAGCGAGTTGGCCCACAGTATGAAGCCGCCGAATACGAATATCTGTCCGGGGAGGAAGGTTCCTCTTTGGGCAGCGTCATTATTGACGATTGAAGGGGCCATCGAGCCTCTTGTCGACGGCATAGTGGAACTCTCAATGAAAGCACCAATGTCGGTGTCAAAACCGGCGGATCTCGGGTAGGGGGTCCCGAACTGTGCGTCTAGGATCGATGGTAACAGGAGACAGGGGACACGGTGTTTACCCAGGTTCGGGCCCTCTATATGAAGGTAATACCCTACTTCCTGCTTGATTGATCTTGATGAATATGAGTATTACAAGAGTTGATCTACTAGGAGATCGTAATGGCTAAACCCTAGAAGTCTAGCCTATGAATATGGTAATGAGTATATGTGTTGTCCCTTCCGGACTATCCCCTACGATTTATATAGACACCGAGGGGATCTAGGGTTTACATGGAGTAGGTTCAATAAGAAGGAATCTTCGGTCGCCAAGCTTGCTTTCCATGCCAAGTAGAGTCCAATTCGGACACGGTACAATCTTCGGTCTTCATAGCCCATCAGTCCGGCCCATAGGTAATAGGCCGGACGTCCGAGGACCCCTTAGTGCAGGACTCCCTCAGCCGTGCTTGCTGATTTCGTGGCAGAATGGACGGACGCCCCGGTGCTTGGAGAAGGCAAAGACCGGCCCCTCTCACTGGGAAGTAAGGCGCCTGACGGCTGGGTCATGTATTTCGATGGTGCCTTTGTGCGCCAGGGTGCCGGGGCTGGAATAGTACTCATCTCGCCCACTCAGGACAAGCTCTACTACACCGTGCAGCTCTGCTTCCAGCAGGGCGAGAAGGTCTCCAACAACATTGTAGAATACGAGGGCCTCATAGCCGGCTTGAAGGCTACGACAGTGCTGGGGGTGAAGCGCCTCAATATCAGGGGCGACTCACAGCTCCTCGTCAACTTCTCCAACAAGGTATACGAGCCGAAGGACGAGCACATGGAAGCATACCTCATGGAGGTGCGCAAGATGGAGAAGAAATTTCTGGGCCTGGAGTTGTAGCACGTGCCCCGTGGCACCAACAAGTAAGCAGACGACATCACCAGAAGAGCATCCAAGCGTCAGCCCAGGAGCCTGATGTCTTCAAGGAGCGGCTCTTCAAGCCATCAGCAACACCACCACTTTCAAGAACAACTCAGCCTTGGGAGGAACTCCCACAGCCGTCGGCCTCAGGAGCCCTAGCCTATGGCTCGACCTCAGGAGCACGCCTACTCCTGGCGCTCGAGCTCCAGGAGGGATGCTGGACAAAAGAATTCAAGGAATACCTTATGCAAGGGGCATTGCCAGAGAAGGAGGAGGACGCGGAGCACGTGGCCCGTCAGGCCATGGCATACTGCATCTAGGACGGTGAGTTATACAGAAAGTGACCAAATGACGTTACACTGCGTTCTATCTCCAGGGAACAGGGGAAAGAACTAATAGCTAACATACACGGCGGAGACTGTGGGCACCACTCGTCATCGCGAACCCTCGTCGACAAGGCATTCTGAAGTGGGTTCTACTGGCCTACAGCGCTTAACGACGCGGCTGAGCTGGTGAGTTCCTGCGAGGCCTGCCAATTCTATGCCAAGTAGATCCATCAGCCAGCTCAGGGCCTCCAGAAAATCCCACTCTCATGGCCGTTCATGATCTGGGGGCTGGATATTCTGGGCCCGTTCCCTCGGGCGCCTGGGGGCTATTGATACCTCTACGTCATCATCGACAAGTTCACTAAGTGGCTGGAGGTTGAAGCCATCCGCGCCATCCTAGCTGGTTCTGCAGACAAGTTCATCAAGGGCCTCGTGAGCCGTTTTGGGGTGCCCAACCGCATCATCACCGATAACGGCTCGCAGTTCACTAGTAATCTCTTCAAGTCATATTGTGCTAACCTTGGAACACAGATCTGCTACGCCTCAGTAGCACACCCCAGGAGCAATGGCCAGGACGAACGCGCCAACGTGAAGGTCCTGAAGGCCCTCAAGACTAGGGCCTTGAAGAAGAAGCTCGAGGCCTGCGGCAGGGGCTGGCACGACGAGCTCCAGTCTGTGATGTGGTCGATCTGCACCACCGCCACCAAGCCAACGGGCGAAACCCTATTCTTCCTCGTCTATGGAGCAGAAGCAGTCCTCCCTCATGAGGTCGAGTATCGCTCAGCACGGGTCCTAGCGTTTGATGAGACGCAGCAGGACGCCATGCGGGGGATGGACCTCGTGCTGGGGGAGGAACGACACCGTGAAGCTGCACTATGGGTGGCAAGATACCAGCAGGCGCTGCGGCCGTACCACTGTGCATCGTCCACTCCAGGACTCTTGAGGTGGGTGACCTCGTCCTGAGGCGGGTGCTCTCCAGGGAGGGGCTGCATAAGCTCTCGCCCATGTGGGAGGGCCCATTCCAGGTCATCCACGTCTCCAGGCCTGGCGCCACGCGCCTGGAGACGCAGGACAGGGTACCCGTCCAGAACGCCTGGAACATCCAACACCTCCGGAAGTTCCACCCAAGAAGAAAGGCCCAGTGCCTATGAAGAAGGCCCGGTGCCTGTAAGAAAGGCCCAGTGCCTGTGAAGCAAGGCCCAGTGCCTGTGAAGAAAGGTCCAATGCCTGTGAAGCAAGGCCCCGTGCCTGTGAAGAATCGCCTCCCGTGACACTCTCACGTAATAATGAGTGGAGCTGTACACGCCCCGGAGCCTCAGGAGAGCCACCCTTGGGCCTCGGGGGATCCCTCCCACGTTGAGTGGTAGCACTTAGCTCCGCGCTAGTGATAAGACGTCAAAGACTAGACTAGGTGCCGGACGCGGCTTTTCATTTGCTTTCCGAAGTTGGCTCACCCTTCTTTTAATTGAAATTTGCTTTCTGGTATCTCTTGCTGGTCCCGTTTTATCGTTTTCTGCCTCTGTTTCTGCCTTCGCCTCTTTGGTCGACCTGAACTCTCCCTCGCATCCCTCGCGAGGGGGCTGAACAGGTACCTTCATGAGCATCCTCCTTCTGTCTTTTCGCGAGGCACCCTCGTTCAAGCCCACAAGCTGGCGCACCTCTCCTGGTCCGTGCCCCACGGGCATCGCGACGTGAAGCACTGTGTCAAGGCCAGCGGCGCTTATAACCAAACCCCGGGTGAGCGACAAACCTCTTACGAATTTTTTGCAGTTCCTAAGCGCATATCGGGTCAAGGAGGCCTCGACAAGCACTAGGGAGTGAGCGCCTTGTGAGGAGGAGGACACTCAAAACAAGCCGAGCTAAGTTATCCCTATGTAAAACGATAATGTTACGACACGACACAGGAACGACAAACATAACATAACGATTGAGATCATAGTTCGATACACGCCCCTCCGGGCCCACTCTGGTTTCTTTCTGATGCAGGAACGAAAAGAAAAACAAAATAGAAGCGGCGCCTACAGCAGTTCACGTGCGCAGGCCCCAGCGCCCTCCTGAGCTCAGCCAGACCCCTCCTCACGCTTCACGGAGGCACGACGACGAGATGACCCGCCACCGTCTTTGAAGCGGGCATGACGGCATGGCGGCTGGTCGTAGCCGCCACTGCTGGAGCTGTCGCTGGGGGAAGAGCTGCCATAGCCGGACGAGACGCGGTCGACACCAAGGGCGGGCTCACTCTCATCCTCATCGCGGCCGTCCCCAAGCCCGGGCACCTCCTCACCGTCGTTCACCTCAGGGCAGCACCCCACACGGCGGCCATCTTCCCCAAAGACCCTCACATAGAGGGTCGCGTTGCCGTCGTACTTGAAGTGAAGGGTGCACCGCCTGCCCAGGCCGCGCGCGTGGGCGAACGTCCACCAACCACGGGCCAGAGCTACATTGCCCGCGGCGGAGACCGCGACCACAACCCAGGAAGCCCTGCTGCAGCAGCCGTGTGCCTGTAGCCAAAGCCTGCCAGGACCTGAGTCCGGCAGCTCGACGGCGAAGAAGCGTGGGAGCTGAAGCCAGTTGCCGGTCGGGTTCTCCGACCAGACGACGAACTACGACAACTTCTCTGCCGAGTGGAAGCGGGGCCGGGGAGGCCGCGCGACCACGTCGCGTCTCCCTCCATCAACGGGACCACCACAACCGGAGCAACCCCTGCCCCGCGAAGTGGCACCACCGCGGCAGGGGTTGCGGTGTGGTTGCGGGGATGGCCGCGTCCACACTTGGGCACCGGAGAGCCAGGCCGCTCGCGAGGGGCCTTCCCCTTCTCCGTGGTGGTGAACCCCCTCGACGGCGCCATTGGTGGCAGGAGAGGAGCAAGGAAGGAGAAGAAGTGGAAGCGGAAGAGGAAGGATGGGCGATGGGGGCTTCACCCCCCTCCCATTTACACCAAGAGAAGGCCAACCAGCACCCCCCATGATCACAGGTAATGATGATTTTCCTTGCATGTCACAGGGACTTGTCACGTCGGGCAGTTGCCGAGGCAGCATGGGGAAGCAGAGACGCCCACGTCCAATCAACTGCCATGCGTCGACCGAGGCCGCAGGCTATTGGGGCCCACGGCACTCCACACTTGACCCTTGGCTTCGCCTCGAAGCCAAGCCCAAGCGTGCCTTGGGCCCGAGGGCTACTGTCGGTGTTCTGGGAACAGGGCTCCCCAGACTTGCCTGCCTGCGGCCCACGGCATGGCTTTGCTAGCAGGCCTGTACGGCCCATCTTCATCAACAAGGAATCAAGACCCTCGCGAGGGGCCAAGCCTCCCGATGAGGATGACACAAGAACTCCTCAGGAGCGGCCTCACTAGGCTGGCTCGTGAGGCGCGGAGAGTTCAAGGTCGGGCAAACCTCGCGAGGTTCTCGTGACGTAAGCCATGACGATCGAGACCAGGCGGGCGCCAGCGCGCGCAGTGTCCTTGTTTCCTCTTTGGTGCTAAGGGGGCAAGCGCAGGCGCGGAGTACCGAGGCATCAAGGAAAGGTTTCCATATTGGTGCAACGAGACCAAGACCAGAAGGACAGCAAAACGGAGGTCTCCATGGAGCCCAGGACAGCGTCACCACCAGAACCTTTAGCAGGCGAAGACCACCTTTTGTCAAGATAGCTTGTACTAGCTGTCCCTTTCAAATTGGTCGTTGTTGGCTCCCTTCCGGCTCAATATTTGGGAGAGGACCAGGGCCTCTATAAATAGGAGTAGCCACCACCATAGAAGGGGACGAAAACGAGAGGAGACGGGTCAAGAACAAAACCCTAGACCGCATCCTCACACACAAGTTCACCGAGCACAAGAACACCTCAACCTCAGGAGGTTGTTCTTCCCCTTATACTGTTCATCCTTAGCCCAAGAGGCAATCCACCACCACCACACTGGAGTAGGGTATTACACCACAACGGTGGCCCGAACCAGTATAAATCTTGTGTCCTTTGTGTTGCGAGTTTGTCGAGTTAGTTTGTGAGATCTTAGCTAAGTTAGGACGTGGATCGATAGGGGAGAGATCTTCGCGCGCACCCCAGTGTTCGAACCTTAAGGGTTTTGCCAGAACCCGTTATCCGATAGTTACTTTTCCATTGCCACTGTTACAATCACTACAAAACCAATACTGTTACTTTTGCCACCGTTACCGTTACTTCCATATTACTTTGCTACTAAATGCTTTGCTGCAGATATTAAGTCTTTCAGGTGCGGTTGAATTGACAACTCAACTATTAATACTTGAGAATATTCTTTGGCTCCCCTCGTGTCGAATCAATAAATTTGGGTTGAATACTCTACCCTCGAAAATTGTTGCGATCCCCTATACTTGTGGGTCATTAGGTGCCAGCTATGGCGTTTCTTTAATGGAGTGCTGGAAAATTCGGGAAGGCCCATTCGGACTGGGTCGGGGAGGGCGACGTCTTCAATATAAAACCACTCTAAGGGCCGCTCCTCGGACGCCTTCTTCGGCGTGCCGAACAGGTATCCGGTTCCAGCTATGCGCCATATCTTGGTGCCGCCCACCTCGAATATGGATCCCTTTTGGGAGCGGGGGACGAGGCAGAACAATTTTCTCCATAACTCAAAATGGGCCTCGCAGCCTAGGAACAGCTTGTAAAGAGCGACGAAGCCCGCGATATGCAGAGTGGAGCCCGGCGTAAAATTGTACAGTTGGAGGCCATAGTACTCCAGGAGACCTCGGAGGAAAGGATGGATTGGAAATCCAACGCCTCTCAAGAGAAAGGAAACGAAGCACACTCGCTCCCCTTTTGAAGGATTCGAGAAGTAAATCCCGCCCGCACTGGGATTAGATACGCAAGGGGAAGGGTAGCCTTGCGCCCGGAGCTTGGTCAGCTGGGCATGGGATACTGAGCATCTCTCCCAATTGCCTTTTTGGAGCCATGAGGGCGGGAGGAAGAACTGGGAGCGCTAGCCATGTTTGAGTGGTTTCTTCTAGCGAGCTCTAAGGATTTTCCACCTAGTGTGGAATGGCATCTGAGATCCAATCCCTTTATATAGATGTTTTTTATGGCCAGGGTGTTATGTGCAAAAAATACTCTGACGTTTTGTATTCGTTCGACACATGGAAGCAGAAGAGACGGAGGCGCGGGAGCCAAAGGGCATGACATTAAATGAACATCCAAATATAACTCTTCGGGTCAGATGCTTTGAAGTATTTGGAGGAGGAACCCGCCTTGCAATGCCGAAGACAACCTGCGTGCCGGACACACTGTCATTGAAGCCTGGTTCGGGGGCTACTGAAGGAGTCCTGGATTAAGGGGTCCTCGGGCGTTCGGGCTGTATGACATGGGCCAGACTAATGGGCCCTAAAGATACAAGACACAAGATTTTCTCCCGTGTCCGGATGGAGCTCTCCTTGGCGTGTAAGGCAAGCTTAGCATGCGGATATGAATATTCCTTTCTCTACAAACCGACTTTGTACAACCCTAGCCCCCTCGGGTGTCTATATAAACCAGAGGGTTTAGTCCGTAGAGGCAATCATAATCATACATGCTAGACAATTAGGGTTTAGCCATTACGATCTCGTGGTAGATCAACTCTTGTAACCCCTATACTCATCAAAGTCAATCAAGCAGGACGTAGGGTATTACCTCCATCGAGAGGGCCCGAACCTGGGTAAAACATCGTGTCCCTTGTCTCCTATTACCGTCAATTCTTAGACGCACAGTTCGGGACCCCCTACCCGAGATCTGCCGGTTTTGACACCGACAGTCGGACCCCTTGGCCCATCTCCTTCTTGTTCCTCCATTTTGTCCCGCCATTGCTGCAGCCATGGTGCCCTTGAGGAGGTTCTCTGCTGTCAAGAAGGGGAATGCGGCAGCAGAAGAGGTGGAGACGCCGAGGCCAGTCAGGGGGCGGGACCGCCCTTGAACAACTGCCGCCGTGCCCGGGGCGGATCGACGGGGGCGCGGGCTCCCTCCACCCACGCCCTACGCCAGGTCCGGCAGCCGCAGGAATCACTCCGCCCGTGGGCTGGGCGAGGGGGACGAGGCAGCCGTGACCGAGATGGGCAGAGCGGCGCCGCCCGGCCTCCCCAAGCATGGAGCCTTTCCGTCGATGCAGCCCGTGAGTTCATGGTGAACATGCACCGCGGTCCTTGCACCTGGCTCCAGCTCCCTAACACCTTCGCGAGGGAGATGGTGGAGTGTGCACCCTGGGACTGTGGCTGCAGCCCGACGGCTGCTGCAACAGGCCCTCCTGGATGGCGACAGACTTCACCCCCTCCAGCTTCATGTTCTTGAGGCGGGGTGGAAGTCATTCGTCCTCACCCGCGGCTTGAAGGAAGGGCACACCCGACACATCCCCCTCCGATGGAAGCAGGAGCAACGACGGCTCCCCCAGCCTCAAGGGCAAGGATGAGGACTCCGACTAGGGCGCACGTGACGCCCGAGCCGACACCTTGGGGGTGGCGACTTCCGTCCGGAGTATTTATTTTGTTTTCTTATTTTTCCTGCACTGAAGCAACATGGTCCCCACGGGGGCGTGTAAGAAACTCTGGTGTTTGTGCCTTATCTTAAATGATTTTGTGGTTCGCAACTAAGTTTGATTATGGCGCTCCTTGTTTAGACTTGGCCTCGTCTTCACGATCGCATTAGTGCTCTGCATCGCTAGGACCCAGCCTCGAGCAAGCCTCAACCGTCGATGGTATGTCAGGTCGCGATGCCTGGGACAAGGCCAGGAGGTGAGGGGCCCGAGGTCCAGTAAGAGCTCCCGAGGCAAGGTGCTTAAGAGGTCCCCCTTGACGCGCAAGTGGCTCATGCGAGAGAAGAGGTTTCTTCCTCGGACGAGACCGTGAAAAGAAGGAACGCTATCAAAAAGATCACCGAGCCCTGCGAGATGGTCAACTTAGCTTTTTGGGGCGCAGCCCGAATCAGCCGCAACTCGTGTGAAGTTATCGCGACACGAGGGTGCGTCTCCTCGAAGTTTGGCCTCCTGTTTGTCTTCTATCTGCAATAGGTCAATACAGGCCCCGCGAGGGGTGCGTGAAGAATTGGTGTCCTTCATCTCTTAACAAATGCCCTCGCGGCTAAACCGTGAATTTCCTCCCCATGCTTCCTCACGAGGCTTGACTCACCTTTACCTGTTTGCCAAAATGCTCTACGTCCTCAGGACCGGACCCTCGAGTGAGGCTCAGCCGCCGCTGGTATGTCAGGTCACGATGCCCGAGGCAGGGCCAGGGGGTGAGGGATCGATAGCCAGTAAGAGCCACTAAGGCGCAATGCTCAAGAGCTCCCCTTTTAACATGCAAGCGACTCGCACGGAAGATAGGCGACAGGCTTCGCTAGGATCATAGGGAGAAGGAATTCCAACTGGCAACAACACGCCACGCGGGGTGGTTGTACTTGGATTTGTTGGGAAACGTAGCATGCAATTTCGAAAAAATTCCTACGTTCACGCAAGATCTATCTAGGAGATGCATAGCAACGAGAGGGGGAGAGTATGTCTACATACCCTTGTAGACCGAAAGCGGAAGCGTTTGACAACACGGTTGATGTAGTCGAACTTCTTCTCGTTCTGACCGATCAAGCACCGAACGTACGACACCTCCGAGTTCTGCACATGTTCAGCTCGATGACGTCCCTCAAACTCTTGATCCAGCAGAGTGTTGAGGAAGTAGATGAGTTCCGTCAGCACGACGGCGTGGTAACGGTGATGGTGAAGTGATCTGCGCAGGCCTTCGTCTAAGCACCGCGAGAATATGACCGAGGGTGTAATCTGTGGAGGAGGGCGCCGCACATGGTTAACAGATGTTGTTGTGTGTTCTAGGTGCCCCTCCCCATGTATATATAGGTGGGAGAGGGAAGGGAGCAGCAAGGGGGCGCCCCAAGTAGGAGGAATCCTACTTGGGCGCCTCCCCAATTCGGCCTCCCCCCTTCCATAAGTTCCGGAGGGGGAAGGAAGGAGGAGGGAGGAGGGAAGGAAGGGGGAGGCCGAATCCCTCCCCTTCCTTCTCTCTTCCCCTCTTTCCTTCTCCTCTAGTTAGGCCCATATGGGGGGTGCAGCAGCCCCTGCTGGCTGCTGCGTTTCCCCTCTTGGCCCATTAGGCCCATATCTTTTGCCGGGGCTGCCTGGAACCCCTTCCGGTGACCCGATATGTACCCGGTACCCTTCGGAACACTTCCGGTGCCCGAATACTATCGTCCTATATATATAAATCTTTACGTCTCGAATATTTCGAGTCTCCTCGTCATCCGTGATCTCATCCGGGACTCCAAACAACATTCAGTCACCAAATCACATAACTCATATAATACAAAATCGTCATCCAACATTAAGCGTGCGGACCCTACGGGTTTGAGAACTATGTAGACATGACCGAGACACCTCTCTGGTCAATAACCAATAGCGGAACCTGGATGCTCATATTGGCTCCTATATATTCTACGAAGATCTTTATTGGTCACACCGTTATGACAACATACGTTATTCCCTTTGTCCATCAGTATGTTACTTGTCCGAGACTCGATTGTCGGTATCTTCATACCTAGTTCAATCTCGTTACAGGCAAGTCTCTTTAATCGTTCCGTAATACATCATTCTGCAACTAACTCATCAGGCTTCTTATGATGTGTATTACTGAGAGGGCCCATAGATACCTCTTCGATACTCGAAGTGACAAATCCTAATCTCGATCTATGCCAACCCAACAAACACCTTCAGAGATACCTGTAGAGAATCTTTATAATAACCTAGTTACGTGTGAGGTTTGATAGCACACAAGGTATTCCTCCGGTGTCCGGGAGTTGCACATAGTCGAAGGAATATGTATTTGACATGAAGAAAGCAATAGCAATAAAACTGAACGATCAATATGCTAAGCTAACGGATAGGTATTTTCCATCACATCATTCTCCTAATGATGTGATCCCGTTTATCAAATGACAACACATGTCTATGGTTAGGAAACTTAACCATCTTTGATTAACGAGCTAGTCTAGTAGAGGCTTACTAGGGACATGGTGTTTTGTCTATGTATCCACACATGTATCAAGTTTTCGGTTAATATAATTCTAGCATGAATAATAAAAATCTATCATGATGTAAGGAAATATAAAATAACAACTTTATTATTGCCTCAAGGGCATATTTCCTTCAGTCTCCCACTTGCACTAGAGTCAATAATCTAGTTCACATTGCCATGTGATTTAACACCGATAGTTCACATCTTTATGTGATTAACACCCATAGTTCACATCGCCATGTGACCAACACCCAAAGGGTTTACTAGAGTCAATAATCTAGTTCACCTTGCTATGTGATTAACACCCAAAGAGTACTAAGGTGTGATCATGTTTTGCTTGTGAGAGAAGTTTAGTCAACGGGTCTGCCACATTCAGATCTGTATGTATTTTGCAAATTTCTATGCCTACAATGCTCTGTATGGAGCTACTCTAGCTAATTGCTCCCACATTCAATACATATATAGATTGAGACTTAGAGTCATTTAGATCAGTGTCAAAGCTTGCATTGACATAACTCTTTACGATAAACTCTTTATCACCTCCATAACCGAGAAACATTTCCTTAGTCCTCTTTAAGGTAACTAAGGATAATTTTGACCGATGTCCAGTGATCTACTCCTGGATCACTATTGTACCCCCTTGCCAAACTCATGGCAAGGTACACAATATGCCTGGTACTGATAATACCCAAGTGGAGGGAATCATCATAGCAATTCCCAAAGGTGGAAGTGATAAGTATGGAGTGTCGAACCCACAAGGAGCTAAAGGTAAGATCAATATTCTCTCAAGTCCTATCTGCCACTGATACGACTCTACGTACACCTAACGTTTGCTTCCAACTAGAAACGAGAAATAAAACTATGTTGTGGGTATGAAGAGGATAACTTTGCATGATATCGAAGAGCTAAAATATAAAAGTAGGTGTTGTTATCATAAAGTTAGAATATATTACTAAATATTATAAATTGCGAGTGTGGAATAATGATGGGTCAGTGTGTGTAATTGTCTTAGGCAATTGTTAACAAGATCGATAGTCGTCATTGCAATTTCATATGAGGGAGAGGCATAAGCTAACATACTTTCTCTTCTTGGATCATATGCACTTATGATTGGAACTCTAGCAAGCATCCGCAACTACTAAAGATCATTAAGGTAAAACCCAACCATAACATTAAAGCATCAAGTCCCCTTTATCCCATACGCAACAACCCCCTTACTCGGGTTTATGCTTCTGTCACTCAAGCAACCCACTATAAGAGAATCATGAACGTATTGCAACACCCTACAACGGGAATCCCTCACGCTTGCATGACACAGAGGGCACAATAGGACAGCACCAAAATAAAACATACAACTCATACCAATCTAGAGCATCAATCAACCCAAAGACAAAGGACATCTACTCAAAACATCATAGGATGGCAACACATCATTGGATCATAATATGTGGCATAAAGCACCATGTTCAAGTAGGGACTACAGCGGGGAGTGGGAGAGTGGACCACATAAAAGAGATGAGGATGGTGATGATGATGGTGATGTTGATGAAGACGATCACCGCGGCGATGATTCCCCTCCCGATGGCACTCTGGTGCCACCGAGAGAGAGGAGGAGAGGTTCTCCCCCTTGTGCTTCCTCCTCCACGGCCTCCCCCTGGATGGGGAGAGGTTCTCCCTCTGGTCCTTGGCCTTCATGGTGATGATGGCCCCTCCGTGATCCTCCTCTATAGCCCCCGGTGATGATGGCCCCCTCCGGCAGGGTGCCAGAGAGGGCCTAGATTGATTTCTCATGGCTACAGAGGCTTGCGGCGGCGGAACTTCCGATCTAGGTTATTTTCTGGGGGTTTCTGTATTTATAGGAATTTTTGGCGTCGGTTTCATGTCAGGGGGGTCTCCGAATCGTCCACGAGATAGGGGCCTACGCCTAGGGGGGTAGGGCGCGCCCCCACCCTCGTGGACAGCCCGAGACTCTTCTGGCCCAACTCTTTTACTCTGGGGGCTTCTTTTGGTCCATAAAAAATCGTCAAAAATTGGCACGTCAATTGGACTCCGTTTGGTATTCATTTTCTGTAAAACTCAAAAACAAGGAAAAAACAAAAACGGGCACTAGGCTCTAGGTTAATAGGTTAGTCCCAAAAATCATATAAAATAGCATATAAATGCATATAAAACATCTAAGATGGATAATATAATAGCATGAATACTTCATAAATTATAGATACGTTGGAGACGTATCAGGTACACAGGATGGCATCTTTATAGAACCTATGGCTGAGGCATAGGGAATGACTTCCATTCTCTCTCTATCTTCTGCTGTGGTCGGGTTTTGAGTCTTACTCAACTTCACACCTTGCAACACAGGCAAGAACCCTTTCTTTGACTGATCCATTTTGAACTTCTTCAAAATCTTATCAAGGTATGTGCTTTTGAAAGTCCTATTAAGCGTCTTGATCTATCTCTATAGATCTTGATGCCCAATATATAAGCAGCTTCACTGAGGTCTTTCATTGAAAACTTCTTATTCAAGTATCCTTTTATGCTATCCAGAAATTCTACATCATTTCCAATCAATAATATGTCATCCACATATAATATCAGAAATGCTACAGAGCTCCCACTCACTTTCTTGTAAATACAGGCTTCTCCGAAGTCTGTATAAAACCATATGCTTTGATCACCTCATCAAAGCGTATATTCCAACTCCGAGATGCTTGCACCAGTCCATAGATGGATCGCTGGAGCTTGCACACTTTGTTAGAACCTTTAGGATTGACAAAACCTTCTGGTTGCATCATATGCAACTCTTATTTAAGAAATGCATTAAGGAATTCAGTCTTGACGTCCATTTGCCAGATTTCATAATCATAAAATGCGGCAATTGCTAACATGATTCGGACAGACCTAAGCATCGCTATGAGTGAGAAAGTCTCATCGTAGTCAACTCCTTGAACTTGTCGAAAACCTTCCACGATAAGTCGAGCTTTGTAGACAGTAACATTACCATCAACGTTAGTCTTCTTTTTGAAGATCCATTTTTTCTCTATGGCTCGCCGATCATCGGGCAAGTCCACCAAAGTCCATACTTTATTCTCAGACATGGATCCTATCTCAGATTTCATGGCCTCAAGCCATCTTTCGGAATCTAGGCTCATCATAGCTTCTTCATAGTTTTTTGGTTCATCATGGTCTAGTAACATGACTTTCAGAACAGGATTTTCGTACCACTCTCATGCGGAAGATGCTCTGGTTGACCTACGAGGTTCAATAGTAAATTGATCTGAAGTTTCATGATCATCATCATTAGCTTCCTCTCTAGTTGCTGTAGGCATCATGGGAACGGATTTCTATGATGAGCTACTTTCCAATTCGAGAGAAGGTACAATTACCTCATTAAGTTCTACTTTCCTCCCACTCGCTTCTTTTGAGAGAAACTCCTTCTCTAGAAAGGATCCATTCTTAGCAACAAAGATCTTGCCTTCGGATCTGTGGTAGAAGGTGTACCCAATAGTTTCTTTTGGGTATCCCATGAAGACGCACTTCTCTGATTTGGGTTTGAGCTTATCAGACTGAAGATTTTTCACATAAGCATCGCAACCCCAAACTTTAAGAAACGACAACTTAGGTTGCTTGCCAAACCACAGTTCATACAATGTCGTCTCAATGGATTTAGACGGTGCCCTATTTAATGTGAATGCAGCTGTCTCTAATGCATAACCCCAAAACGATAGTGGTGAATCAGTAAGAGACATCATAGATCGCACCATATCTAATAAAGTACGGTTACGACATTTGGACACACCTACGCTGTGGTGTTCTAGGTGGCGTGAGTTGTGAAACTATTCCAAATTGTTTTAAATGAAGGCCAAACTCATAACTCAAATATTCTCCTTCGCGATCAGAACATAGAAACTTTATTTTCTTATTACAACGATTCTCCACTTCACTGTGAAATTCTTTCAAATTTTCAAATGTTTCAGACTTGTGTTTCATCAAGTAGATATACCCATATCTGCTCAAATCATCTGTGAAGGTCAGAAAGTAACGATACCCACCGCGAGCCTCAATACTCATCGGACTGCATACAAATGTCTATGGTTAGGAAACTTAACCATCTTTGATTAACGAGCTAGTTTAGTAGAGGCTTACTAGAGACACAATGTTTTGTCTATGTATCCACACATGTATCAAGTTTCCGGTTAATACAATTCTAGCATGAATAATAAACATTTATCATGATATAAGGAAATATAAAATGACAACTTTATTATTGACTCTAGGGCATATTTCCTTCAAGATATTAATGGTCGGTGGCATGGGCCGTCGCCTGCTCGAAGTTGGGCCTCGTGAGGCGATGCGCGGTGCTATCCGCCCGGCTCCTGAAGCCACTGCATGTTGACAGGTCACAAGGTATAGGGGGCGGCGCGCGCCAGCCGAACTACTCATGATTGTTCCGTGAGGAGATGAGGCACTAAGGACTTGATGAGGTGACATGCACGGGGTCAACCCGCAAGCCAGAGCTCGATCACTTAGGTTTAATAGCGCTGTAGGGACGGACCCAAGCACATGCGTCGTTCCAATAGCCCCCGCTCATGGACGGTCAAGGGGAGAGCTGTGTGTCATGGGAATGAGTCTGACAGTAAGAGTAGGGGGTACGTAGGAGGAGGCGGTGTCCTAGCTACGGCGAGGTTGTACACACAAGTTTATGAGTTCAGGCCCCTCTTGGAGGAGGAAACAGTTGTACGTCTCGGTGCTGTGGAGGCTTGTTGACTGGATATTTGTGAAAGTTATAGAGGGTGCGAACCCTTGTGCCAGAGGAGGGGGTGGCCTATATAGAGTGCGCTTGGCCCCTCTCATCCCTCGGCTACACAGGGTTCAAGGTGAGTTAAGACTAGGACGTTACTAGCACTACAAAAAAAGACACATCCGTGACATTTTGGGCCGAACGATTTTTTTTCTGTCATGCGTATGACACTTCTATGACGATAATTGTGACAAAACCCGGTATCATCATAGATGTGGTGGGCTCCTACTTCTATGACAAAAAATCATGAGAGAAAATGGGCTTTTCGTCCTGGGCGGGCCGGAGACGCAGCTGCATGACATTCTTTGGGCCGTCCATGACGGAAAAAAACCATGGTTGAAGCAAGGACGAGGAAAATATCAGGGAGTTCCCGGTTACGGTGGGTGGTCGGGGCCGAGCGATGCACGGAGGTTTGCACATTTCTCTCATACACGTACGCGCATGTGTGTGAGGTGTTGTGCTCTAACTGAACCCGAGCGAGGCGTTGGGCTCTAACTGAACCCGAGCGAGGCGTTGGGCTCTAATTGAACCCGAGCAATTGCACTAGCTACGTTACTGAACCCGAGCGATCGATCCCTTGCTGTTAACTGAACCCGAGTGATTCCTTCGCTACTACTTCTAACTGAAGCCGATCGAACCCTGCTGCCTCCTTCCCTTGAT
>NC_041390.1:183424284-183505065 GCF_002162155.2 Triticum dicoccoides
GGTTGGATGAATAGGACCCTGTGGTAGTAGAGGCCATTGCCGCTTGATGAACAGGACCCCGATCGATCGAGCCAGTTGGGGGTGGATGAACAGGACCCCGTGGAGGGCTGGATGAACCGGGCGACTCCGTGGAGGGCTGGTTGAACAGTAGTGAAGGAAATATGCCCTAGAGGCAATAATAAAGTTATTATTTATTTCCTTATATCATGATAAATGTTTATTATTCATGCTAGAATTGTATTAACCGGAAACATAATACATGTGTGAATACATAAACAAACAGAGTGTCACTAGTATGCCTCTACTTGACTAGCTCATTAATCAAAGATGGTTATGTTTCCTAACCATGGACAAAGAGTTGTCATTTGATTAACGGGATCACATCATTAGTTGAATGATCTGATTGACATGAACCATTCCATTAGCTTAGCACCCGATCGTTTAGTATGTTGTTATTGCTTTCTTCATGACTTATACATGTTCCTATGACTATGAGATTATGCAACTCCTGTTTACCAGAGGAACAATTTGTGTGCTACCAAACGTCACAACGTAACTGGGTGATTATAAAGGTGCTCTACAGGTGTCTCCGAAGGTACTTGTTGAGTTGGCGTATTTCGAGATTAGGATTTGTCACTCCGATTGTTGGAGAGGTATCTCTGGGCCCACTCGGTAATGCACATCACTATAAGCCTTGCAAGCATTGTAACTACTGAGTTAGTTGCAGGATGATGTATTATGGAATGAGTAAAGAGACTTGCCAGTAACGAGATTGAACTAGGTATTGAGATACCGATGATTGAATCTCAGGCAAGTAACATACCGATGACAAAGGGAACAACGTATGTTGTTATGCGGTTTGACCGATAAAGATCTTCATAGAATATGTAGGAACCAATATGAGCATCCAGGTTCCGCTATTGGTTATTGACCGGAGACGTGTCTTGGTCATGTCTACATAGTTCTCGAACCCGTAGGGTCCGCACGCTTAAAGTTCGGTGACGATCGGTATTATGAGTTTTTGTGTTTTGATGTACCAAAGGTAGTTTAGAGTTTCGGATATGATCACGGACATGACGAGGAGTCTCGAAATGGTCGAGACGTAAATATCGATATATTAGGCGACTATATTTGGATACCGGAATGGTTCCGGGTGAGATCGGGAATATACCGGAGCACCGGGAGGTTATCGGAACCCCCCGGGAGGTATATGGGCCTTTGGGATTTAGTGGAAAGGAGGGGAAAGGGGCAAGGGAGGTGGGGCAACCCCCAAGCCCAATCCAAATTGGGAAGGGGGCCGGGCCCCCTTTCCTTCCTCCCTCCTTCCTCTTCCTTCCCTCTCCTACTCCAAGTTGGAAAGGGGGGAATCCTACTCCCGGTGGGAGTAGGACTCCCCTTGGCGTGCCTCTCCTTGGCCGACCGCCTCCTCCTCCTCCTTTCTCCTTTATATACGGGGGCAGGGGGCACCCCATAGACACAACAATAGATCATTGATCTCTTAGCCGTGTGCGGTGCCCCCCTGCACCATAATCCACCTAGATCATATCGTAGAAGTGCTTAGGTGAAGCCCTGCATCGGTAGCATCATCATCACCGTCACCACGCCGTCGTGCTGATGAAACTCTGCTGTGAAGCTTTGCTGGATCGGAGCTCGCGGGACGTCATTGAGTTGAACGTGTGCAAAACTCGGAGGTGCCTGGATCGGCCAGATCATGAAGACATACGACTACATCAACCGCGTTTTGCTAATGCTTCCGCATTCGGTCTACGAGGGTACGTAGACATACTCTCCCCTCTCATTGCTATGCATCACCATGATCCTGTGTGTGTGCATAGGGAAATTTTGAAATTACTACGTTCCCCAACAGTGGTATTAGAACCTGGTTTTATGCATAGATGTTATATGCACGAGTAGAACACAAGTGAGTTGTGGGCGATACAAGTCATATTGCTTACCAGCATGTTATACTTTGGTTTGGCGGTATTGTTGGATGAAGCGGCCTGGACTGACATTATGCGTACGCTTACGCGAGACTGGTTCTACCGACGTGCTTTGCACATAGGTGGCTGGCGGGTGTCAGCTTCTCCAACTTTAGTTGAACCAAGTATGGCTACGCCCAGTCCTTGAGAAGGTTAAAACAACACTAACTTGACGAACTATCGTTGTGGTTTTGATGCGTAGGTAAGAACGGTTCTTGCTCAGCCCGTAGCAGCCACGTAAAACTTGCAACAACAAAGTAGAGGACGCCTAACTTGTTTTTGCAGGGCATGTTGTGATGTTATATGGTCAAGACATGATGCTATATTTATTGTATGAGATGATCATGTTTTGTAACGGACTTATCGGCAACTAGCAGGAGCCATATGGTTGTCGCTTTATTATATGCAATGCAATCGCTCTGTAATTGCTTTACTTTATCACTAAGCGGTAGTGATAGTCGTAGAAGCAATAGTTCGCGAGACGACAACGATGCTACGATGGAGATCAAGGTGTCGCGCCGGTGACGATGGTGATCATGACGGTGCTTCGGAGATGGAGATCACAAGCACAAGATGATGATGGCCATATCATATCACTTATATTGATTGCATGTGATGCTTATCCTTTATGCATCTTATTCTGCTTTGTTTGACGGTAGCATTATAAGATGATCTCTCACTAAATTTCAAGGTAAAAGTGTTCTCCCTGAGTATGCACCGTTGCCAAAGTTCGTCGTGCCGAGACACCACGTGATGATCGGGTGTGATAAGCTCTACGTTCATCTACAATGGGTGCAAGCCAGTTTTGCACACACAAAATACTCGAGTTAAACTTGACGAGCCTAGCATATGCAGATATGGCCTCGGAACACTGAGACCGAAAGGTCGGCGTGAATCATATAGTAGATATGATCAACATAGTGATGTTCACCATTGTAAACTACTCCATCTCACGTGATGATCGGACATGGTTTAGTTGATTTGGATCACGTGATCACTTAGATGATTAGAGGGATGTCCATCTAAGTGGGAGTTCTTAAGTAATATGATTAATTGAACTTAAATTTATCATGAACTTAGTACCTGATAGTATTTTGCTTGTCTATGTTGATTGTAGATAGATGGCCCGTGCTGTTGTTCCATTGAATTTTAATGCGTTCCTTGAGAAAGAAAAGTTGAAAGATGATGGTAGAAATTACACGGACTGGGTCCGTAACTTGAGGATTATCCTCATTGCTGCACAGAAGAATTACGTCCTAGAAGCACCGCTGGGTGCCAGGCCTGCTGCAGATGCTGCTGATGACGTTAAGAACGTTTGGCAGAGTAAAGCTGATGACTACTCGATAGTTCAGTGTGCCATGCTTTACGGCTTAGAACCGGGACTTCAATGACGTTTTGAACGTCATGGAGCATATGAGATGTTCCAGGAGTTGAAGTTAATATTTCAAGCAAATGCCCAGATTGAGAGATATGAAGTCTCCAATAAGTTCTATAGCTGCAAGATGGAGGAGAATAGTTCTGTTAGTGAACATATACTCAAAATGTCTGGGTATCATAATCACTTGACTCAACTAGGAGTTAATCTTCCTATTGATAGTGTCATTGACAGAGTTCTTCAATCACTGCCACCAAGCTACAAAAGCTTCGTGATGAACTATAATATGCAAGGGATGAACAAAACAATTCCCGAGCTCTTCGCAATGCTAAAGGCAGCGGAGGTAGAAATCAAGAAGGATCATCAAGTGTTGATGGTCAACAAGACCACCAGTTTCAAGAAAAAGGGCAAAGGGAAGAAGGGGAACTTCAAGAAGAACAGCAAACAAGTTGCTGCTCAGGAGAAGAAACCCAAGTCTGGACCTAAGCCTGAGACTGAGTGCTTCTACTGCAAACAAACTGGTCACTGGAAGCGGAACTGTCCCAAGTATTTGGCGGATAAGAAGGATGGCAAGGTGAACAAAGGTATATGCGATATACATGTTATTGATGTGTACCTTACCAGAGCTCACAGTAGCACCTGGGTATTTGATACTGGTTCTGTTGCTAATATTTGCAACTCGAAACAGGGACTACAGATGAAGCGAAGACTGGCTAAGGACGAGGTGACGATGCGCGTGGGAAATGGTTCCAAAGTCGATGTGATCGCCGTCGGCACGCTACCTCTACATCTACCTTCGGGATTAGTTTTAGACCTAAATAATTGTTATTTGGTGCCAGCGTTAATCATGAACATTATATCTAGATCTTGTTTGATGGGAGACGGTTATTCATTTAAATTTGAGAATAATGGTTGTTCTATTTATATGAGTAATATCTTTTATGGTCATGCACCCTTGAAGAGTGGTCTATTTTTGTTGAATCTCGATAGTAGTGATACACATATTCATAATGTTGAAGCCAAGAGATGCAGAGTTGATAATGATAGTGCAACTTATTTGTGGCACTGCCGTTTGGGTCATATTGGTATAAAGCGCATGAAGAAACTCCATACCGATGGACTTTTGGAATCACTTGGTACTTGCGAACCATGCCTTATGGGCAAGATGACTAAAACGCCGTTCTTCATAACTATGGAGCGATCAACAGATTTGTTGTAAATCATACATACTGATGTATGTGTTCTGATGAATATTGAGGCTCGCGTCGGGTATCGTTATTTTCTGACCTTCACAGATGATTTGAGCAGATATGGGTATATCTACTTAATGAAACATAATTATGAAACATTTGAAAAGTTCAAAGAATTTCAGAGTGAAGTGGAAAATCATCGTAACAAGAAAATAAAGTTTCTACGATCTGATCGTGGAGGAGAATATTTCAGTTACGAGTTTGGTTTACATTTGAAACAATGCGGAATAGTTTCGCAACTCACGCCACCCGGAACACCACGGCGTAATGGTGTGTCCGAACATCGTAACCGTACTTTACTAGATATGGTGCGATCTATGATGTCTCTTACTGATTTACCGCTATTGTTTTGGGGTTATGCTTTAGAGACGGCTGCATTCACATTAAATAGGGCACCATAAAAATCCGTTGAGACGACGCCTTATGAACTATGGTTTGGCAAGAAACCAAAGTTGTCGTTTCTTAAAGTTTGGGGCTGCGATGCTTATGTGGAAAAGCTTCAACCTGATAAGCTCGAACCCAAGTCGGAAAATTGTGTCTTCATAGGATACCCAAAAGAAACAGTTGGGTACACCTTCTATCATAGACCTGAAGGCAAGACTTTTGTTGCTAAGAATGGATCCTTTCTAGAGAAGGAGTTTCTCTCGAAAGAAGTGAGTGGGAGGAAAGTAGAACTTGATGAGGTAACTGTACCTGCTCCCTTATTGGAAAGTAGTTCATCATACAAACCGGTTCCTGTGACATCTACACTAATTAGTGAGGAAGCTAATGATGATGATCATGAAACTTCAGATCAAGTTACTACAGAACCTCGTAGGTCAACCAGAGTAAGATCCGCACCAGAGTGGTACGGTAATCCTGTTCTGGAGGTCATTTTGCTAGACCATGACGAACCTACGAACTATGAGGAAGCAATGACGAGCCCAGATTCTGTAAAATGGCTTGAGGCCATGAAATCTGAGATGGGATCCATGTATGAGAACAAAGTGTTGACTTTGGTTGACTTTCCCGATGATCGGCAGGCCATCGAAAATAAATGGATCTTCAAGAAGAAGACATATGCTAATGGTAATGTTACTGTCTACAAAGCTCGACTTGTTGCGAAAGGTTTTCGACAAGTTCTAGGAGTTGACTACGATGAGACCTTCTCACCCGTAGCGATGCTTAAGTCCGTCCGAATCATGCTAGCTATTGCCGCATTTTATGATTATGAAATTTGGCAAATGGATGTAAAGACTGCATTCCTGAATGAATTTCTGGAAGAAGAGTTGTATATGATGCAACCTGAAGGTTTTATCGATCCAAAAGGTGCTAACAAAGTGTGCAAGCTCCAGCGATCCATTTATGGACTGGTGCAAGCCTCTCGGAGTTGGAATAAACGCTTTGATAGTGTGATCAAATCATATGGTTTTATACAGACTTTTGGAGAAGCCTGTATTTACAAGAAAGTGAGTGGGAGCTCTGTAGCATTTCTAATATTATATGTGGATGATATATTATTGATTGGAAATGATATAGAATTTCTGGATAGCATAAAAGGATACTTGAATAAGAGTTTTTCAATGAAAGACCTCGATGAAGCTGCTTACATATTGGGCATCAAGATCTATAGAGATAGATCAAGGCGCTTAATTGGACTTTCACAAAGCACATACCTTGACGAAGTTTTGAAGAAGTTCAAAATGGATCATGCAAAGAAAGGGTTATTGCCTGTGTTACAAGGTGTGAAGTTGAGTAAGACTCAATGCCCGGCCACTGCAGAAGATAGAGAGAAAATGAAAGATGTTCCCTATGCTTCAGCCATAGGCTCTATCATGTATGCAATGCTGTGTACCAGACCTGATGTGTGCCTTGCTATTAGTTTAGCAGGGAGGTACCAAAGTAATCTAGGAGTGGATCACTGGACAGCGGTCAAGAACATCCTGAAATACCTAAAAAGGACTAAGGATATGTTTCTCGTTTATGGGGCTGACAAAGAGCTCATCGTAAATGGTTACATTGATGCAAGCTTTGACACTGATCCGGACGATTCCAAATCGCAAACCAGATATGTGTTCATATTGAACGGTGGAGCTGTTAGTTGGAGCAGTTCTAAACAAAGTGTCGTGGCGAGATCTACATGTGAAGCGGAGTACATTGCTGCTTCGGAAGCAACGAATGAAGGAGTCTGGATGAAGGAGTTCATATCCGATCTAGGTGTCGTACCTAGTGCATCGGGTCAAATGAAAATATTTTGTGATAATACTGGTGCAATTGCCTTGGCAAAGGAATCCAGATTTCACAAGAGAACCAAGCACATCAAGAGACGCTTCAACTCCATCCGGGATCAAGTCCAGGTGGGAGACATAGAGATTTGCAAGATACATACGAATATGAATGTTGCAGACCTGTTGACTAAACCTCTTCCACGAGCAAAACATGATCAGCACCAAGGCTCCATGGGTGTTAGAATCATTACTGTGTAATCTAGATTAGACTGAAGGAAATATGCCCTAGAGGCAATAATAAAGTTATTATTTATTTCCTTATATCATGATAAATGTTTATTATTCATGCTAGAATTGTATTAACCGGAAACATGATACATGTGTGAATACATAGACAAACAGAGTGTCACTAGTATGCCTCTACTTGACTAGTTCGTTAATCAAAGATGGTTATGTTTCCTAACCATAGACATGAGTTGTCATTTTATTAACGGGATCACATCATTAGGAGAATGATGTGATTGACTTGACCCATTCCGTTAGCTTAGCACTTGATCGTTTAGTATGTTGCTATTGCTTTCTTCATGACTTATACATGTTCCTATGACTATGAGATTATGCAACTCCCGTTTACCGGAGGAACACTTTTTGTGCTACCAAACGTCACAACGTAACCGGGTGATTATAAAGGTGCTCTACAGGTGTCTCCGAAGGTACTTGTTGAGTTGGCGTATTTCGAGATTAGGATTTATCACTCCGATTGTCGGAGAGGTATCTCTAGGCCCACTCGGTAATGCACATCACTATAAGGCTTGCAAGCATCGTAACTAATGAGTTAGTTGCGGGATGATGTATTACGAAACGAGTAAAGAGACTTGACGGTAACGAGATTGAACTTGGTATTGAGATACCGACGATCAAATCTCGGGCAAGTAACATACCGATGACAATGGGAACACCATATGTTGTTATGCGGTTTGACCGATAAAGATCTTCGTAGAATATGTAGGAACCAATATGAGCATCCAGGTTACGCTATTGGTTATTGACTGGAGACGTGTCTCGGTCATGTCTACATAGTTCTCGAACCCGTAGGGTTCGCACGCTTAAAGTTTGGTGACGATCGGTATTATGAGTTTTTGTGTTTTGATGTACCAAAGGTATTTCGGAGTCCCAAATATGATCACGGACATGACGAGGAGTCTCGAAATGGTCGAGATGTAAATACCGATATATTGGATGACTATATTTTGATACCGGAATGGTTCCGGGTGAGATCGGGAATATACTGGGGCACCGGGAGTTTATCGGAAACCCCCGGGAGGTATATGGGCCTTATTGGGTTTTAGTGGAAAGGAGGGGAAAGGAGCAAGGGAGGTGGCGCCCCCAAGTCCAATCTGAATTGGGAATGGGGCCGACCCCCCTTTCCTTCCTCTTCCTTCCCTCTCCTACTCCAAGTTGGAAAGGGGGGAATCCTACTCCTGGTGCAGTAGGACTCCCCTTGGCGCGCCTCTCCGTGGCCGGCCGCCTCCTCCCCCTTGCTCCTTTATATACGGGGCAGTGGGCACCCCATAGACACATCAATAGATCATTGATCTCTTAGCCGTGTGCGGTGCCCCCCTCCACCATAATCCACCTCGATCATATCGTAGCGGTGCTTAGGCGAAGGCCTGCATCGGTAGCATCATCATCACCGTCACCATGCCGTCGTGTTGACGAAACTCTCCTGTGAAGCTTTGCTGGATCGGAGCTCGTGGGACGTCATCGAGTTGAACGTGTACAAAACTCGGAGGTGCGGTGCGTTTGGTACTTGGATCGGTCGGATCGTGAAGACGTACGACTACATCAACCGTGTTGTGCTAACGCTTCCGCATTGTGTTTACGAGGGTACGTAGACATACTCTCCCCTCTCGTTGCTATGCATCACCATGATCCTGTGTGTGTGCGTAGGGAAATTTTGAAATTACTACGTACCCCAACAAGTAGCCGAAGGAGGGCTGGATGAACAGTAGCCCATTGAGGGGTGGTTGAACAGGACCCCGTGGAGAGGGCTGGTTGAACAGTAGCCGGTGGAGGAGTGGTGGAGGCTGGATGAACAGGAGCCCGATGAACAGTCGCAGGTGGAGGCTAGAGGAGGTCGACGATGGATAAACAGTATCCCATGGAGGCGTCAACGGTGGTGATGAACAGTATCCCGTGGAGTCCCGTTTTGTGGTACGCCACACCCCTCCCGATGAACAGGACCCCCGTTTCGACCGTAGCGCTCCAACACAAGTCCGTTTCCTCCATTTTGCAGTAGGCCACACCCCTCCCGGTCAACAGGACCCCGTTTCGACCGTAGGAGGTCCAAGAGAAGTATGTTTCCTCCGTTTTGCGGTACGCCAGACCCCTCCCGATGAACAGGATCCTGTTTCGACCGTGGCCGGTCGAACACATGGCCATTTCCTCCGTTATATGGTATGCCAGGCCTCGTTTCGATCAGCTATTTCGTCCAAGCCGGTTGGCTCCCGATGAACACGACGATGATGCAGTTTCTCCATTCTGACCCAGCCATGTACACGAGCCCTGGCCGTACGTATGCGCGAGTAGGCGTTCGAGACCCCGCCCGTATGTACGTACGTGGCCGTATTTACATTCTTGCACCCTGGCCGCTGTACGTACGTGTACACGATTTTAACGGGACCGCGTGGCATGCTACCTGCGCGCCTCTACTACAACACGTGCGCGCCTCTACTACGACACGTGCCCTTCCTTACACGGCCACGGTTCATCGCTGCAGCCTGCAGATAGACAGATCGACTAGTATGTACGTACACTTTCGCGACCAGAATGACAAAGCTACATACACTTTGACTAGGTGGGTCCCGACTGTCAGGCACTTCCTTGCGTGTGAAGATGTAGCTGCTGGGTCCCAGCAGTCAGGGGGAAACATTTTTTTTCACGAAGTACGGTGGCCCGTCCGATGGGTCCCTGCTGTATCATTATTTTCCATGTAATAAGTAGGCACTTCCTTGCTGCGGCCGTGGACCCAGCTGTCAGCCTCTCCACACATAGTACTCTTCCGATGGAAGTTGTTCCTTGACCACATTGACCACGGCGCCTCGAGAGCACCAAGGCAGTGGACGACGGCAAGGCCTAGGAAGGGGACGACGCAAAGCCGGGGAAGACACGGAAGTGGATGCCCACGCAGAGAGGAGTATGAGGGTTCACTGGTTCGGCTTTAGTGTGAGGCTGCCATCGCCGCAGAATAACAGGGGGTGTGGGTGAGTGGAGGGATGGCCTGGCCAGCAGTGGGAGTAGTAGGGGGCGGTGAGGCCTCCGCGGCAGCACAACCAGCCACGGGAGGCAGGAGCAGGCGGCACGACCGGCGCTGCTTTGGGCGGCTGGAGCAAGAAGACTAGGCGTTGAAGAAGCACTACGGCCATTGGATGGACATCGTACGGTCACTAGAGATAGAATCGTTCATATTGACTAAGTTGACAAAGCCCTCCGTCCCCTTCAACTTAGTACGCCCACAAGTCAGCCTCCCACTATGCTGGGTCCCAGCTAGCAGGGGGAGTATTCTTTTTTTGTGCGTAATAAGGAGGCACTTCCTTGCGTGCGAAGATATAGCAGGCGGGTCCGAGCTGCTAGCGGGGGGAACATTTTTTTTGCGAAATACAGAGGCCCTTCCGGCGGGTCACAGCTGTCAGGTGGAGGAATCATTATTTTGCGCGTAATAAGGAGGCATTTCCTTGTGCGCGGCCATGGGCCTAGCTGTCAGCCTCTCCACGTACCGTCCACTTCCGATGGATGTCGTTCATTGACCACGTTGACCACGCCGCACCGAGAGCACCAGGGCGGTGGACAACGGCGAGGCCTAGGAAGGGAATGACATGGAGCCAGGGAAGACACGGCAGTGGATGCCCACATTGAGGGGAGTATGAGCGCTGACTGGTCGACTACCGGGTGAGGCTGACGTTGCTGGAAAATAATAGGATGTGCGGGTGGGTAGAGGGATGGCCTCGTGGCAGCACATCCAGCCATGGGAGGAGGGAGCAGGCAGTCCCGCCGGCGCTGGTTTGGGTGGCTGGAGCAGGAAGATCAGAGATTGAAGAAGCACGGCGGCCGTTGGATGGACACCCAACAGTCACTGCTCCGTGTTGACTAAGTTGACAAAGCCTTGCGTACGCGTCAATTTTTTTAGGACAACGTCATCATGAACCTAGTAGGCCCAGAAGTCAGCCTCCAAATCTGTTGAAAACAGCATACATCCCATTAGCCATTATTTTCAATAATTTACAACCCATTTGCTAATTCTTAAGGATATTTTAAGCCCATATTCTTTTTATTAGCATTACAAACCATATATTCTGGGCACTGCTAAAAAATTCAATGAAATTTTTCTTATTTCGGTGGGGTCTGAACGTTTTTTATCATGAAATTTTGAGTCAAATTAAAAATAATTTTTAAAAAATTATATCAAAATAAAATTCAAAAAACAATTCTTCGCAAAAAAATGAAATTTAAAATCTTAACTAGCAAGATGCCTGTGCGTTGCACAGAACATGAAGATGCATTTGTATGAGTAGTTTATCTTATGGGAGAAGACGACATTTTAATGTAATTGCGAGTTGGCTTTGGTTTTTATAAGATTAGAGAGTAGAGAAATCTAGAAAAATGATATTTTAATGTAATTGCCGGTTGGCTTTGGTTTAAAAATTTACAGCCCATTTCTTACAACTTATAGCCCATTTTCTGGTGGAAGCCAATTTCTTACTACTTACATCCCTCCTCGTCTTGAAAGATGTGCAGCCCAGCAGGGCTGAGAAAAGCAAGTAGGCCTCGGTTTTAGTATTCTACAAAAAAAAGAACTAGTCTAGCCATTTTTAGAAAGAAAAAAAGATATCAACTGGGCTCGTCATGTGCTTAAATAAAAGCGTAAGCGTGGGCTAGACGGGCCACAGCCCCCACACAACGCGCAGTTGAGCTCCGTCTCTAAAACTAAAAAACAACTGGGCGAGCTGCTGGGTCCCTGGTGTATCCGCTCATTGTGTAATTTTCTCATTTATTGACTATATTGACAATGGCGTGGGACCTAGTTGTCAAACAATTAGGAGGAAGTACTTTTTTGGCTTGTAATAACGAGGCACCTGCTTGCGTTATGCAGTGACCCTGGTGGGTCCCTACCGTCGGTGCCAAAACCGGCAGATCTCAGGTAGGGGGTCCCAAACTGTGCATCTACGGTCGATGGTAATAGGAGACAGGGGACACAATGTTTTACCCAGGTTCGGGCCCTCTTTATGGAGGTAATACCCTATGTCCTTCTTGATTGATCTTGATGAATATGAGTATTACAAGAGTTGATCTACCACGAGATCGTAATGGCTAAACCCTAGAGGTCTAACTTGTATGGCTATGATAATGTATCTCCTCCGGACTAAGTCCTCCAGTTTATATAGACACCGGGAGGATCTAGGGTTACACAAGGTCGGTTACAAAGAAAGGAATCTACATATTTAGTCGCCAAGCTTGCCTTCCACGCCAAGGAGAGTCCTATCCGAACACGGGTGTAGTCTTCGGTCTTCGTATCTTCACAACCCACCAGTCCGGCCCATGGCTAATAGGCTGGACGCCTGAGGACCCCTTAGTACAGTACTCCCTCAGTAGCCCCCGTACCAGGCTTCAATGACGAGGTGTTCGACGCGCAGATTGTCTTCGGCATTGCAAGGTGGGTTCCTCCTCCGACAACTTCCAAGTAACGTATTCGGTTTTTAATTCAAGGCCGCGCCCCTCGGCTTCTGTGCATCGATGACTTCAACTGCCACGCGTCGGGCGAATGCAAACAGTCAGGGTATCCTTTTGCAAATAACACCCTGGCCATGCAAGAAAGAGCATCTATTTAAAGAGATTGGGTCTCAGATCCATTGGGCATCACATGGATAAAATCCTCAGAGATTGCCAGGAAAGACCATTCCAACATGGCCATCATTCCCAGCTCCTCCTCTCGTTCCAACCTGGAGAAAGGTGAGTGGGAGAGGTGCTCCGTGTCCCACATTCAATTGGCGAAGTTGCAAACGCAGGGATTTCTCCCCCCTGCGGATCTGGTCCCTGTTCGAGCAGGGTTGGCTTCCTTCAACGGCAAAATGTAGGCAGAGGATTTCCCCAATCCTTCCACGGGGGAGCGAGTGTGCTTCGTCCCCTATCTGCTGAGGGGCATGGGATTTCCAATTCACCCATTCCTCCGAGGGCTTCTGGAGTATTATGGCCTCCAGCTACACAATTTTACCCCAGCCTCCATCTTGCATATTGGGGGCTATGTTGCTTTATGCGAATCATTCCTAGGTTGTGAGGCCCATTTTGATCTGTGGAGAAGGCTATTTTTTCTTGTCCCGCGCAACCACGAGGGATCGATATTTGAAGTGGGCGGGGCCGAAATATGGCGCATTGCTGAGACCGGATACCTATCCGGCACACCGAAGAAAGCTTCTGAAGAGTGGACCTCTGAATGGTTTTATATTGACGATGTCGCACTTCCCGACCCAGTCCGGATGGGCCTCCCCGAATTTTCAAGTGCTTCATTGAAGAAACGCCATAGTTGGCGTCCTCGGAACCTCAAGGAAGAGGATATCGCAGAGATCAGTCTGCTGCTGGGCAAGATCAAGATGCTCGCCCAGTCCGGATTGTCAATAGTCGAGGTAATGGCGGTCTCCATAACACGGGGGGTCCAACCACTCCAATATATAGGGCTACTCATGTGGCATTTCAATGGGGAAGACGACGCCTGCCGCTACGGTCGGAAGGGCCCGAAGACTCCCGCTGCTCTGGCCAAAATATTGGCCGAACTATATAAAGGGGAGCAGGAGGAGTTCACCTGTCTCCAAAATCGAGACGGGTTTTCCATGTACAATTCTCCTAGCTGGGTAAGCTCTAACTCCACTATTCGACCCCTCTCCCTAAATTATTTCTGAAAGGCGATATCTTATTCATTCATGACAGGAATGGCGAAAGGCTGTCGAGGGGATCCATGACCCTGCCCCTCAGCCGGAGAATCACAATCGGGATCTTGACCCCGGATATGAGGAAGATCCAGACATATTCATGGAGCTCAAAGATGGACTTTTCTATCAGATGAGTTATGACGGCACGGATGTACCCATCATCGCCGATTACCCTAGCCTCCTTCCTATTTTGCACGTAAATAATCAGGAGACACTTTGTCCGAGAGGGTTTTCTCATTCTTCCTCACTCACTTCATCATCCCGTGCTCAGAAAGGGAGGCGTTTGGCGTGTCGTGCTGCCCCGGGGGCATCTCCAGAGAGAGCGGCTCCCGCGTCGGGCAGGCTTCGAAGAGGAAGGCAAACAGAGATACGATCGGGCCTTCATTGAAGAGGTATGGGTTTGCAACTATGTTCTTTTTAGCAGTCGCATCCAACTATGACTTATATATTCATTTTGCATCAGGGAAAAGGTTCGACGGACTGTGTCCGGCAACCCAACAGTCATTCTCTTGATCACCAGGATTTGGTCCCAGCCGAAGAGACGGGGCCCGATATGGGAGCGATGCAAGACTGTCCTTCTGCCGAGGGTTCAGAAAATATGTTCGTTACCAATTCGGAAGTGGAGATCGCCATGAATCACCGGTGCCAGAGGGCCGTTTTACAAAATCCCCGCTTCTCAAAAGAGGCATTTGGTGCCTTCAGCTCGGCTGATGCATACATCCGAGCTGCTCGAGATGGGCTTAACCGAGCCACCGAGCAAAATTTGAAAGATGTGCAGGTAAGTTTACCTTGTCCAAATTTGACAACCATGTGCCTGTAGCCCCCGAGACTTGAAGCAGTTGGGACAAATGTTTTAAGGATCATTGTATAATCAGGTTCTTACGGAGAAGAACGACCTGCTAGCCCAAGAGCAGGAGCAGTGCCAGACACAGCTAACTGCTGCTACCACCGAACTGGAAAAGTTCAAGAAGGCGTCCTCTGGTAATATTTCCCTCCATCGAGAAACAAAAAATTATACGCCAGTTGTATTGCAACTGCTGCTTGTCTCATAATAGGGTCACCGGACCAACTGGGAGAGGAACTGAAGGCCGCTCAAACGAGCAAAAAAGAGGCAAAGAGACAACATGACGCAGGCGAGCGCATTCTGACCCGAGTCAGAGAGGAGAAAAACAAACTCCAGGATTCAAACATCAAAATGGGCGAAGAACCGAAAGATGTGCGAGCTCAGCTAGCCGACTCCGTGAAGGAGAACAAAAAGATGCAAGGCGACATATTCAATATGTGGCCAAATTTACCTTGTAGTAGTTTGGGGGTACAATTAGCTGATATAGCTGTGATTGCAGGTATGTTGACGGGCCGTCCCGAAGAGGAGGCATCCTGATCATCAAGTGATCTTCTGCAAGGGCTGTTGTGGTTAAACGAGCATGCTCGATAGGCAATGCAGAGTGTAGCCAAGGCCTTATGGCAATCCGCCTCCCCTCCAGGGAGTATGGAGAAGCTTCTAGAGCTATTCAAGGGAGCGCGGCGGCGTATCCGACTGTGGAAGATATCGGCCTACCGAGAGGGTGCGCGAGAGGCCCGGGCCATGGTAAAAACGTGGTATACCAAGCTGGATCCGAATCACATGGCCTGGGTCGGACTGCTAGGGTCAAATGGGGAAGAAATTCCCATTAGTTTAGTATATGAACAAGTAGAAGTAGCCGCCAGATATTCCCAGCAGGATTGTAAATTAGACCGCCTGCTGGACGGCATAGAGGAGGAAATTTTTGAGTCGTAGTGACTATGTACTTTCCCTGTCATATGTGATTCTAGCTGGATTATAAAAACAATTGTCATGGCCGACCTTTTCGCTTCGACCTCTGGACTCGAAGGTGCGGAGTGTTTCCGAATACCCTAGAGGTAGAATATACCGGGGTATGCATGGGAACCAGGCATAGGGGTCATAGTTGCTTGAACAGACAATGTGTATCCGGCTAGTTATGTTATATTACATTATGTAAGAAACATCTTCCAGAGAGAATAGTTCTGTTAAGGGTTCCTTTCCCTGGGTGTGCATGCATTTAATGTGCATGTCCGAACTGTGATTGAAGAAATCGTAGAGTAAGTAACTTCTGGGGTTTCACAATGGAGTGAATACGGAGACGTCTTTAATTCACCGACCGAATATTCCCTTAAGAACGCTAGCTTTTGGCTTCACCCAGTCTGAGGTACACATCTGGATGACCCGGCAGTAACAATCGCAGAGTTGCTCCTTTTATGCCCTAGCCGAACTAACGAGAATGTAGGGCATAAGCACAGGAGCCAGACAACCCAGCTTGGCCAAAACTTAAGTCATATTGATGCATATAATGGTGAAGAAAAGGTACATATGGGAAGAAGGCATATCTGGTGAGCTTGATGCTCAAAGAATAATAGCAAGCTTCTGTGCAAGAAGCCCCTAGGTATAATGGACGTACATATTTGGAGATGTAAGCATCACGGGAGCACAGTTTAGCCATACTAAAGCCGTAGGGCTAAAGAGCAAAACGAAAAGAGATAAAAAACAAAAATAGAGAAACAAAATAACGTTAATAACAAGAGGAAGGAGACGAACACAGAGTTCGGTGCTAGGCATAGAATTGTCGTAGTCTGGCCGCATTCCAAGGGTTCGGCTCCAAGTGATTGTTTGACGCATCACACAGGCGGTACGCTCCTCCGGTGAGAACTTTGTCAATGATGAAGGGACCCTCCAACTTGGGCTTGAGTTTGTCCTTTTTCTTCTCCCGCAGGCATAGAACGAGTTCACCAACGTTATAATTCTTGGCCCGCACTTCTCTGCTGTGATACCTACAAGCCTGCTGTTGATAAAATGCCGAACGGGCTTTTGCGATGTCGCGCTCCTCTTCCAGGGCATCTAAGCTATCCTGCCGATCAAGATCGGCCTCTCTCTCTTCGTACATGCGCACTCGAGGTGAGTCATGAATAATGTCACAGGGTAACACTGCTTCCGCACCGTACACCATGAAGAAAGGTGTATATCCAGTAGTGCGGTTGGGCGTGGTCCGCAGCCCCCAGAGTATGGAGTCAAGTTCCTCCACCCAATGCTTGTCTGATTCTTTCAAAGACCGCATGAGTCTAGGTTTTATGCCGCTCATAATAAGACCATTAGCCCGTTCGACTTGACCGTTTGTCCGCGGGTGATAGACAGAGGCCTAATCGAGCTTAATGCCAAGATGAGCACACCAAGTTTTAACTTCATCGGTTGTGAAATTAGAGCCATTATCGGTGATGATGCTGTGTGGAACACCATAACGGTGTACCACGCCGGATATGAAATCTATTACCGGCTCCACCTCGGCCGTTTTGACTGGTTTGGCCTCTATCCACTTAGTGAATTTATCCACCATGACTAGCAGATACTTTCTCTTATGGCTTCCTCCTGTAAGGGGTCCGACCATATCGAGTCCCCAAACCACAAAAGGCCAAGTGATGGGGATTTTTTGTAAGGTAGTGGGAGGCATATGGCTTTGGTTGGAGAAGAGTTGGCATCCGACGCAATGTTGGACAAGGTCCTGTGCATCTGCTCGGGCTGTCGGCCAATAAAACCCTGTACGAAAGGCCTTGCTAACAAGGGCCCGAGCTGCTGTGTGGTGACCGCCGAGTCCGGCATGAATTTCCGCCAAGAGCCGCCGCCCCTCTTCCTCGGAGATACATCTTTAAAGAACTCAGGTAGCGCTTTTGCTATAGAGTTCACCGTCATGAACCTTGTAGGCCTTCGAACACCGAACAATGCAGCATGCCTCATTCTGATCCTCAGGAAGCTCCTTCTTATTAGGGTAGGCCAGGAATGGTTCCGTCCATGGGTCAATGACTGCCATGATGAGATGGGCCGATGGTGTTATTTTGGTGGTTGAGCCTCCGATGATATCGGTGTGTTCGGAATCTGGGGTTGTGTTCGGATCCGGACTGGTGTTTCCGTCCTCCCCCTGCCACACCATGGTTAGCTTAAAAAGCCTTCCCAGAAAAATGTTGGGTGGGGCGGGGTCGCGCTTAGCGCCTATGCGAGCGAGAACGTCCGACGCTTGATTACTCTCTCGGGCCACACGATGGAACTCGAGTCCCTCGAACCGAGCCGACATTTTTAGGATGAATTTACAATAAGCTGCCATCTTCGGGTCTTTGGCATCGAAGTCACCATTTATTTGAGATATTGCAAGGTTTGAGTCCCCGCGCACTTCCAGGCGCTGTATGCCCATGGAGACAGCCATCCGGAGACCATGCAATAAGGCCTCGTATTCGGCTGCGTTATTGGAGTTTGTGTATAGTATTTGGAGTACGTATTGAACGACGTCTCCAGTAGGGGACGTTAAAACGATGCCCGCTCCTAGTCCTGCCAGCATTTTGGAGCCATCGAAATACATAACCCAATTGGAATATGTGCCATACTCTTTAGGGAGTTCGGCCTCTGTCCATTCGGGGATGAAGTCAGCCAGTACTTGGGATTTAATAGCTTGATGTGGTTTATATGTAATGTCAAATGGGAGGAGCTCAATGGTCCATTTGGCAATCCGGCCCGTGGCATCGCGGTTGTTTATTATGTCGTTGAGTGGTACTTCGGAAGCCACCGTGATCGAACAATCCTGGAAGTATTATCGTAGCTTTCGGGATGCCATGAAGACCGCGTGTGCTATCTTTTGATAATGGGGGTACTAGGATTTGCATGGAGTAAGGACAATGGCTACGTAGTATACTGGCTTCTGAAGCGGAAATTTGTGTCCGTCCTGTTCTCGTTCAACGACGAGTACGACTCTCATCACCTGATGTGTTGCCGATATGTATAACAACATGGGTTCACCGATGTTTGGTGCGGCCAGGATTGGGTTGCTTGCTAGAAGGGTTTTTATTTCTTCCAGTCCGGCTGTTGCCGCGTCCATCCACTTGAAGTGATTGGTTCGCCGTAAAAGACGATAGAGTGGCAGTGCCTTTTCTCCCAATCTAGAGATAAAGCGGCTTAGAGCTGCCACGCAACCCGCGAGCTTTTGGACTTGCTTAAGGTCTGTTGGCGTAGCCAATTGTGACAGTGCTCGGATTTTGGCTGGATTTGCTTCAATTCCTCTATTGGAAATGATGAAGCCCAGCAGCTTTCCTACGGGGACGTAGAAAACAAACTTTTCCGGATTGAGCTTAATGTCATATGCGCGGAGCTTGTCAAATGTGAGGCGCAGGTCATATATTAGTGTTTCGATGTGCCTTGTCTTGATTACGATGTCATCCACATAGGCTTCAACTGTCTTTCTGATATGTTTCTCCATGCATTCTTGAATCATGCGTTGATAAGTGGCGCCGACGTTCTTGAGTCCGAAGGGCATGGTGTTGAAGCAGAATGGCCCATATGGGGTGATGAATGCTGTTGCAGCTTGATCAGACTCCTTCATTTTAATTTGATGGTATCTGGAATATGCATCAAGGAAGCATAATGAGTCGTGTCTTGCGGTAGCATCAATGATTTGGTCAATGCAGGGGAGGGGGAAGGGGTCCTTAGGGCAAGCCTTGTTGAGGTCTTTGAAATCGACGCATAGGCGTCGGGACTTGTCTTTCTTTGGAACCATCACCAGGTTTGCCAGCCAGTCTGGATGTTTTATTTCTCTAATGAATCCCGCCTCGATTAGCTTGGCTAGCTCCTCCCCCATAGCTTGACATTTGGGTTCGAAAAAGCGCCGCAGTGTTTGCTTGACCGGTTATATCCCTTCAATATATTGAGGCTGTGTTCGGCCAACTCGTGTGGGATTCCTGGCATATTAGAAGGGTGCCAGGCGAATATATCCCAATTCTTGCGCAGGAACTCTCGTAGCGCGGCGTCAACCATTGGGTCTAGTTATGCTCCTATGGATGCTGTTTTCTTGGGGTCCGTTGGATGTACTTGGAATTTGACTATTTCTTCTGCTGGTTTGAATGAGGTAGATTTGGGTCATTTGTCTAGGACCACATCATCCCTGTCCACCATGGAGCACAGCGTGGTTAATTCTTCGGCCGCGGGGGCTTCAGATAATGCCTCGAGGGCCAAGGTTGCAGTTTTATTCTCAGCGCGGAGTGCTATGTCCGGATCACTAGCTAGAGTGATTATACCATTGGGCCGAGGCATCTTAAGCTTCATGTATCCATAATGGGGTACCGCTTGGAAGCACGTAAATGCATCTCGCCCTAAGAGGGCGCGATATCCGCTGTTGAAAGGGGCCACTTGGAAGGTTATTTCTTTGGACCGATAGTTCTCCGGTGTGGCGAATACCACGTCCAGTGTGATTTTTCCCACACACCGTGCCTCCTGATCGGGAATGATTCTCCGGAAGGTCGCGTTGCTTTGCTCGATGCGGCTCCTGTCTATTTCCATTTTTTGTATTGTATCCTCATAGATGAGGTTTAGTCCGATGCCGCCGTCCTTGAGGACCTTGGTGAGCCGAAAGCCGTCCACGATTGGACTGAGGACCAAGGCGGCTGGTGCTCGGACTTTCCTGTATTTTGGTTCGTCACCGACATTAAAAGTTATAGCCGTGCCATTCCAAGGGTTTAATGCTGCTATTTGACAGACTTCGGCGAGTCCGCGTAGTGCTCTTTTACGCCTATTGTTTGAGGCGAATGTCTCGAAGACCGTCAGTACTTTGGGGTCGTTGTCCTCTGGGGGTGTTGTTCTGGGTTATTCTTAGTGAGGATATCCTCGCCGCTCTTGGCCACTTGCCGGAGTATCCAACATGCTCTAAGGCTATGTGTTGGTATGTTATCCGTTGTTGCGTGTATTTTACATGGCCCATCGAGCCATCCTTCCAGAACGGTTCCGCGCCCCGTACTGGACCTGTATTTCTTTACTATTGAACCGGGGGTGTTGCAAGGGTGCACCATTTTCATCTAAATAAGGGGTTGAGTGGGGACCGATGATTCCCAACGGGCTGCTTGAGTTTTCCAGGCGCTTTCCATTACGCTGTACTTCTGTACGATAGTTGCCAAGTCAGCAAAGTGTAGGATGTGACGGCGGTTGATGGTGTTGTGGATTCCTTCGTCCCTGCAATTGTTGTGGAACACTGAGATCGCTTGTATGCTCATGAGAGCGCTTGTATTCAGGTGGGTGGGTGGATTTAAATCAGAACCCTGGCCCAGTTTTGGATCTGAAGTCTGAAGGTCTTCCGAACATAACAGATTGGGCTCCGGGATGTCCACTAATTTCTTAGGCCCGTCGTCCAATTCTATGTTCAGAGGGCAGGATGCATCTCCCCGCGGGTAGGTGTCCGGCTCTTCGAGACCGGAGATCTGGACATAGTCCGTCCTTAGGATGGACGAAGACTTGTCGACTCGCTCCTCGACTACCGCTATCTGGTGGGTGATCGGTGGAGATTTGATTTCTCTCTGATCGGGTTTAAGCCCAATTCGATCATAGTCTGTAGCGACCCCCAGGGCGGCAATGCGATCTAGGAGCTCATTTAAGGACGAAAGCTCCACAAGATCCATCTGCTTGGAGTGTTCGGAGTCGATACGAAGGGCGTTTCCGATGACCCGAGGGGTCATTGTCGGCTTAACGACCGAATGGGCGGTCATGATAAAGCCGCCCAACCGGAGGGTTTGGCCTGGATCCAGCGTTCCTCTGGAGGTGATATTATCCTTGAGAACAAGGTGAGACATCGATACTGTCATCGACGTCACTCTCAATGAAAGCACCAATGTCGGTGTCAAAACCGGCGGATCTCGGGTAGGGGGTCCCGAACTATGCGTCTAAGGTCGATGGTAACAGGAGACAAGGGATACAATGTTTTACCCAGGTTCGGGCCCTCTTTATGGAGGTAATACCCTATGTCCTGCTTGATTGATCTTGATGAATATGAGTATTACAAGAGTTGATCTACCACGAGATCGTAATGGCTAAACCCTAGAGGTCTAACTTGTATGGCTATGATAATATATCTCCTCCGGACTAAGTCCTCCGGTTTATATAGACACCGGGAGGATTAGGGTTACACAAGGTCGGTTACAAAGAAAGGAATCTACATATTTAGTCGCCAAGCTTGCCTTCCATGCCAAGGAGAGTCCTATCTGGATACGGGTGTAGTCTTCGGTCTTCATATCTTCACAGCCCATTAGTCCGGCCCATGGCTAACAAGCCGACGCCCGAGGACCCCTTAGTCTAGGACTCCCTCACCTACTGTCAGCCTCTCCACATACAATCATCTCCTGATTCCTCTTGGTTGTTGACCACGTTGAAAACGCCAGACGGTGGCGGGCACAACGAGTGAACCAAGGCGGAGAATAACGGTGAGGCCTCGGATGGGAACGAACAACAGCCGTGGAAGATGCGGTAGTGTAGTGGCAGGTGGAGGGGAGTACGAGGGGAACAACATGCAACTCAAGCTTAAAAACGGTACAAAAAGCCCAAGGATTAATTGTTCATCAAATTTTTAGACAAAACCCAGATTGAACATGGCAGTAACATCTAACCCAACCACTCTTTTTTGCAGTCACAAACAAATGGATCGGTCTGATCCATAAAATCAACATCTTGTGCAAAAAATTATATTTCAGGATGACTACAACTTGTTGTAAATAGAAGCCGAGCATGTTTAGAAGCCCATTTGTCCACCTGAAACTTCTTTTTTTGCAATTTAATGTGTCCGTCTGTGAGGAATCTCTTGCGGTAAAACTTAAGCGTCATGGACAATAGTAACCTCACATTCAACAGGAAGAGTGTGACAAAGCTTCAATTTGCCTGGTTGGATGCATATCCTTCCATCATTATTGTCCTCAAACGAATGTCATGAGAATTGAGAAAATCCTGGTGCTTATTATGCCACCGATTGGTTATACATTTTTCTCCATCTGGTTGCAGTACCTAAGTAGACATGGAGATTTGCAAACAGTTAAGATCTGAAAAAAGAGTATGTCGAAAGAGCAACAACTGAATGGTTAATTCTAGTACAATATATACGGTCTTTCAATGTGCATGAAATCATCACCTTTATATATAGATTCTCTAGAGACCAAAAGCATCACAACAAGCCAATAATTATGTTCAGATCATAACTAAACATTCTGATATATAAGATCTTGACAGAATCCAGCAGCATTGATAGGCTATCCATGGATGAACTCTTCATTGATCATATAACATAATATTAGTACCCAAAGTGTACTCCAAGATGATATAAAACTTATGCGCACAAATGAAAAATGCAGCTTATGATTACAAATGTGTGGATAATAATATACAGTACCTGAAAAAGTGAGGAGCCAAACACCAACTTGTTGTGATCATCAAACGGAGCACTAATTAGACCCAAGGTCTCGAGTTTGGGCGCAGAGACGACAGTTATTTGCGAAGGTTTATAACAATCATCAAGGAGCAACCATGGAAGTGAAGGGGCATCTTTGATGATGAGCTGTTGTCCTTTAAAACAAATTCCAATGCTTTTAAGGTGAGGTGACTTTATTTGGAGCTAACCGATAGGGATTTCAATTCCCAAAACAATCAGCAAGCGCTCCAGGGCGGGGCAACTGGAGTGGATGATGCTGTGCAGTGAGGCCTCCGACAAATAAACCACCACAAGCAAAAGTTCTTTTAGCAGTGGGAGTCGAAGCATTTGTACCAGATCGTCTGGTAGATGGCACCGGACGAAGGTGGCGGTGTGGAGAGAGGAGGAAAACCGTGAGATGGACAACGGTGGTGTGGGCACGAATTCTTGGTGTGTTTGTGGTATGAAACTTTCATTGTAATGGTAGAACTCAAACTGTTGGAGTTTTTTGAATTCAGGGGATGTCAGCCAAGTGTCCACCATGCCGGTATGGATAGCAGGTAGCATGTCGGGATGCAGAGGCGTTGAGCGGGGCCCTGCTGGTGAGAGAAGACGATGGCTCTGAGGAGATCAAATTCAGGAAGGACAGATATTTGACGACAGTCGAGATTGAGGGGCACAGTGTGCCATAGAGGGCGCCACCGTGTTGATAGGACTTGTGTGCAGCAGCAATCCTTGGTGGGGAGAAGCGAGATGATCTCCTCAAGGATGATGTCCGAGAGATCACTGATGCGGTCCACCGGAGATTCTACCGGTTCCTCGAATCCGGGTGGGGGGGGGGGGCTTGCCGCTTCTCCCCGCGCTACCGAGTGTGGGATCTACAACCAGTGTCGCCGCTGGTGGGAGCCTCATCTTCTTGGCGCTAGGGCCAACCGACTCCATTTTCCTTGTGGACATCGCGCCGAGCTCACGATTTTGAGTAGAGTAGCCAGAGATGAGCCTAGTGGCAGTGAGTGGGGAAGAAGGAGGGATAGGGTTTTCTATAGGAGTGGAAGAAGAGGAGCAGGTGTTTTTTGTACGAGTGAGGAAGAAGGTGAGCGGGGGTTTTCTGGACAAGTGAGGAAGATGGGGAGCGGGGGGAATTGGGGAGAGACGGAAGCGGGAGAGCGAGCTGCAGTATAAGTGGAAGCGAGGAGGAAAGAGGGTTTTTCTGGGATCGCCCGCTCTTCAAGAAATATGGGCTTCTCCTCACCAAAAACAAAAACAAATGGGCTTTGTCGGATTTTGGGTTCCGGCAGACCCTTGAGGTTCGAACACTGGGGTGCGCGCGGAGATCTCGCTTCCTACCTACCTGCACCCCTCCACCTCGCTAAGATCTAAGCTATGGAAAGAACAACACAAGAGACACATGGTTTATACTGGTTCGGGCCATCGTTGTGGTGTAATACCCTACTCCAGTGTGTGGTGTGGTGGATTGCCTCTTGGGCTGATGATGATGAATGATACAAGGAAGAACAGCCTCGCGAGGGTCTGTTCTTGGCTGGGGCGATGAACTGCTGGGAGGAGTTCAGCCACCCTTCTCTCTGTCTCTGATTGTCTTTCTCCGATTCAACCTCCTATCGAACTTCTCCTCTTAACCCCTCCGAACCCCTCTCTTCTGTGGGTGGCTGGTCCTATTTATAGAGGCCTTGGTCCTCTTCCCAAATATCGAGCGGGAAGGGAGCCAACAATGGCGGGCTAATTTGAAGGGGGACAGCTAGTACTCGCTACCCTGACAAAAGTAGTCTTCGCCTGCACAAAGCTCTGGTGGTGACGCCGTCTTGGGCTCCACGATGACCTCCGTCTTGCAGTCTTCCTGGTCTTAGTCTCGTTGCACCGAAATGGCAACCTTTGCCTGATGCCTCGGTTCTCCGCGGCTGCGCTTTCCCCCTTTGCACCAAAGAGGAAAGGAGGACACTGCGCGGGCTGGCACCCGCCTGGCACCCTTGGTCGTCATGGCTTGCGTCACGGGCACCTCGTGAGGTACCCCGCCTTGATCTCTCCGCCTCCTCGCGAGCCAGCCTGATGAGGCCGTGCCTGAGGAAGCTCCGTGTCGTCCGCCCTACGAGGCTTGGCCCCTCGTGAGGGTCTTGGGTCTGTGTTGATGAAGATGGGCCGTGCTTGCCCCCCCCCTTGAGCCACGCCGCAGGCCGCAGACAGGCAAGTCTGGGGACCCCCGTTCCCAGAACGCCAACAGGCTTTAAGATGGATAGGCTTTTGTATCGGCCCAGTTAGCTGCCCGTGTTTCGTACTGGAGGGCCTTGTGCTAGAGGAAGCCCGAGACACTCTCCAGCTTATTGCCCATTCGAAAGAAAAAAAGAGACACTTCCAGCTTATGGCTACTCATCGGTAATCCTTTTCAACTTGGCATCCACCAAATTAGAGGATGCGGTACTGGAAGCAGACACTCACACTGGTCGCGTAGTGCGGCAAAGTGAGGTGTCAAATAACAGGCCTACAATATACTTACTAGATTGTGAAGGTTCATAGGCTACTCAACATTCACATTAAACTAAGCTTCAGAAGATACGGTATGCATACTAACATTCAGAAGCCCCCGGGCCCAAGGCACGCCCGGACTTGGCCGTGCAGGGAGGCGAAAGGGCAAGAGCGAGGCGCCACGGGCCCTAACAGCCTGCGGCCTTGGGCGCCGCATGGCGGTTGACTGGACGTGGGCGTCTCCACTTCCCCATGGCGCCTCGACAACTGCACGGATTGGACAAGTCCCTGCATGCAAAGCGGGTCATGATTACCTGCGATCGTGGAGGTCGGCGGTTGGCCTTCGCTGGCTATAAGTACGGAACGGTGCGCCCCCTTCCAGTCCATCCCATCTTGCTTTTCCTTCTTCCCGATCCTTGCTCCATCTTGCTGCGCTGGCTCCGATCCGCCGGTTCTCGATGGCAGAGAAGGGAAAGGCTCCCCGAGAGGAACCAGACCCACTCCCGCCGAAGAAACGGCTCGTCCCCCGTGGCCCGGACGAGGGGGCCCTTCAGGTGGTGTCGAGGCCTTGGTGCGAGCGGGTGCCGGCTGGAGTGCTGCCCCAGAGAGGTGGCCGGGGCCCTGCTGCGGCGAGGACTGGGCCCGCCGACCGCTCCCTTGGCGGCTCCTCGGGCGGAGGAGGCGTTGGAGGTTCCAGCAACTCTGGCGAGCTCTTTGCGACTCCGGAGACGAGCGACGATAGCTACGAGTCCCCGAGCCAGCTCCGCTCCTGGAGCAAGGCGGGCTCGTCAGGCCGCCGCCGACCCTGATCTGGATGGGGTTGGCGCCGGTGCTTAACGGCCCACTGTTGATGATGGCGTCTTCTGCTGGGGTGCGCATAGTTAGTGTCCCTTTAGGATTTGTTCCCTGCGAGGAATCAAAAACGCGTCTCGTGGGGGCTTGTAAGGTGCCTGTGATCCTGTTTTCTTAATATAACGCTTGTCATAGAATTGTGCGAGCTGCTCATTCCGTCTTAGCTCAGTCCTCCCTTTCGAACCTCACGAGGGCTTGGTGCTCTACGCCGACAGGTCCCAGTCCCAAGGCGGCTTCAACCATCATTGGTATGCCAGGTCGCGACGCCGTGGTCAAGGCCAGGAGGTGAGCGACCCGGAGTCCGGTAAGAGCCCCTGAGTCGCGATGCTCAGGAGGTCCCCTTTGGCGCCCAAGCAGCCGTCGTTTGGTGAGACAGGAGAGCGGCGTCGCTAACACAGGATAGCATTAGGTGCGGGGATGGTGCCACAGTAGCTGGCGCTTCCGGGTGATGACTTATCTCGAGAATCAGGGGCTGCTCTCTGGCGTGTCGCCGGGTCCGTGCATCGGCAGGCGCGAGGGTGCTCGGCGAGGTCCTCGTGTGTCTCTCCCCTCTCACCTTTGTTCCCCTTCCTGGTTCGTGCTCTCAAAGATGTCGCCCTTGGCCTTGGTCTCACGGCTGAGGCCGAGGCGCGTGTCCTATCTTCTGCAGCACTGACGCGGGTCCTCACCCACATCTGCCTTCGCGATCCCGGCGTTGACCTCGACAGCCTGCTGGAGCCAGTAAGCGGCGAGCGTGCCACTGCCGCTGCCGAGGCCGTGAAGGGTCACGCGGAGGCTCTGCTGGGGAAGTTCCGGGCCTTCAGCACCAAGCCGAAGCAAGGTGCTGCCGACCCCACTGCTCCGGAAGGCGAACCCATTCCGCGCTGCTCCTCCACCGACAAGTGACTCCGTCATGGCTCCTGTCCTGCCTTTAATTCCTGCACATGTATCATGCCTCGGGGAGGCGTTTAAACTCGCGTTTGGCATTGAGATAACAGTGTGGACTATAATATTTGCTTTTGAATTCCTTGAAATTTGCGCTTTTCCTTCCTACTTGCTTATGTTCTACGCCGGCAGAGCCCGGCCCCGCGCGTACCTCACCCAGTGTTAGTCCCGACCGGAAACCAGGACGGGGCCAAGGAGTGAGGGGCTACGTGACAAGTTAGGCTCCTGAGTCGCGATGCTCAGGAGTCCCCCTTGGCGCACAAACAGCAAGTAGGGAGGTGTGAAGTGGGTGGATCTACCGTTCTACGTCTGCAGAGCCCGGCCACGCGCATACCTCACCCAGCGTTAGTCCCGACCTGAAACCAGGACAGGGCCAAGGAGTGAGGGGCTACGTGACCAGTTAGGCTCTTGAGTCGCGATGCTCAGGAGTCCCCCTTGACGCTCAAACGGCCTTCGTACCTTGGCTCCGCTCGGGGAGAGACGCGCGACGAACCAGGTCCCGAGGGGGCCCGGCTGGGCGGCGTGCGTCTGGGCGTGACCCAGGCGCAGCCCCTGTGCCCAGCCCCCTCACGCGGCACTCCCGAGGGGAGGCGTTGCGATGAGGCTAGACACTGAGCTCTGGGCTCCCTGAGGTTGATGTGGGCCGGGGGCCACCCTCAGTTGTTTATCACTAGCGCGGAGCATAGTGCTTCCGTATGTGTACGGGCATAGCCGCTCCTCGACAGTGTCGTCAGCCAGCGCCGAGCATGGTGCTTCCACTGGTACATGGGAGCCCCCCCCTCCGGGAGGAGCCCCCGGGGCGTGTACAGCCCCGCCCTGACATGTGGCTGGCACGGTAGGGCCTGGCGAGGTGTATCTGGGCACCCATGAGCCAGCGCGGGACTCACAGGGCCCTACCTCTAGGCGGGTTGCGCCTGGCACTGGGCCTTATCTTGTGATGTGTCCCTGCAAATTCGGTTAGATGTCGGCACTCTATGTCCTCGGGTCCTGGCCCTCGAGCTGGTCTCAGCCGTCGCTGGTATGCCAGGTCACGATGCCGTGGACAAGGCCAGAGGGTGAGGGCTGGAGAGCCAGTAAGAGCCCTGAGTTGCGATGCTCAGGTACCCCCCTTTAACGTGCAAGTGGTCGGCATGGAGAAGAAGAGGTGCCGTGGACCGGCATCAAATAATCTAACATGGTGTATATAACGCATAACCGGGAATAAACGCAAATGGGATACAAGCCGCTGGGTCTGGCCCGAGCGACTTGGGGATCATGCAGCCCGAGGGGCGCCCCCAATAAGGTAAGATAACAACATGAAATAAAAGGGGTACATGTCGCAGGGACGGACCCACGCGGCCTGGGAATAATGCAACCCTGGGGGGGCGCTCCCAGCTGGAAGTGAAACTTGAAAGATGTCACCTGATGATGTTGAGGATGAAGGGGTGTTGGTGTAGCAGACTCGGTGGGCTGCGGAAGCCAATCCTCACGAGCCCCTAGGCCCGGGGGCCTCGGGAGGCTCTGAAGGTGCTGTCGGCTCCCCGCAGACCATCTCCATCTCCGCCAGGGCTGCGGAACGCCTGGCCTCTTGTGCCTCCATGATGCCCCTCATGAGGTGCTGGTACGTGGCAGCCGCATTCGGCAAGCCATAAGGCATGCGAACGTAGCTGTGGGGTGGACCTCCGCAGCGCCCCACTCGCGAGGGCCAAAGGCGCTCCAGAGAGGCGACTCGGTTGAGCCCTGGTATGTCGATGCAGACGCGCAGCCCACCATCCTCGCCTGGATGGGGAGCCACTGCTGGTAGACAGCGGCCGCCTTTCATGACTCTTGACTCCTGTAGCTCCTGAATGGTCTTGCTGACGAACTCCTGAGGGTCTGGCTCTGCGGAGGTGCCCAAGCGCCTCCCTCGTGACCCTAGCCAGGTCGGTGGCCCTCCAGGGGAGAGCCCCCGAGCCCTGCCTGAGGAGGGCACCGGGCGCGCTTTCCTGTGTGATGGAAGGAGGTTCCCCCTGGGCAGGCACGGGCCCAGAGGGGCCTGCCTCCTGAGGAGCCGGGCCGGACGATGTCTTCTTCTTCTTGGGGGCGGTCTCGGGAAGCCTCCTGCTTCCGTGATCCGGGTCTTCTAGTGACGCGGCCTGAAAGGCTCGTTCCATGGAACACACCGCATCCTTCTCTTCACAAGGCACCGTGATGACTCCGCCACTTCCTGGCATCTTGCGGACGTTGTAGCCGTGGTGAGTTACGGCCATGAACTTGGCCAGCACTGGGTACCCGAGGATGGCGTTGTACGGCAGGCAAATGTGAGCGACGTCGAAGTCGATGAGCTCGGTGCGGTAGTTGTCGCGTGCCCCGAAGGTGACAGGGAGGCGGACCTGCCCGATCGGGACTGTGGAGCCGTCGGTGACTCCGGAGAAAGGCTTGGTTGGCTGAAGCTGGCTGTAAGGCACTTGGAGATTGTTGAATGTTTCCACGGACAGGACGTTGAGCCCTGCCCCGCCATCGATGAGGGTCCTGGTGACCACCACGTTGCTGATGATTGGGGAACAGAGCATCGGGAGGACTCCGGCTGTAGCCGCACACTTGAGCTGATCTGCCGAGCTGAACGTGATGGCGCACGCCGACCACCTAAGAGGGCGCGTGGCTTCGAGCTTGGGAAGGACTGCATTCACTTCGAGGGCGAACTGCTTGAAGATGCGTTGAGAGGCTGGGGCTTGAGCCCCACCCAGGATGCAGGCAATCGTGCGCGGCTCCTAGAAGCCCCCAGCCTCCTCGTCCTGGTGGCGGTCCTCATTTCTCCTTGGTTGCGGCGGCAGCGGAGGGAGGCCTGCGTTGCCTTGCGGGCGATCCTCGCGAGGCCGACCCCTCCAGTCTCCCTCGCGAGGCGGGTCTTGCCAGCGATCCTCGTGAGGTTGATCGCGCCACCCTTGGCGCGGACCACGGTCTTCCCAGCGTCCTGCGTTCCTTCCTCCTCCTCGACCATAGCCCCGGTCACCGCGGTCGGGACGACGGCCGATCCTTCCTTCTCGCACGGCTCGGAGCTCTTGACATTCGTTGGTGTTGTGGGTGTGGAGGTCGTGGTACTCGCAGTACCGGCTGCCCTTGGAAGGCTCGGTCTGATCTCTGCCCCGCTTGGTGTCTGGTTCTACCGCGAGCACGGCAGCCCCCTTGCGCTTCACATCCTTGGCCTTGGGCTTCTTCTCTTCCGGGTCCGCGGCAGGCAGCTCGAGGAGGGAGAGACGCCCTTCCTCAGCCCTGGTGCACTTGGTTGCCAAGTTGAACAGCTCCAAAGAAGTGCACAGGTCTTCATGCATCGCCAGCTCCTCCTTCATCTTAACATCGCGCACGCCGTCGGAGAAAGCTGAGATGATGGCCTCTTCAGTCACCCTGGGAATCTTGAGGCGTGCATTGTTGAAGCGCTGGATGTACTTCTGCAGGGTCTCCCCGGGTTGTTGCTTGATGCGGCGCATGTCGCTCACGGCGGGTGGCCGGTCGCGAGTACCTTGGAAGTTGGCGATGAAGCGGGTGCGCATCTCGTCCCAGGAGGAGATCGTGCCTGGAGCCAGGTTCAGGAGCCAGGTGCGTGCCCCGTCCTTGAGCGCCATGGGAAACCAGTTCGCCATGACCTTCTCGTCTCCGTTGGCAGCTTTGATGCCCAGCTCATAGAGCTGGAGGAACTCCGCAGGGTCAGCCGTGCCGTTGTAGCGAGGAGGCAGGTCTGGCTTGAACTTGCCGGGCCACGCGACACTGTGTAGCTCGGCGGTGAAGGCACGGGAACCTGCTGTGGCCACGGGAGGCCTTGGGTGACGGAGAGCTTGGTCTTGCATGTCCCCACGTGCCGCAGCTAGGTCTTGACGTGCGGGAGCAGGAGCATGGTCGCGATGTGCTGGAGCAGGGAGCACCCGGGCAGCTTCTTGCGGGCGAGGGACTTCCTGGCAGCTCTGCTCTTGCTGCGCTGGCACCTGACGGAGCGGGTTCCGCCCAGGGGCCACGCGCCTTGGATCCATGGCGCCTTCTTGAGGAGGAGGCGGCCGGGGCGCCGCCGGAGCTTCGTTGCCCGCGCGCGGCGGGGTGCGTTGCAGTGGAACGGACGGTGCAGGAGAGCCCCCTGCGGCGTGGACGAGCTCGGTGACGCGGTCGAGCCATTCTTCGTAGACGTCGTCGACGGGGTGGTAGCGCAGGAGCTCGTTCGCCGTGATAAGCACAGCTCGAGCCTCCATGGGTGCGCAGAGCGCGCGGGACGAAGAACCAGCCAGGTGGAGCGAGGGAGTTGCGGTGCGGCCGTCTTGCCGCACGGACGGATGCTCAGACGATGCTTGCTGCTCGTCCCCCGCCGGGCCGGTGGCGGCATTGACGGCAGGTGACGGGGAACGGTGAGGACGCCCGCCGATAGGAGCCGTCTGGGCGACGCGGGAAGCGAGACCGGCCCGGCGCTCGGCGCGGGCCCGACGAGCATCAGACATGGGTGCGATGGTCGGAGGAGAACGGGGTGGTGGAAGACGAATTCCGGCGCACCCCTACCTGGCGCGCCAAATGTCAGATTTCGGGTTCCGGCAGACCCTTGAGGTTCGAACACTGGGGTGCGCGCGGAGATCTCACTTCCTACCTACCTACACCCCTCCACCTCGCTAAGATCTAAGCTATGGAAAGAACAACACAAGAGACACAGGGTTTATACTGGTTCGGGCCACCGTTGTGGTGTAATACCCTACTCCAGTGTGTGGTGTGGTGGATTGCCTCTTGGGCTGATGATGATGAATGATACAAGGAAGAACAGCCTCGTGAGGGTCTGTTCTTGGCTGGGGCGATGAACTGCTGGGAGGAGTTCAGCCACCCTTCTCTCTCTCTCTGTGATTGTCTTTCTCCAATTAAACCTCCTATCGAACCTCTCCTCTTAACCCCTCCGAACCCCTCTCTTCTGTGGGTGGCTGGTTCTATTTATAGAGGCCCTGGTCCTCTTCCCAAATATCGAGCGGGAAGGGAGCCAACAATGGCGGGCTAATTTGAAGGGGGACAGCTAGTACTCGCTACCCTGACAAAAGTAGTCTTCGCCTGCACAAAGCTCTGGTGGTGACGCCGTCTTGGGCTCCACGATGACCTCCGTCTTGCAGTCTTCCTGGTCTTGGTCTTGTTGCACCGAAATGGCAACCTTTGCCTGATGCCTCGGTACTCCGCGGCTGCGCTTGCCCCCTTTGCACCAAAGAGGAAAGGAGGATACTGTGCGGGCTAGCACCCGCCTGGCGCCCTTGGTCGTCATGGCTTGCGTCACGGGCACCTCGTGAGGTACCCCACCTTGATCTCTCCACCTCCTCGCGAGCCAGCCTGATGGGGCCGTGCCTGAGGAAGCTCCGTGTCGTCCGCCCCGCGAGGCTTGGCCCCTCGCGAGGGTCTTGGGTCTGTGTTGATGAAGATGGGCCGTGCTGGGCCCCCCCTTGAGCCATGCCGCAGGCCGCAGGCAGGCAAGTCTGGGGACCCCCGTTCCCAGAACGCCGACAGGCTTTAAGATGGATAGGCTTTTGTATCAGCCCAGTTAGCTGCCCGTGTTTCGTACTGGAGGGCCTTGTGCTAGAGGCAGCCCGAGACACTCTCCAGCTTATTGCCCATTCAAAAGAAAAAAAGAGACACTTCCAGCTTATGGCTACTCATCGGTAATCCTTTTCAACTTGGCATCCACCAAATTAGAGGATGCGGTACTGGAAGCAGACACTCACACTGGTCGCGTAGTGCGGCAAAGTGAGGTGTCAAATAATAGGCCTACAATATACTTACTAGATTGTGAAGGTTCATAGGCTAGTCAACATTCACATTAAACTAAGCTTCAGAAGATACGGTATGCATACTAGCATTCAGAAGAACAAAAGTTCAACATGTTTTATGCATCTCAATGATTCACCATACTATAACCAATACAAAGCTGTGAGAAGGTGTGGAAATAAAGAAAATCGGTCGATGCTTCTCTGAGCAAAGGGCCTCCCTGTGCACGCATTAATTTCCTGGGCATGCTTGTTTCTTCTCAATGTTGCGAGCACTTTGAGCATGTTGGCAACTCCACAGGTAGCTAGCTGCCTCATCTTGCAATTGATGCTGACACATTTGCAGCAAACACATGAATCAATAGAGATGACTCAACATGAGTCCATATTGTGCGGTTCCCCTAAAATCATCTTCATTGTCCTGAATCTAAAAAGATAGGAAAACAATAGCTAAACTTAAACGGTGTTGCAAAACAGTTGCACATATCAATAGCTCGACATGACAAAACACGATCATCTGGATGAAGGGGATACTGACCTGCCTGAGGAAGATTATATATAATTTCATAAGTCCTTAGTTGATTTCCACCTTCGGCTACACTGCTTGTTTGCTCCTCCACACATGACATGATCGTTCCGCACTGCAATCAGTGAGCCAACGTACGGATAAGCTTATTTCATCTTGCGGTGGTCATTGTATCTAGTTACGAATGTAGGAATACCTGGAGCACCATGAGGTTAGTTGACAGCAGGTAGATGCAGCCATATAAATTTTGTGCGGTGCTACCAAAATTGAGGTTTTTATCCCTTCCCGTGATGAGAATTCTTCTTGAAGTTGGTAGAATGTGACGGCTTGTTATTTGCATCAAACTTTCCTTTCCCCTAAGATTTGTTCTTGTTATTTTGGGGCTGGTTGGGTTGGAAGTTCTTCTCGTGTACCATGTGGGCACTAGAAGCTCCCTCAGCGACCTGAGCACGTGTGTCTTTTGCTCTCGCCTTCTCTTCAAAATCAAGAGTGCTAATGAGATCCGAAATGGAAAACTCATGTCTCTTGTTTTTCAGAGAAGTAGCAAAATTGTTCCACGAAGGTGGAAGCTTGGAAATGATGGTCCCAACAACAAATTTGTCTGGCAACACACACTTAAAGTACTCAAGTTCCTTAGTGAGTGACTGTATCTCATGAGTCTACTGAACAACAGAGCGCTCATCAGTCATCTTGTAGTCACAGAATTGCTACATGATGTACAACTCGTTGCCAGCGCCTGAGGCCCCAAACGTGGCCTCGAGAGCAGCCCACATGTCTTTGCCGCTGTCAAACGACATATATGAATCCACAATGGAATCGTCAAGGACACTCAGCATGGCGGCTTTGAAGAGGGTATCCATGTTCTCAAAAGCTTCCTGCTATGTAGGATTAAGATCGCCCTCAGACTTACCCTTAGTGGCGTCATAGCAGTACATGATCTGAAACCAATATACTGCTCTTGTGCGCCACCTTTTATATTGCACCCCCTTAAAAGTAGGCGGCTTCAAAAGCACAGCAAAACCACTCGAATTAAATTGCCTATAATCAGGTTTTTGGATTGAATCGTTGAATATATGAGCAAATTACTATGAGATTTAATCCGAATCAACAGTAAGTAGATCATGACGACGAATGCAAAGATCAAAGTAATGATGTGGACTAAACTAGGAGGACAGAATCAAATATTGTACATCGGGAGCAGAACCACTATGGTTGATGTTGGGGATATTACTACTAAGTATAAACCGGCCATGAGGGGCCGGGTTATGCCCACAATGAGTTAATCATGTTTAAATCCCATGAAGACAAGAAGTATGGCGCTTTACGGAGGATATCTAATATGAAGGCCCAGGGCCCAAAGGCGGATTAGGTCCCGTAGACAAAAACTGCCCTATAATTTGTAACTTATGTTGTAAGACAAGGAAAGGTAGGAACCGAGCCAGGAACACCTATGAGCCGGCCTCAGGATTCTGTAAACTGCTGGGCGTCAACCTGTGTATATAAAGGGACGACCCGGCGGCGGTTTAGGGACAACAAACAATAACTCGAGAGCCAGGCAAAGCGGATTCACTCCCTGGTCATCGAAACCCTAGCAATTCCATCACAACTGGAGTAGGCTTTTACCTTCATCGTAAGGGGCTGAACCAGTATAATTCCTTGCGTCCATTGTTCCGCTTTAACCCCTTTAAGCTAACCCGTCGCGATGGCTCCACGACTAAGTCCTATCACTAGGACATCTACCGTGACAAAACCACGACAGTTGGCGCCCATCCTGGGGCTATCGCACGATAGTTTCGAGTTCTTGAAGGGAAGCTTCGAAGGACTCAAGGGATACGCTGTGGGCCGGATGACCAAGAGTCATCGTGGCAAGCTCTACATCGACGACGCAGGCTGGGGCCCCGAGGCCGGCTCGATCGAGTACGGGTACCGGGTCCCCTTTGGAGGAATACATGTCTTCATTGGCAAGATCGGCGAACCGGGCCCTGAGCTAGACATCTACACCGACATCGTTGAGACGGCTCAGCGTGCAAGACCTGCCCGAGTTCAGCCTACCGTAAAGCGTGCCTTCATGGGAGTCATCCATGGAGCGGAATATGAGGATAGATCAGTGTCTGGTGGCGAAACTGTCGTTTACTCTGATGACGAGTCTTCAACCGGAGAAACCGAATCGTTGTATCAGCTGCATTATGGCCAGATTGGTGGTGGTTCTGATGGCGACAGTATTCCAGACCTCTCTTGTAACGCCCCGAGACCGATGTGCCAGGTGTCCTCCAGTTATTTGCTGTTGTTGCCTTGTCATTTGCTTGCACGTTTCATCTTGCCATGTCATCATCCACATTGCATCATCATGTTTTTCAAAACTTGCATCCGTCCGGGTTTCCCAGTTCCTTCCGTTGTCCGTTCTAAGCCCAGACACACTTGCACGCGCCCGCGGCATGTCCGAGATAGTATTTTATAAGTGGCCGGAAAAATGTTCTCGGAATGGGATGAGAGTTGATGTGTGGTCTTGTTATAGTATAGGTAGACCGTCTGCCAAGTTTCATCGCAATCGGAGTCCGTTTGACGCCCCAACGTATAACTATAGCGACAATATAGTCGGTCAAACGTCGGACGTTTTCGGTCTCCGGAAATAGTCGCCGGCCTCCCTCTCTTCTCTTCTCCCAGCTCGAGACCGTCTACACAGCCCACTACCTACCGCCAAGTCCAACCTAACCTCTCTCGTCTGCCCACGGCCCTCGCGCGCGCCCGAAAGCTGCCCCGGACCCGAACAGGACTTTCGTCACCGTTGGATCCGGATCATCCCCAAACGTCTACAAAACATCTCCGTCTTGTTAATTGGGGCCCCTAACCTATGTATTCGCGACCATCCGATTGCGATCATAGGGACGTGTTAGCCTCTACCCTAAATCCCTTTGCTTATAAATAGTAGCCAACCCTAAAATCTAGGGGCCTTGCCCCTGCCGCCGCCGCCGCACTTATTCCCCAAATCCCCATCGGGATCTCACCCACAACCAACCACAAACCTCCCCTGGTCTCCTCCTCGTTGTCCCATCCAACCAATCCCCTCCCGATACAAAAAACCACCATCGCCACTGCTCCTCCTTAGTTTTCCACACCCAACCAACCGCCGCCACCCTCTCCCTTGTTTTCCTCACCAGCAACAGCATGAGGCAGCGCTTCCCCTTGTCTCTCTCCATGCCCATGGCCGAGCAGGAGCGCTTGGCCTCATCTCGTCGCCCCGGGCCAGTGCTCCAAGGCCGGCCTTGTGCAGCTCCTCGTCGCCTCTCTTCTTCCCCGCTGCTCTCTCTCCCTCTCTCTGTAACATCTCTGGCGCCTCACATCTCTCTCTTTCTCCTTGTACTGCTGCAACAGGGAGCATGCCAGGCGCCTTGGCCGCCGAAGGGACTCCGCCGCCTCACCGAATCCACGCCTCCACCTCTCCCCTGCATCAAGGCTGCCTTCTGCAGTTCCTCATGGCCAGAGAACTCCGTCCTCGTCAGGACCCCGTCGCCCTCCGCTGCTGCCTCCCCGTCGCCGCCGCATCGCTAGAGAACCAAGTCCATGGCTTCCTCTGCTTCACAACAAGGCGCTGGCCGCCGGATCCGAACCCAGCTGATCCCCTCGCCCGCTCCCGCGTCTGGTCGCCGTCGTCCTCGCCCTGCATCCATGGCAGCACCAAGTTCCTGCGCCCGCGACCCCTGCCTCGACTGCCTCCTGTTCGTCTCGAGCGTGCCCTGAGTGTTGACCGCGGCCCCCGCACCCCCTCGCTCAATCCAGGCGGGATCGAGGAGCGGGACGAGCCCAGCTCCAGACGCCTACCTCCTGTGTGCCTGGGCCGCATTCGGCGCCAAGGCCCAGCGCACCAGCCGGCCACTGCTCCATCCAGCTGGGCCGAGGCCCATGGTGAGAAACCCCACAGCCCCTCCTGTGCACTGATGGGCCAACCAGATCTAGCCCGTATCCTATTTTTTTACATAGAACATTTTCCTATTTTTTTCCCAGAGGACGTCAGTTTTGCAGAAAAGACCCTCATGTTCATGCATTTAATATCTCACAACCCGTGCATTGGTTTAAAATAAGTTATATATGAAACTTGCGTAGAATTTTGTGTAGATTAATAATTTGCCACTTTCATCTATGTTTAAAATGTTTAAAATGTTGTTTGTTTAAATTTTGCTTAAATAACTTGCTAAAATGATTTAATTCATAACTAATTAATCGTAGCTCCAAATTTAATAAACTTTATATGTAATTGGGGTAGAATTTTGCCTAGTTTAACATGGTGGCATCATCTTGCATGTTTAATAACTATAAAATATGGTTTAGGGCAGAACAGTACCAAATCTTAAAATACGCATATGGGGCTTTACCGGAATTGTTGTTTGTTATTTCCGGCCTCATTTAAACTTGCCTAGATAGATAGTTTCTTTATGCTTCACCTCTTGCCATGCTAGCAACATTTAATATTGTTGGGCACATCAACGAGACAGAACTAAATAAGTCATGTGGTGTTTTCTTCAATATGCAACTCCGTTGCATAATGAGCTCCACTTAATTTGTAGGGTTGTTTGTGCACTTTGCCATGCCATGCACATTTAAAGCGGACATGCATCATACTTGATTGTGCATCATACCATGTTATGTGATGGTTGTTTATTATGTTGTTTGCTTCTTTCCGGGTTGCCTTTCTTGTGAGCTTCGGTTCCGTTCCGGAGTTGTGAGGATCCGTTCGAATACGACTGTTTGTCTTCTTCATGGACTCGTTCTTCTTCCTTGCGGGATCTCAGGCAAGATGAGCATACCCTCGAAATCACTTCTATATTTGCTTGCTAGTTGCTTGCTCTTTTGCTATGCCTATGCTACGATACCTACCACTTGCTTCTCATGCCTCCCATATTGTTAAGCCAAGCCTCTAACCCACCTTGTCCTAGCAAAACCGTTGTTTGGCTATGTTACCGCGTTGCTCAGCCCCTCTTATAGCGTTGTTAGTTGCAGGTGAGGATTGGAGTTTGTTCCATGTTCGAACATGGATATTTTGTTGGGATATCACAATATCTCTTATTTGAATAATGCATCTATATACTTGGTAAAGGGTGGAAGGCTCGGCCTTATGCCTGGTGTTTTGTTCCACTCTTGCCGCCCTAGTTTCCGTCATATCGATGTTATGTTCCCGGATTTGGCGTTCCTTACACGGTTGGGTTATAATGGGAACCCTTTGACAATTCGCTTTGAATAAAACTCCTCCAGCAAGGCTCAACCTTGGTTTTACCATTCGCCACCTAGCCTTTTCCCTTGGGAGTCACACATCCCGAGGGTCATCTTATTTTAACCCCCCCGGGCCAGTGCTTGTCTAAGTGTTGGTCCAAACTAGAGCCCCTTGCAGCGCCACCTCGGGGAAACTCGAGGGCTGGTTTTAGTTGTATGGATTGCTTATCCGGTGTTGCCTTGAGAACGAGATATGTGCAGCTCCTATCGGGATGTCGGCGCATCGGGCGGTCTTGCTGGACTTGTTTTACCATTGTCGAGGATGTCTTGTAACCGAGATGCCGAGCCTGATCGGATTGTCTTTGGAAGGAATATCCTTCGTTGACCGTGAGAGCTTGTGATGGGCTAAGTTGGGACACCCCTGCAGGGTTTGAACTTTCGAAAGCCGTGCCCGCGGTTATGGGCAGATGGGAATTTGTTAATGTTCGTTTGTAGAAAACCTAAAGTTGATCTTAATTAAAATACATCAACCGGATGTGTAACCATGATGGTCTCTTTCCGGCGGAGTCCGGGAAGTGAACACGGTGTTGGAGTTATGTTTGACGTAGGTTGTTCTAGGATCACTTCTTGATCATAGTTGTTCGACCGTGCTTTTGCCTTCTCTTCTCGCTCTCATTTGCGTATGTTTAGCCACCATATATGCTAGTCGCTTGCTGCAGCTCCACATCATACCTTTACCCTTCCTATAAGCTTAAATAGTCTTGATCGCGAGGGTGTGAGATTGCTGAGTCCCCGTGACTCACAGATACTTCCAAAACCAGCTTGCAGGTGCCGTTGAACCGTACAAGTGATGCAACCAAGCTCAAGGAGGAGCTCGATGAAGATCTTGTCCGTTGTGTTGTTCCGTTTCCAATTGATCAGTAGTGGAGCCCAGTTGGGGTCGATCGGGGATCTGTGTAGCATTTGGGGTAGACTTCTTTTATTTTGGTTCCGTAGTCGGGCCTTGGTTGTATCTGGTTGATGTAATGCTTTATTCATGTATTGTGTGAAGTGGCGATTGTAAGCCAACTATGTATCTTTTTCTCTTATGTATTACATGGGTTGTGTGAAGATTACCTCACTTGCGACATTGCTTTCAATGTGGTTATGCCTCTAAGTCATTCTTCGACACGTGGGAGATATAGCCGCATCGAGGGCGTTTCATCTCTGATCCACCAGGCCGAGTTGCAATTTTCATGGCTAGTAAGTCGATGCAGCATTCTTCTACCGCAACGACAATGATTTCCGGTTCAGTAGCTGCAACGCCCGCTGGGGCAGGAGGCCCCGCGCCAGCGCCGGTTCAGGTTTTGTCTGATTTATTCGACACTTTGGCAACATTGCTGACAGCTGAGGTTAATCCGACAGATCAGGATCAACATGACGCAGAAATTGCAAAGGTGAAGGATCAAATAGCTCAAGCTAAGGTAGATCTAGCAGCAGAGAACAGCAGGATGGCCGCAGAGCGGGCCGAGTTAGAGGCACATGCTTATCGGCTTATGCTGGATCAGAGCGCATCAAACGATGTCATGAGAAGAAGGCAGCGGTCTCACCTGCCTCCGGTTTACGAGGGAAGGAATCTCTTTAATACGCCAGGGCAGGAACCAGTAACCAACCAGTGGTAAACTGGGTGGAGGCACCTGGAACGGGGGCGCCGGTTCAGCCACGCACGATGGATCCGCCTCGTCAGAAGAATGTCATGTCACAACACGTCTCAACGCCTCCGGGTCATTATTCTAACCCGTTGGATAACATTGTTGCCGCCACTTCACGATTGGCAGCTCTCCCAATCGAAAGCGAGTCTCCAGTAGCAGTTGAAACACGGCAGGCTAGGGAGCTCCGACATGCAGCTTTGACCCAACAGCAGGCTTATTCGTACAATCGCGAGAGGATTCATTCCACCCCCGCCCAAGTCGGAGCTACAACAGGCATATTGATGAACCGGCTGTGTCAAGCAGTGTGCGAAACCGTAACCCTCTGCAAGGGCATAACCTGGTGGATGGCGGTGCTAATGCCCAGGATGTGGTGGATCACGGTAGAGCACGTCGAGAAGCCGAGTTAGCAGCGCAATACGCGGTCCGTCAGTTTACTCCGGTTCGTCCAACCACTTTGGTGGAGCCAGGTGTGGTTTTCAGTTCTTTGGGGGTGCCGTGTCTCACCCCGGCCTTACGCAACGTGCGGCTGCCCAAGGATTTCAAGGGTCCTCATAAGGTGTCCAATTACACTATCGATTTACCCCCCGAATCATGGGTCGAGAGCTATGAGATGGCAATGGAGATGCTGGATGTGGATGATGTGGCATGTCCTAAGTACTTCACCATGATGATGGAAGGGACAGCTCGTACCTGGCTGAAAAGTTTACCAGCTAACTCCGTTGGGTCATGGGCTGAGTTAAAAAGCCCGTTTATCCAAAATTTCAAAGATACTTGCAAGCAGCCCATGTCAATCGTTGTAGCGACCCGACCTCAGACGGTCAAGTCTCTATGTATCTGTGCTATCCCTGGATCGGTATGCTAGCACACACAGTACATCAATGTATATATCAAAGTGCAATCACATGTATAAGTAACAAAAAAATGATATATACCTTAAGAATCTCATCGGAAATAGGCAAACAGGTGTGGAGTCCCATCAACGCCATCGGCAAGTTGAGTGCGGACCGTAACCCTATCGTATCACTTACTCGTCGGATAATGCCTGCAACATAATATGTTGCAGCTGTGTAGGTCAGTACGTTGAATGTACTGGCAAGTCACACCACAAGAGATGAATAAATGTCCTATTTATACATGCAATATGGATGGTGGATGGTTCTAAATTTAATTTTCATAAAGCTGATTTTTCCCTATCATCAAAAGAATATCATATTGTTACTACATAATTCATCATAATATGATTGAGATGGTTTCTCCATTCAATCTATACCCAAATTCATTAAAACCCATTAAATTAATTAAGAGTGATGAGGTCGCTCAATTCCCACTTTCCATATGCTCAAATTGTCCATAACTGGGGACACGGCTAATGAATTGCTTTTACACTCTGCAAAGGTTTGCACACTTTTCCCCACAAGACTCGATCACCTCCTTTGTAGTCCTCGCACTGCCTGGTGTTTGAGAATCGGAAGATCGAGACATAGTCTTTCTGAAGTGTTCCCTCTTAACCCTGGGTAGACCGGTACACCTACATATATAACTACATCTGCTAGTTTACCACGGTAAGAGGTCACACAACGTACTCAACTAAGCCAGAGCCCATAATAGCTTGTGGCTGTGTAGGTAAGCTTCTAGTCTTGAAAAATTGATGAATCCCTTTGAGCCTGGGTGGCAGTCCATAGGGTGATCACACGGGTATTCCGGGATCCCCTGGGCAAGTCCACTGGTTTCTCTAGGGTGCCCAGGAAAGTCCACTGGTTTAATTAGTTATAATAGATAAGTTACCAAAAAATTTAACAAACTCCAGAAAAAAATGTTCACATATACGAAGTTACTATTTAGAGCCTAGAAACAAAACTTTCATAACGTGATAAAATTATTTTTGCGCACAAACTTGGGGTTTTATGAATACCCAAAATGACCAAAAAATAGATTACATATTTCCAATAAAAGTTTTGGAGAAGTCATATTATCTCCTCTCATATTTTATTTGATTAATTTGGAAATATTTAAACGACAATAAAACTCCAAATAATATCATATTTCAATTGGAACTCCAAAATCCAGACAAACTCCATATGAAATATTCATCCACCACATTTGAGAAAGTCATCTTATTCTCACTCCAAAATTGTGATTGTGGTTTCCAATATTTCAAAAAAAAATCAAACGGAAATTAAAGCCCTTTGATTTCTTGAATAAACTTCCCCAACCATAGTTTTCTTTATTGGACAAAATGTTACCCAACTTTTATAACATGATTAGAAAAAGTTTTAAACAAGAACTCAAAAGGTTTTAATTCTCGTGAAAATAAAATAATTTCACACAATCCATCACACAACAATCAGACAAACAATCCTATTTATTTATTTAATATAACATTCCAAAATATAGAATTTTGGGATGTTACAAACCTACCACACTTAAAATGAATCTCGTCCTCGAGATTCGGAAAGGCTAGAAAGAAAAAGGTCAGGGTTGGGGTCTCCTTGCAATTCCATTGATCATGATGAAGGTCCCGGGTGCTGCCACACTTAAAATAAACTCATGCATCACCTCTATAGTGTTGACAACACATTTCTCCTCAAATTTCTTGTAATAACTCCTTCATTGATGCTCTCCTGTTAGAGGCATAACATTTCCTTCAATATCCTGGGTCTTTGCATTAAAATGAAATTCTTCCGAGACTAGATATTCTCATCTAACAGGTCTAGCGCCAATGCTAAACAACTATCCAAAAATCTCATGGAGGTTTGCCATTACTGGTTCCCTGCAAGAAATGGATCTTGGCTTCATTCTCACTGTGTAACCTACGATTGGCAGCAGCTGGCATGTACATGGGTTCCTCATCATACCATTCTATGGCTTAAGTAAGGCTTCAACGGGCGTCGGCACTTTACTGTGGGTAAGTCACTCAGATTTACCATTCCAAATAACAAGAGCGAATGATAAGAGTAAGTCGTCATGGTGGCCAAGCCATGTCGCACCCAAATCATTACCCTGTATAAGGTTTAGTGTATCTCGCATCCTAACACTCGGGCATCCTCACAGGCATTGCAGATTTCTCTTGTCCACGAACTGGGTTCGGATAAATCCATCGATTTTGCAAGCCAAACAAAAACAACTATCATCTCACCAAAACCTTCTAGTTTTACGTATCCTCCTATGAAATAGCTATAACTTGATCGGTAGACATTTCATGGATCCTTCATAATTCTTCCTTCAACAAGACTGTGCTTGTTTCCTCGGTAAATCCTGGGCTTGTGGGTTATTGCCCACTTCAACACTTGTATAGCTTTTACTCATCCTTGGAGTTACAACTGATCCATATTCCAATGTTACACCTCATGTAATTCTCATATTACTTCATTCCTTCATATCCTTGTGGTAACCAACATAAAAAAAACGCCAACCTTTTTTTTGTCCATCTCCTTTCTACTGATCGACATGAACAACACTTTTCTTCATTGACCATGTGGTTTTATGAAATACTACCACACTTAAAATGAATAGCACTTATTCCCCCATAGACCATATTTCTCATATCCTCGAAAATGGTTAAAAATCTAAGAGAGCGGCAACTCTTACAATTCAACATGGCACTCACAATTCAATGTTATTGATCCATGAAATATTACATTCTCCAAGACTTCCATTACATAGGTCAACTCGACCTACTCATGAAAATAAAAGTGCTTCCTACTACTTATTACTGATATCATAATCTCGACTACTCAGTTTTAGCTTTCTTTTGATTCGAACATTCCCTAGCATAATGTCCCACTTCCTTACAACGAAAGCAAATGGCTTCCGACTTGTCTCGAGGCTTCCTTGTGATTTTTTGGACTCCTTGAGTTCTTGGCTTCTTGTCCGAACATTCGTGGTAGTAGTGCCATGAGTTCTTGCACCTGAAACATGTGATATGACTCAGGCCCTTCTCTGCAGAAATTGGGTTACTCTGGGGAGGTATTCATTTCCTCTTCGGGGACTTCTTCGTACAGATCAGGGCTTCTATTTCATGTGGATCAAATTCCACTTCTTCTATCGGGAAGTATTCTGGATTCTCTTTTGTTTCCTTGGTGCAATACTATGAAAAATGTCCTTTTTCTCCACATGAATAGCAGGCTTTGGAATAAAATCTAGTTAGGTCTTCTCCATCAGGGTCTTCAACATCGTCCTTCGTCACAGATTCTTCCATACCTTCTTGAAGGGCTTCCTTCATTCCTTGCTTCTGCTTCCGGGTAGTTTGTTGTACCACAGGATAAATGTGACACTGAGCAGGGTAGTGATCCGTTCCTTCACATAAGAAATATGTAACCTGCCAAGTTGGGCATTTTCCGGCTGGGTGATGTTCTTCACAGTGTGGGCATTTGTCCTTGTGTTCTTTATGGGTGTGTCCAATTTCTCCGCAAATCTTACATGCACAAGGTTTCTTCATAATCTTACTATCATAGGGCTTCCGGGTAAGATGAGACCTTAGCAGAGTCGTCTTGAATTCTTCCCAAGTCTTTGCTCCATTCCATCCTTGTATGGCTTGATGCATTTTCCACCATGTTGCGGCACTTCCTTCAAAGTACTGAAGAGTGTATGGTACTTCATCCTTTCTTTCAACAAGGTTGATCCTCAGGTGATTCTCCATGTTACGAATCCATTGCTCGGTCTCCAACTGAGTCTTGGGTCCCAAGAATTTGAGTCCATCTTCATTCATCATCTATTGGGTCCTAGGGTTTTGAGATGAGATAGAGTTGGAGGAATAGAGAGATACACACATCACACAAGTAGATCATGATTCACACATTCATTCAATCAAACATTAATATAGTACTGCCACCCACATAAGTTGGTATGGTCAGATACTCAAATCGTAAACGTTCAAACTTATTTTCTCATGGTGGTCTACTACTAAACTAACTTCTCCAGATCTTGGTTCTGGTCTCCACGGGGCTTCTTTTGTTTGTGTTGGATATTATCCAGTTCTTTAGCCAGATAATCTCTATCGAGATGGAGTTTCCTGTGGCGTCCCAGTATGTCTTGGAGTTGATTCTTGAGCTTCTGGATCTCAACATCTTTGGCATGAGCTATGGTCCTGTTGTTCTCCAGTTCCTGATGAAGTTTCCGAACTTCAAGGTCTTCCTCCGCGTGCTTGGTTACCTCTAGCTTCTGGGCCTTGAGTTCTTCATGCAGTGCTTCGTTATCGAATAAGACTTCGAGAAGGTCCATCTGGAGGTTCTTGATGTAATGCTCCAAGTCTTGGTTATACACCGTCAGAGGTGAAAACTTCAGCTTTTGCTCCTTCGTTAGTAAGATATGTGCTCCACCAGCTTTCTGCCATCCAAGCTTTCCAAAATTGTTCTTGCTTAGCTCATTACGATGACGATAGCACAGGCGTGCAATTGCATCATGAATGTCAGTGTTGATGCCCATATCCTTGTTGTGGGCTATCATCTCATATGTGATGTCTCCTTTCTTGGGGTCTCCTTGACATCCAAAAACTCGAGTCTTAATGCCCCATGTTCCGGTTCTTCTCTTGTTCACCTTGATCTCCGGTATCGGCAACTTCAGCAGTCTGACCAGTACCATGAGGGTTGGACCATAAAGAACGTCCTTGTAGTGCTCTCTGGTGTTCAGGGTGAGATTCTCCATCTAAATTTTGGAAATAAGAAGAGTTTTGGTCAAGGGTTCAAAAGATGAGGGAAAATTCCTAGGCAAAAATTGTTCTCTTGAGGCCTTGCTGGTACTAAGTCATTTCCTAGGGTCACGTCCTACAGTCAACATGTGCTCAGATACCATTTTTGTAGCGACCCGACCTCAGACAATCAAGTCTCTGTGTATCTGTGCTTTCCCCGAATCGGTATGCTAGCACACATAGTACATCAATGTATATATCAAAGTGCAATCACATGTATAAGTAACAAAAAAAATTGATATATACCTTAAGAATCTCAGCGAAAACAGGCAAACGGGTGTGGAGTCCCATCAACGCCATCGGCAAGTTGAGTGCGGACCGTAACCCTATCGTATCACTTACTCATCGGATAATACCTGCAACATAATATGTTGCAGCTGTGTAGGTCAGTACGTTGAATGTACTGGCAAGTCACACCACAAGAGATGAATAAATGTCCTATTTATACATGCAATATAGCTGGTGGATGGTTCTAAATTTAATTTTCATAAAGCTGATTTTTCCCTATCATCAAAAGAATATCATATTTTTACTACATAATTCATCATAATATGATTGAGATGGTTACTCCATTCAATATATACCCAAATTCGTTAAAACCCATTAAATTAATTAAGAGTGATGAGATCGCTCAATTCCCACTTTCCATATGCTCAAATTGTCCATAACCGGGGACACGACTAATCGATTAGTTTTACACTCTGCAGAGGTTTGCACACTTTTCCCCACAAGACTCGATCACCTCCTTTGTAGTCCTCGCACTGCCTGGTGTTTGAGAATCGGAAGATAGAGACATAGTCTTTCTGAAGTGTTCCCTCTTAATCCTGGGTAGACCGGTACACCTACATATATAACTACATCTGCTAGTTTACCACGGTAAGAGGTCACACAACGTACTTAACTAAGCCAGAGCCCATAATAGCTTATGGCTGTGCAGATAAGCTTCTAGTCATGAAAAATTGATGAATCCCTTTGAGCCTGGGTGGCAGTCCATAGGGTGATCACACGGGTACTCTGGGATCCCCTGGGCAAGTCCACTGGTTTCTCCAGGGTGCCCGGGCAAGTGCACTGGTTTAATTAGTTATAATAGATAAGTTACCAAAAAAATTAACTAACTCCAGAAAAAATGTTCGCATATACGAAGTTACTATTTAGAGCCTAGAAACAATACTTTCATAACGTGATAAAATTATTTTTGCGCACAAACTTGGGGTTTTATGAATACGCAAAATGACCAAAAAATATATTACATATTTCCAATAAAAGTTTTGGAGAAGTCATATTATCTCCTCTCATATTTTATTTGATTAATTTGGAAATATTTAAACAACAATGAAACTCCAAATAATATCATATTTCAATTGGAACTCCAAAATCCAGACAAACTCCATATGAAATATTCATCCACCACATTTGAGAAAGTCATCTTATTCTCACTCCAAGATTGTGATTGTGGTTTCCAATATTTCAAAAAAAATCAAACGGAAATTAAAGCCCTTTGATTTCTTGAATAAACTTCCCCAACCATAGTTTTCTTTATTGGACAAAATGTTACCCAACTTTTATAACATGATTAGAAAAAGTTTTAAACAAGAACTCAAATGGTGTTAATTCTCATGAAAATAAAATAATTTCACACAATCCATCACACAACAATCAGACAAACAATCCTATTTATTTATTTAATATAACATTCCAAAATATAGAATTTTGGGATGTTACAATCGTAGACTTAGCCGCCTGTGTTCAAGAGGAGGGGGAGTCTACAACCCATTGGGTAAAGCGAGTCTTATCTATTCTGTATTCGTCAGACCGCATCAACGCTGATACGGCAGTCTTAACATTGGAAGGCAATTGTCGGTTTACGCCTTTGAAACTGAAGTTGGGAAGACTCAAGCGTCACTGCAATGACATGGCAATGCTTATGGCAGCTCTGGTTAAGTATGCCTCCTCGGATAGTACCAAGGACCCTGAGTCTGAGGATGAAAGGCCGGGGAAGGGAAAGAAGAATGGAAGTGCCAAGGGGCAGCATCATAACCTGACAGGTCATGGGAGCAACGGTAAGCGCAAGGTGGATAATAGCTTGGACTTTGTGGATAACACCAACACCCAGGATAATGGTCAGCGCCATAAGGGTAAACCACCCCAGCAGGGTGGAGGATCAGGTCCCAATCTTGAGCGCCTGCTAAACCAGCCTTGCCCAAAGCATGGGTCAAAAGAAAGGCCAGCTATGCACCTTTGGAAAGATTGCTTTATTATGCGGAAATTTAAAAATTTGAATCTTTTCCAATACGACTAGGGACCGCCCGATGGTTTAGGAGGCGGTTCTCATGGGTCGGGTGGCAATCAAGGCAGTCAGGGTAACCAAGGCGGCTATAATCATTAGGGGAGTCAGCAGCAGCAACAATCGGGTTATCAGAGTAATCCGAAGCAGTTGAATAGTGGGCAGTACCATGTCTTCACCACTAGTTTGTGTAAGCGCGATGAGAAGCTTCATAAAAGGGTAGTAAACTCCGCTGAACCGGCAGTGCCCTATTATCTACGCTGGTCTGAGCAACCCATTTTGTGGAGTCGAGAGGATCATCCACCCCGGGTTGATAATCCGGGTCACCTGGCATTAGTGGTGGCACCTCAGGTTGGGGGGACAAGTTCACCAAGGTACTCATGGATGGAGGGAGCAGTATCAATATCCTTTATTATGAAACCTTCCGTCGCATGGGGTTAACAGATAAAATTCTTAAACCATCGATCACCATTTTTCATGGTGTGGTGCCTGGTAAATCGGCGTACCCAGTTGGTAAGATAGCTCCAGAGGTTGCTTTTGGAGATGATCATGATTCCAGGTCAGAAACATTGACTTTTGAAGTGGTGAAAATAAAAAGCCCATATCATGCCCTGTTTGGACGGGCGGGTTATGCTAAGTTCATGGCAAGGCCCTATTATGTTTATCTGCAGCTTAAGATGCCGGGTCATAAGGGGACCATCACAGTGCATGGGAGCCGAAAGATTGCTTTGGAATGTGAAGAAGGTGATGCGGCCTATGCTGAGTGGGTCTGTGCAATAGAGGAGTTGAAGATCTACAAAGACAATGTTGATCCGGCAGATATGACTTCTCTGAAAAAGCCAACTACAGAGCATGATCCGGCTTTGAAGTTTAAATCGGCTGAGGAGACTAAGCCGGTTGACTTTGTTCCTGGCGATTCATCCAAGCAGTTCAGCATCAACGCTAACCTGAATCCAAAATTGGAAAGCGCGCTCATCGAGTTCATCCGTGAGAACCGGGACATCTTTGCATGGAAACCTTCTGATATGCCAGGTGTACCGAGGGAACTCACTGAGCACACTCTTAATATAGATCCTAAGTTTAAGTCGGTCAGACAGTTTCTCCACTGCTTCAATGAAGAAAGGCGCAAGGCTATTGGTGAGGAGGTAGCCCGACCTTTGGCAGCAGGGTTTATTGTGGAGGTCTTTCACCCTGAGTGGCTAGCTAATCCGGTGCTGGTACTTAAGAAGAATGACACTTGGCATATATATGTGGATTACACAGATTTGAACAAGGCCTGTCCAGCTGATCCCTTCGCTCTCCCTCGTATTGATCAAATCATTGATTCTACGGCGGGTTGTGACCGTTTGTGTTTTCTGGATGCTTATTCTGGTTATCATTAGATCAAAATGGCAATTAAGGATCAGGAGAAGACAACTTTTATAACTCCCTTTGGAGCCTTCTGCTATGTATCTATGCCTTTTGGGCTCAAGAGTGCCCAGGCGACTTATCAGCGTTGTGTACAGAATTGTCTTCATAATTAGATTGGGCGCAATGTTCATGCTTATGTTGATGATATTGTGGTAAAGTCCAGAAAGGAGGAAACATTGATAGATGACTTGAAGGAGACTTTTGATAACCTCCAGGTTTATAAGATGATGCTTAATCCGGCCAAATGTGTCTTTGGTGTACCGGCAGGCAAGCTCTTGGGTTTTCTGGTGTCTAACAGGGGCATTGAAGCTAATCCCGAGAAGATCAAAGCTATTACGTCTCTGGCTAAACCGGCGTGTATTAACGATGTTCAGCGTCTGGCGGGTCGTATTGCAGCATTGAGCCGGTTTATCAGCCGTTTGGGAGAAAAGGCAATCCCTCTGTATCAGATGATGAAGAAGACAGACCATTTCGTCTGGAGTGATGCTGCCAATGAAGCCTTTGAGAGTTTAAAGCGGCAGCTAGCTGAGCCGCCTATCCTTGCTGCTCCTATTGATAAAGAGCCCTTGTTGTTATATGTAGCTGCTAATGCCCGGGCTGTTAGTGTGGCTATTATGGTGGAGTGCAAGGAGGCCGTAAAGGAGTATCTGGTTCACACTACAAAAAATACACTTACGTGATGATACGTGTTTGTCACAGTAGGTCGCTTTTTTTGTCATGCATGTACATCCATGACAAATTTATGACAGAATCAAGATAGTCATACCTGTGCTGCCGTAGAAGTGTTCCATGACATTACCAAAATTATCATCACGGAAGTGTCCACTTCCATGACAATAAATCGCGCGTCACAGAAGTGCTTTCGTCAAGGGTGACCGACACGTGGCATCCACCGTAACGGAACGCCGTTAAGCTATAGGGTCGGGTTTTGGATCCGATAACCCGTTAACAACCCCGACCAATGGGGATTTTCCATGTGTAAAATCATCATTGGCTAGAGGAAACACGTGTCGGCTCATCGTTGGGACAGATGTCATCCACTCACTGGACAGAAGGCGCCTATGATACGCCGACATGTGGCACGGCCCAACAGTGGCCCATTCCTGTGAAAAGGCCGGCCCATTTGACTTGGTCAAAAGCTGGTGGGCCGGCCCATGGAAAGCCTGTTAACGGCTTGTTCGCATATAGCCCATTTACAGCCCGCTAACCCAAGGCCCGTTACGCCCTATCCGAATTAGGCCCAGTAGCGTCATCTGGGCCGTCCAGTATGATTCCAGCCCGTTTTCACTTCTGGCCCATGTATAGCCCATGACGTCTTTCGTCCCATATGAGGCCCTTTGTAACTCTTGGCCCATTAGCGGCCCGTGCTGAAACTGGCCCATAATGAACAGTGTATTACTTTACACCCATTAACGGCTAGTGGTGAAACTGGCCCGTAATGAACAGTGTATCACTTTATACCCATTAACGGCCCATTATGCCGTTTCCAGCCCAAGTTAACTTTCTGCCTTCTGAGGACCCATTTATTCTTGGGCTCATTTGCAGCATTCGGTTACTTACGGCCCGTTACTGTCATTTTCTGTTTCTGGGCCAAATTCAGCCCGTCGTTACAGTCGGCCCGTTTGTGGACTGTTAGTCTGTTGGGCCATTTTCATAGCATCACCAAATACGGCCTATTAACGGCCCGTTATGGTCAGCCCATAAAACGTATGATTTCCATTAAAGGCCCGTCTACGGCCCATTAAAGGCCCGTACAAGACCCATAAATGAGCCGGCGGCCCATGGATCCTACGAGACGTAGAAGGCCCATGGATCCTATGAGACGTAGAAGGCCCATGGATCCTACGAGACGTAGAAGGGCCATGGTCGGGCGAATTGGCCCCCGTTTGAACGATATAGCATATTCAAAGAATTATCCTACTCAATACTATCACCTCTAAAAAGCCTACACTATACAACAAAGAGATCAAGGCATAGAAAGGTAGAATAATCCTACACTATACAATAAAGAAATTACAGCCGATTATACCCACTGGGCATTATGGTTCGGCACAGGTGATAATAAAGCATACACAAACAGCAAATTACATACACTGGGCAAATACAACTCATACATCATGGACGCGCATCAACTTAACTCCATTTGAACTATAATCTCTTCAGAAAATAGGATTGGCCGGATTCAGATAGCACAAATTTTAGTCTGCAAAATCTCCAATTCCTTCATGGTTACCTCAATGTCTTGTTTCATTTTTTGACTCCTGCATCTAATACCTGCATCTCCAGTCTCAACTTGTTGATTATACATTGACAATCATGTACACGTTGTCTTGCCACGTCTAGTTGATGCTCGAGAACATCAGCACATTCCAATTCCAATCCATAATCATTCAGTAACGGCCATGCCGCACTGCTCGCAGATCTTTGTGTTGATGTCACTTCATCCTGAAATGTTTCTGTAAGTACACATGACTAGGGCAAAAATATAGTTACAACAGTGAAGCGAACAAGACACTATTTTGTACTACATGGCAAAACAAGACTAACAATAATGTTACATGTCACTTTCAAAAAAAAATGTTACATGTCATGAAGCATAAGCAGCTGATATTTTAAAAATTATAAAAAAGATAGTCTGTGCAGCCTGCATACAGAAATCCCTCTTAGCTCACCAGAGGAGCATGATGTTGGGGCCCAATTGAAAACACAGACAAGTTACAAATTTAGACAGCACGTTGCGTATAAGTAAGCAAGCAGTTGGCCATTCTGTGCCTCAATTAAAGTCTTAGGGATCATAATGAACAGCAGAGGGTTTCATACAAACATACTACAACATGCAAAACTATGCAATCATTAGCGTAGTATAAACTAGATTGTGAGACTCATGCAATAATAGTTGGTTAATAGACTTCAAAGCTTCAGGCACACTTCGGCAGAGTAATTAAATGGTAAGGCCTTTAATTATGTCAACTAATAGTGATACAAGTACCGGACATCAGGGATGATTATTTGGGCATCTCATTAACTGAGGACAAATAAAGCAATTGAAAAGAGAAAAATTAACTATGCTTGAAACAAACAAGAAATTGAACTGTTGAGTTGCATACAGTGACTTACCTTAGCAGGTTGAAGAGGCTTAGCGCAGCTCCTACTTCTCTTGCAAGGCTCCTTCCTAACATCTTGTACTTGGAAATCCTCAATCTTATCTTCATTGCACCCCCTCTGCAAGGTGACACAAACTAGTTACTCGTCTCCTTGGAAGATAAATATGCATACTTTCCAGTCTGTGAACACAAAAGAATGAGATTATAACAAAACAACACCACATAATGAAACATGCCGCATCTCTTGCACTTGCACACAATGAAATGAGCATTTACTATGTCTGCACTATGTAAAAACTAGGCATACCTTCGAACTGGATCTCCAGGTACTCTTGGAGAGCCTACTGTAGTGTACAACCAAACCTTTATGTCACCTATGAGTTAGACAAGGCCCCACTACAGCAGCCCTTAGTGTTTAAATCGTTGACAAGCTCTGTTAGAGTGTTATGTCAAGAACAACAAGTAATCAAAGCAAACAGTCCTAGTATGGCTGGCTGATGCAAACAAGCAATTGAATAGATGTGTGAGCAAATCTTACATATCAAGAAAAGAAGCAAAGAAGGAGGCTTAAAGACCATCACTTGACTGACCAGATTTAAGGGGCATTTAAACATCATGTGTAATGTATGAACTAACATAAACATTGCATATTCCAGATTCTACAATGGAATGAACATGTATTAGGTTATGCCATGTATGATGATGCCTAAATGTACAGATAGTAGGCAGGAGTGATTCATCATTGCACGCACAATTGAATTGCAGGTTAAGGGCCAGTTTGATCCCGCCTTTTCAGGGCATATTGTCAAAATAAGCCATAAAAGATGTAAAGAAGTCATTTTTGAGTTATGGGCTTGGGCTTAAGTAATTTCGCTTTGGAGGGGGGTGTTTCGGGTAGAACCTCACTAAAAATTAAAGGGAAGGGGAATAGTAAAATGACTCTGTTGTCTGCCTATATTACACTCAAAATGCAACTGCTGACGCCCGTGTCACACCTGACCCTCAAGTAAAACACGCAAGCATTCATTGCCCTGCCCGCTTGCATCTCCTCTCCCCTTTCCCTCTACCTCGATCCCCTGCCTACAGCACTAGGGTTCCTCCAGCGAGCTGTCGCCACTGGTCCCATCTGGCCTTGTCCTCGATGATGCTATGTCCAGCTAGGCTACATGGCCGGCGGGTAGGGGCAAATCTCCCTGGCTTCTCCTCCCTCTGGCGCCGCCCCTCATTCTCATGGTCTCCAGCAGCTGCTCCACTGTGGTTCGTCCAACGCACTACTCCGGCGGGCGCTGCACAACTACGGCTGATGCCACACTACGGCAGAAGGCACCTTATTCCCCCTCCCCTCCTCCCAGGGCATGGCCTTAAGGTGCTGTTGAAGGATGAGCTCATCCAACAAGGTGAGAATCTCCTCTGATTTTTTGCCAAATTTTCATTCTGATCCACTATACGATGAATTGCTATGAGCTGCTTCTGCTGCAGCTATATGATGCATTGCTATGAGCTGCTCCTGCTGCTGCTATATGATGAATTGCTATGAGTTGCTGCTGTTGTATGATGAGTTTCTATGAGGTGCTGCTGCTATATGATGAATTGCTATGAGCTGCTGCTACTGCTATATGATGAGTTGCTACAAGCTCCTCCTGCTACTGCTATATGATGAGTTGCTACAAGCTGCTCCTGCTGCTACTATATGATGAATTGCTATGAGCTGCTCCTGCTGCTGCTATATGATGAATTGCTATGAGCTGCTCCTGCTGCTGCTATATGATGAATTGCTATGAGCTGCTGCTGGTATATGATGAATTGCAGACTGCTGCTGCTGTATGATGCGTTACTATGAGCTGCTGCTGCTATATGATGCTTTCAGGTGGTGCTGCTATATGATAATAACCAGCCACTTAGACCATCAAATTTGAATAAATAATTGTTCTTCATTTAAATGTGGGTCATGCGTTCTTCGTTTAAATTAGGCAATGGGATCTCTATGGAAAACATTGACCAAAGTATATTGTGCCAAGAAGATGGTATCTTTGTATTTGCATTTTGAGCAAATAGTGATGGTCTGTTTCCCTATCATATTAATTACTGCACTGGGTTCAATTTGTGATGTTTGCAAGTCAAATTAATTTCCATATGGGCAGCAAAATGAAAAAAATATAATGCAATCTAGACTTTCCACTGATCATACCAAAGATAAGCTGAAAACACAATGAAAAGAACTGGTTGGCTTATTACATGGAGCTTATATTCACAGGTGCTTATTTTCTTAGGATAACTCGTAATAACTGTCCCTAAGAAACTTGGCTAATAGAACTAGCATACAAATAACATGTCACGATGATTGCAATGGAGGAGTGACGTACCATGGCACACTATATAGGCTCACCGCTGCCTCTCCTTTTTTTGCGATGTTCCATGAAATTGCTACATACATCTTGTACTTTTTCATTGTGTAACCCTATCTGCAAGTTGACACGGCTAATTTCAGACATCTCTACATGATACTACATTGCATATCCCTTGCGCATATTTAAACCACCAATTAACGATTGTGTGCGTACCATAAACTAGCCATGACTCTGTATGCTGGACTAGCAGGCACTCTAAGGGAGCCTAATGTAGTGCACTGGAATTCCTACATGCCACCTACGATTTTGTGTAATGTACTGCCCCTGTTCCTAAATATATGTATTTGTAGAAATTCCAGTATGGACCACATACAGATGTATATAGATGCATTTTCGAGTGTAGATTCACTCATTTTGCTCCGTATGTAGCCTATAGTGGAATCTCTAGAAAAACTTATATTTAGGAACGGAGGTACGAGGTAGTATCATGTATGACATCTACATATCTAATTTAGCAGCCAGTAGTAGAAATCATTGTCTGCACAAAGGGATTACTGGTCGAAAATCCTAGCAAAGCACGCTGGCAGGCACAGAACAATACAAGAGAGAGAGAGAGAGACGCGCTTACAAGATCATAGCAATGCCTCAGTCCAGGATCTTGGTTGGCCAAGCTGTTAGATCCAGAAGAAACATCGTCCTTGTAGTTTTTGCCAGCTGCATAACAGGTAACAGCGACTGGTTAGTATATTTGAAGTACATCGGGCAGGTGATGTCGGACGGGTTTAAAGGTGACAAGTACCTAGGTCGTGGCGGGTGCTTGGCATCTCTCGAGACTGTGGGAATCAGGTTAGAAACATCAAGGATGATGACACTGCGCTGGCTGTCGGGGTCCGGTAAGGAGATCTAGAACCGTCGAGTAGGGTGTTTGTGGAGCGGCTCCGGTAGGGTGGACTACGGTGTGGGCGAAGCAGATCTATGGCCATGGACGAGGGCGTAGGTGAAGCTGCTCCGGTGGTTGGGTTAAGGATGGTGTCGACGATGCGGATCTGCGGCCATGGACGGGGCGTTAGAAGCTGCTTCGGTGGTTGGGTTAAGGGTGGTGTCGACGATGTGGATCTGTGGCCGTGGATGGGGCATCAGAAGCTGCTCCGGTAGGTTGGATGAGGGTGCGAGGAAGCAGATCTGAGGCCGTGGACTTGTGAGTTGGCAAAGCGGCCCCAGTAGGGTTGAGAATGGTATAGGCGAAGCTACTCCGGTAGGGTTGAGGAAGGTGTTGGTGAAGCGGCTCCGGTAGGGTTGAGGAAGGTGTCGGCGAAGAGGATCAGAGGCCGTCAACGGGGGCGTCGGTGGGGCGGCTCCGGGGGGTGTGGACGAAGCATCTCCGGTGGGGAGTACGAATGAGCCGCTGCAGATGCGCGGCGGTTGACGAGAGTATCGGTGAAGCAGATCCGGCACCGTGGACAAGGCCGACACTGAATGGGCTGTGGCACAGTGGTGGATGAGCAGTCTACTTGTTTCTAGGGGAGGTGGGAGGGGTAGATGCGGCCGCAGAAGCAGATCCGGCGAGGTGGACGCCACTGGCAGTGAATGGGCTATGGTACGCCGGTGGATGAGCAGTCTAGGGTTTCGAGAGGGGAGGGGAGAAAGGGCAATGAAGTACGGATGGCGTGATGTAAGATGCTCTGGTGCTGTGGAGTTAGTCGTTTATGCGGGAGGGGGAGAGGAAATGGGGGTGCCGTGTAGTGGGGGAACTGGAAGTTACCAAAGCAGCCCCGACCTATCACGTAGATGAGGGCGGTATTGTAACTGTTGGTCTCCGTGCACCAAGGACAAAAGGGGGATTTCACATGCTAAAGACTAAGGTGGCGGAAATTTTAGAAGGAGGCGGGAGATTTTGCCCCCCGCGGGATCGTTTGTATCCAGTTTCAACTAATTTTGGACCGTGCTAGTGGGAAGGTCATGCTAGACTGTGTACACGGGGCACGGGTCAGCAGTTAATAACTAGTGTGAAGTCCACCCCAGAAAAAAGACAATAACTCGGGATGATGCGCCGATAACTTGGACGTTCACACGGGCGCGGCCAATCGTACGGGTGTAGTGGCGCGTTCACAAAAAAGGGATCAAACGCTCAGCCTATGTATTTCTCGTGTAAATAGATAATTTAGTGCCATTGGTTATTTACTTTAAACATAATGCATTGACGTGTTAGTGTAGAGGCGCACAAAAAGAAATGGATATTGTAGTCAGCTACTTAAAAGTGTTACCTCATATGATTACATAGCTTCCATTTCATAAATTGCGTACCCGTTGAATCCATATATGAATATTACATATATTACTTGAAAATAGAAACTTAAATCATCCAAGACTAATGAATTTGAATGCAAGAGAAACAATGGTGCATGTTCATGATAGCTACATTGGTTGTTTGAAGAAACATCACTGTAACTTTGGCATGCACAACTAAAAAGGCTTATTCAAATAGAAAAAATGTGATATGTGAGTGTCCAATCTTTATAGCGTTGAATCGATATTGTACCTTTGGCCACGATACGAAGTAGATATTGACTTATGTTCAAGCGATGCATGTCCACGATCGCTAGATAGTGATACGTGAATGAATTGTGCAATCTCTCTCACACGCATACATATCTCATTTCCCTGTGGGCATCGGAATCACACACTCGCACTTCATGTATTTCTCTCCCTCTGTCAGGGTTAAATTCGTCTTTCTACCCCGTCCTACAAGTCTCTCAAACAGAAACACACACACTCTCTATGTCTAACACGCCCACCCCTCTAATTCCGCCCACCCACAGCCCTAATGTCTCTCACACACATGCTACCTACCTATCCCTTAATATAGCTAGATATGTGTCACACAAACTTCTTCTCCCTGCTAGCAAGATGCCCATGCGTTGCACGGAACATCAAGATGCATTTGTATGAGAAGTTTATCTTGTGGGAGAAAAGGATGAACGAGGGAATGCCTTATTTGCAAATGCGGAGAGGGGTGTGGGTATCTTTTTGCAAAATTTCCATAGTTTCCTTCTTGTCCGTCGGATATAAATTGGATGGCCTATATTGCAGGATGGCAGGAACACCATCATCACCAACTCTGTTTGTTTATAAGATTAGAGACATGTGAGTGTCACTGCCCCCCACATACACACCCACACTTCCCAACACCGAAGGAGTAGGGTGACACCTCGATCTTGATACTAATCTATCGACTGGCTTCTCTCTCAAACATACACACACACACTACCCGGCACTGAAGGAGTAGGGTGGCACATCGATCTTGATAATAATCTATCTACTCCTCTTTCAAACACACACACACACACACACACACACTAGTTGTGCCTCTGTGCCTACCGCGCACACTCTCGATACGTCTTTCTCTCCCTCCCCCCAACAATGACAGCAGAAGGGTGACAACTCGATCTAATCATAATCTGTCAATTGGTTTCTCTCTCAAACATTGTGTCCCGGTGCCTCGCTTGGTAGCCCCCTCGATGTGTAGACTTCTCACGCGCGCACAGCTGTAGTGCCGATGACGCTGAACCCAGTGTGCCTTGTTTTTACCGGCCTCATGTGATAGTTTTGACCCTGTTTTTTGTTAATTAACAAGGCAACCTTTTCTTTGTTACTACTAGTGAATCTGAAATCATTCGGGGCAGACATAAAATATATCACTTGAACCCAATTATCACAACAACTATTTTAAAAGAAATAAGCTAGCTGCCCGTGTGTTGCATGGAACATCAAGATGCATTTGTATGAGTAGTTTATCTTGTGAGAGAAAAGGTTGAACGAGGGAAGGCCTTATTTGTGAACGTGGAGAGACGTGTGGGTATATTTTTGCAAAATTGCCATAGTTTCTTTCCTATCTGTTAGATATAAATCCGACGGCCTATATTGCAGGATGGCACACACACCATCATCACCAACTCTGTTTTCTACTCCCTCCGTCCGAAAATACTTGTCATCAAAATGGATAAAAAGAGATGTATCTAAAACTAAAATACGTCTAGATACATTTCCTTTTATCCATTTTGATGACAAGTATTTCCGGACGGGGGGAGTATTTGTCTTTTTAGAGATTTCAACAAGTGACTATGACTGGACCTTACCAACATACTCAAAAAAGTAGTCCATAATTTTGATGTTACCCTCTTTTCTTGGCGGTGCAGTGCCATCTGGATACCGCATAAATAAATAAAGTACTACATGATACTAATATATGATACATGGCGCAGGAGTACTAAGTATTATTAATACAGTTTTGCTAGAACTCATCTAGATGAGATATAATTTGGTCTCATTCATCTTTTATAGCCATTGGATGTGATGCTATATAAGATGTGTGTGTGCTTACGTGGGTTGTATTTGTTCTTGTGCAACAAACTGACCACTGCATGTCATGTTTGATAGTCTCAAGTCATTAAAAGCATACAAGCCCCACATCTCTTCTTGGTTGATTCCTCTATTTATGTCAAAAAAATAAGAAACAACGTGAGAGTTAATGCACCACGCATATGTGTTTACTATTTGGTTTTCGTAAGATGACTTAATACTCACCTAGGCGGAGGGGGTATTCGATTGGACAGCGGGCGACGCAGTTCCCGATACGGCTTTAATGCAGACGAGGGAGGGAGTAGCGGTTCCCGACATGTTGAATGGCCAATGCATCCATCTTCAATTAATGCATGAGGGAAGTAATGGGAGGAGGTCCGAGAAAAGAGGCTGCATAATGTGAATGCAACGCAGTTTGCCCTCATTGCCCTCATATAAAGGCGCCCCTCCATTCCAATGCATCTACCACATCATACGCACCTAAGCATTTGCCTAAGCACCTACACTAAGCGCAAAAGAACTCACTCCAGACCCATGGCGGCGATGCTCGTGAGCGGCCAGCGGCTGCGCCAGATGGTCCACGACGCCGGCCTGTGGCATGGCGTTGAGGATCGTCTCCAAACGGTGTTGGAGACCGGCTGGTAGATGGCCGCCTTCGACGCCAACTATGTATCTCAGTTGGACCAGATGATCGTTGCCACCAGCAACAAGTTCACCGTCCTCAAGAAGCTCGCGAACGACATCGCTGTACTCCTCCAGCCCACGCGCCCGGGCTCCTCATTGCCTGCCACCCTAATCGGCCTCCATGGCCGGAACCTCTTTCAAGCACTGGTGGCCCTGCGACTGCCCGCCGATGCCACGAAGAATGTCCACCTGGAGGTCGCGCTCGCCGCGAGGCGCCTCGCCCTGCAATAATTCGTCAACCTACACATCCACATGTACGAGGAAATCATGTACATAGGTATCTACAAGGCCGGTGAGGATGCTACGACGTTGGCCTTCCACAACCGGCTGGAAGCCTTGGATGCCTTTGCTGAGAAGCACCTCGACCTCTCCACAAAAGCCGCCGCTCCTTAGCAGCCGGTCGGTGGCCCGACGCACTAAGTTGAGGAGGAGGAGGTCGTACGTTCGTGGATCCATCTTTCTTCTTGCCTTCTGTAACCACCACTGCGATCACGTCATCGTCACCTTAATTCTTATTGTGCTGTTGCATTCTCGTTCCAGTCAATACCGACATGTGCGATCCCTTTGCTTAATTATATGCATCACTGTAACTAGTACTCCATCCGTCAATTTATAAGTTGTGCTTACCTTTTCCATCAACTTCGTGCAACGCGCGGGCATCTTGCTAGAAACACTAGAATATGTCTATATAATCCGTATGTGCTAGTCCATTTGAAATTTCAAAAAAGACAAATATTTATGTACGGAGGGAGTAATATATTAGGAGTATATCAAAACAATAGTGATTTCTTTCAAGTTTGTGAACAAATACTACTATTCTACTACTTTGGATCCGTCGCAACGCACGAGCACATTGCTGGTAAAAGGAAAAGGCCTGCGTGTTCGCGTCGCACCCCCACACGCCCGGGAATCGGGAGTACAACATGGCCCGGCCGGCATGACACATGGCTTAGGGAAGGCGTGTTGCCTAGCATTTTCACTTTCATGTGGGACTGCCATTGAGCAAACCGACACCCCGCCCGCCGCCATGTTGGAAAAAAGAAACGAGGGGAAGATCTAGCTGTAGCACGGAAGCCAAGAAATTTGGTGTCAGACGGGGCTCGTTGATAGAGTAGGAGCATTCCATACTAGTACTACTCCTACTAGTACCAAGTTTGTACTCCTAATACTATATTACTAGTACTACCACTATACAACTAGTAGGTACGTGCACGGCACAACATCGTAGGAACAAAAAACGGGAAGATCTTGTTTTGGGTGATTTATCTTTTTTTCAATCAACGTAGTATGAATAATATGATGTGGGGGGCACACATGAAGCTTATGTGGCTTGGTTGCATGGCTACGGAAGGTTAGAGAAAAATAAACAGATAATGTGTTTAGAATGCACTCCACTAAATATATATATATTCTTTGGATCCATTGCAATGGACCGGCACATCTATATCTATACCCCCTATATAGTGTGTGAAAAGCTTTGAAAGTTGGTCGTTGGATGAAGCCAATCCGACGGTACAAAGATGGCAAATCCGAGCACTACTGGCCGCTGGATATCATCCACCAGATTCTGCCACATGTATAATCTAGAAGACTCCATGGTTGAACTTAATTCATGACTAAGGGCCTCTTTGATTCATAGGATTGCAGAAACACAGGAATAGGAAAAAAGTAGGATTGGAATGGCATGTTCATTGGATCCCTATAGGATTTGAGTTTGTTTGATTGTGTCACATGAAAAACAAAGGATTTCTTTCAAGAGGTTGGAGTGCATGTTAGAATTCTTGTGAAACGTAGTACAAATGAATCCTTAGGAAAATATTCTACATGATTCAATCCTACGAATCAAACGACCAACGTAGGAAAAATTCCTAAGGATTCTGATCCTTCAAAGATCCTATGAAAATCATTTGAATCAAACAGACCCTAACTTTGCCACAACTAAGCTTAGGCAAAGTTATTAGTTCTTCAAAACGAGAGAAACAAGTTGGCAAGCCTAAGGGAATCTTGCCACATTTTTTGTGTGTATGTCATGTGGGGCCTTAGTGTGGCTTGCCTAAGGTGTGCCTTGAATCAAACACTCGCCTAAGTTAATCAAACTTGCCTAACCTTACATTTCACCAGATTTTGCCACATGTTAGAATCCAGAAAGCTCCACATGTAGAAGCATAATGCACAAACCACCAGAATCTCATGCGTGCAATGCATGTGTACCTTACTAGTACTAGTTGGTAGTAGTAAGAAACAAATTACAGTTTTGGCACGAGCTCGTACTGCGGGAGCACCACAAGGCCTGCCGCAGGAGTTACATTTCCCTCTCGGGGCCCACGGGACCGAACTTCAGTGGCTTAGTGGTAGAAACAAGAAACGTGATGGTCACCGTGGTTCAACTTCCATGGACAAGCTGTCATGTCTGCTGACACATGTATATCAAAACAAGAGTGTTTATATTTCAAGCACGTGAACAAGTATTATTCTACTACTTTGGATCCATTGCAACACACGGGCCAGCACATTGGTGGTAGTAGTGTCCATCTCTATCTCTAGAGGCCTTCCCTTGTTCATACTTTTCTCTCACAAGATAAACTACTCATACAAATGCATCTTGATGTTCCATGGAACGCACGAGGATGTTTCCTTGGGGGTCTCTCCAGCGTGGCGTGGCCGTAGTTGCAAGCTGATGCCCCTTGAGATGCCGACGTTGAGGGGCACTCGGATTTCCTCCGATGAGCAGGTAAGATGAGTTTGATCATGTAGTAAATGCATTCTAAAGACTACTTCCGTGTCCATTTCCTAATTCTCCCCCTACCCACTGTTTCATAGGTTAGGCTCGGTGCGAGTGGAGATTGGCTTGCATATGTACGGGAGGGTACCAACATCAATTTGCACAACATTTACAACGGTGAAACCGTTCCTGTAGAACCTTTGTCCAACATTGGGATCAGCCATGCGACGGGCCACCGCATGAATTGGTACGATAGAACCACGGTGAGACTGAATAAGATAGCACGAACCTTGCACATGGCGGTCAAAGGCGGACCATGCTGTCTACGGCCGATTTGTTGCCATACGAGTAGGAAGACGATGTGCTCCTTTCTAACCGCATCTTCACGGTGACAAACCAGGGGACTTATTTTGTATGAGACACATCCTACGATATACTCCCTCTCTCCCAGTTTATTTGTTTTGAATCTTTTCGTTTTATAAGTTTCAAATTCAAATTTAGAGCTCCCCATCACATGTTGAGATTACAATGTCCATTAAATCGTTGCGTGCATGTATAGTAAAGAAACAAATCTCGAGTTTGGCACGAGTTCGTGCTGCGGGAGCACCACAAGCCCTGGCGCAGGAGTTACATTTCCCTCTCAGGGCCGTCGGGACTGAGCTTCAGCGCCTTACTACACCTACCTTTGAGTCAATAACACGTGGACCCGATAGGTGACTGGTCCACATGTAATGCTCCCGTAGGCAGAGGGGAAGTGGCGCCAAGAGGGGTGAGCCGCAGGTCGGGGGACGTGTGGTTTCATGGGTTCAAGCGGCGTCGTGGGAATTGCGGGTGGCTGTGGTAGAAGCTTGATGCTCGCCGCATTTTAGGTGGCCCACATGTCATGCACACAAAGGCTGAGGGGCGGTGCGGCCGAGAGGGGTGAGGCGCATGTCGGGGGGCGTGGTGCCATGGGTTGGAGAGACGTCGTGGGAATCGCGAGATGAAACGTGATGGTCGCCGTAGTTGAACTTCCATGGACAAGCTGTCATGTCTACGGACACATGCACTGCATACCTATCACTAGAAGGAGTAGCAGAGAAAGCTATATATGCAGATAAATAGTTCCTTATAGTCAAGTGGACCCACGCTACTACTGAGGAAATAGTTCATCCATCCATAATGCCCTCCTACTGGTGCAACCTCTTCTTCTTCTTCTTCTTCTTCTTGTTCTCATTCTCTGTGGGAGACGGCTTCGCAACAAGCTCTTTGGACCTTGCAGCTATCTCGAAACTCACACGGGCATCGAGGGCAGCATATTTTATCTGCTCGTACGTCAAGGGATAATTCTCCCATCCAGACGACCTTAATGCCACCGTCTCGTCACCCTTCTGAAGATTTGTACCGAGCACAAAATTTGCTACGTCGAATAGGGATGGTGTATGTTTATCACAAACTTCTACAGGAATTTTGATTTTGGTTTGTAGGTCAGTGATGCTATTGAAATCAAGGTTGTACGGCTCCAGCTTCTGTTTGTCCCCTTCGATGGCTGCCCCACAAAATTATACGTCCTCTCGAGACAAGAAATCATGAAGCTCACCTGGTATGGAGGGCGAGTGTATGATCTTCCCAGGGGCACGCTCCGTGTACTCTACGTCGAGACCGATGACCCTTGTCTCTACCTTTTCGATGGAGTTGGATACATTGTTGATCCACTGCCGAACAACCCTTGGGTGGACGGTGACGGTGGAAACTATGTGCATCGAGCCTTCGACGAGGACATGTTGGACGCTAAAAACCTGCATCTCGATCTCTATCGCCATTTGGAACCGCTGGAACGGAGGGCTATGGTTTGGAGAATTAGGATTAGATGGCTAGTCTAATTGAAGTAGTAGATGATTATTTAAAGAGGTTAAAACAATGTGAACGGAGTGGGGTTTGGATGCAAATGAAGACGAAGGGGAGGTGAAGAAGCCGAGGAGAATCGGTTCCCGATGGAGAAGTAAATGGGAGAAGTGGCGTGCAGGCAGTTGATTAGACGGCTAGGTAGACTAAACGAAAAGGCTATGCAGGTAGACTGATGAGTCGTACCTGTTCGTGTACGTGCCCATCCTTCCTGATAGGTGGGACCTATGCAAACAGATAAAAAAATGTGTCATAGTTTTTTTCTGAGCGCGTGAGTGGGAGACACAACATTCTCTAGTTAAGGAATACTCCCTCCGTTTAGGTGAGTATAAGTCACCTTATGAAAATCAGGTTTTCCCAAAACCTTTAGGCATGGAGCATTAACTTCCTGCTCGATCCCCTCCCAGCCTCGTTAGCCAGCGTTCTCTTCCTCTGCTGCTGCATTCTACCTTTCCATTTTTCCTCTTCTCAAGTGTGGAACGATCTGCATTCCGTCCTTGATGCACCAGAACGACCACTGCATGCATCGTGGCAGAGAGTTGATTGGGCATGCACGAGAATTTGGTTCTGCTCGCAATATGGATGATACCTGAACGATGAAGTGAACAGGCATGCTACCACGGGAGACCTATTTACGCTATACAATACTGGAGTACTCATGTACCTACTACTACTACTACTACTACTACTAGTAGTAGTAGTAGTAGTAGTAGTAGTAGTAGTAGTAGTAGTAGTAGTAGTAGTAGTAGTAGTAGTAGTACAACTATGGTACACTTGATGGTCAAAATACTATTCATCCGGTCCTCACAGTGAAGTGACAACACCCTGCGCCTGACACTAGTCCAGGCGGCGTGTTCGGGTTACCAAAGTCAGTCTCACCCTGTGCACAGTGCAGTCTGTCACCGCTGTTGTACAGCACATTGGCGCCTCGCCTCGTCTCCCTCTCCGCTCCCATAGCACCACTCCATCTCCTTCTCCGTCTCCATCTCACTGTGCCCCCATGTACCGTTGCCTCACTCGCCTCCCCCGGTACCACTATTCCCTCGCTAGCCGCTCCAGCACCAACATCCTTCTCCCCCGTAAATCAAGCCCCCTTCCAAACTCCACCATGGCCGAACGCGAACCACGCAGCATCCATATGAGCCGCGATTGGGCAATCTCCCCAGTGACATCCTCGACCTATGTTGTTCGTGTATGGATATGTTGAGTGCCCTGCGGCTGGCTGCATGCTCGAGGGACATGCACACGGCCATCGTCGAAGCGAGGCCTAAGCTTTTCAAGACACCCTGCTTGCTGCTATCTGGTCTTGCGAGATTGGCTCACCATGATACGGAGGCGTGCATGATGCCCCTCGACTTCAATCCGATCTCCATTAGCCGAAATTTCTTTGCAGGTATGTAGTGGGTCGCCATACATCATTTCCCTCGACATCGATCCGATCACCATCGCCCAAAACTTCTTGGCAGGTATGTACTGGGTCGGCATGAACTCCAACTGGATGGCTGCCTTCAGAGAAGACGGTAAAAAGTTGGTGCTCATGAACTTCTAGACCTCCCATGAGATTATCCTTCCTCCGTTGGATTATATAGAGTATTACCATCGCGGTCCAAGTCATCTAGATTACTACGTCAGTTGGACGGACCTTGTTTTGTAGAAGATTGTAATCTGCCAAGTGCCCACATGACATGCGAATTATGTAGACTTCAAGCTAATTGCCTTGTTCGACTGTGTAGGATTTCGGGTTCCGGAAGACCCTTGAGGTTCGAACACTGGGTGCGCGCGAAGATTTCGCCTTCTACCTACCTGCACCCCTCCGCCTCGCTAAGGTCTAAGCTATGGAAAGAACAGCACAAGAGACACAGGGTTTATACTGGTTCGGGCCACCGTTGTGGTGTAATACCCTACTCCAGTGTGTGGTGTGGTGGATTGCCTCTTGGGCTAATGATGATGAGCAATACAAGGAAGAACAGCCTCGCGAGGGTCTGTTCTTGGCTGGGGGGATGAACTGCTAGGAGGAGTTCAGTCGCCCTTCTCTCTCTCTCTCTCTCTCTCTCTCTCTCTCTCTCTCTTCTCGATTCTCTTTCCGATTTTGATCCGATCTCCGATCTCTCATCCCTCCTCTACCCTGTGGGTGGCTAGTCCTATTTATAGGCAAAGGCCCTGGGCCTCTTCCCAAATATTGAGCGGGAAGGGTGCCAACAATTGGCCATTTTGAAGGGGAACATCTAGTACACTTATCCTGACTAAAGTTGGTCCTCGCCTGCCAAAGGCTCTGGTGGTGACGCTGGCTTTGGCTCCACAATGACTTCCTCCCTGCCGTTGGACTGGTCTTGGTCTCGTTGCACCTAAACGGGTGCCTTTGCTTGATGCTCTCGCCTGCGCTTGCTCCCTTTGCACCAAAGAGGAAAGGAGGACACTACGCGGCTGGCGCCCGCCTGGCGCCTTTGGTCGTCATGGCTTGCGTCACGGGCACCTCGTGAGGTACACCGCCTTGATCTCTCCGCCTCCTCGCGAGCCAGCCTGATGAGGCCGTGCCTGAGGAAGCTCCGTGTCGTCCGCCCCGCGAGGCTTGGCCCCTCGCGAGGGTCTTGGGTCTGTGTTGATGAAGATGGGCCGCGCTGGGCCCCCTTTTGAGTCACGCCGCGGGCCGCAGGCAGGCAAGTCTAGGGACCCCCGTTCCCAGAACACCGACAGTAGCCCCCGGGCCCAAGGCGCATCCAGACTTGGCTGTGCAGAGAGGCGAAAGGGCAAGAGCGAAGTGCCGCAGGCCCTAACAGCCTGCGGCCTTGGGCGCCGCGTGGCGGTTGACTGGATGTGGGTGCCTCAGCAACCGCGCGAGTTGATAAGGGAGCGGCATCTGCCTAGGCTTTGCTTTTTGCTTTCTCCGGTTGCTGCTCAGATCCCCTTTCTTGCGCCTCTCCTTCCTCCCGGTCCTTGCTCCGTCTTGCTGCGATGGCTCCGATCCGCCGGTTCTTGGCGGCAGAGAAGGGAAAGGCTCCCCGAGAGGAACCAGACCCGCTCCCGCCAAAGAAATGGCTCGCCCTCCGCGGTCGGGACGAGAAGGCCCATCAGGTGGTGTCGAGGCCCTGGTGCGAGCGGCCACCGTCGGGGTTCCCGCTTCCCTTGTACGCCCACATCGAGGGCTCTGAAGGAGTCGATGCCGATCGCCACGGGCGGCGCCGCCGTCGGCGCCGACGGGTCACGAAGGTGTGGGTCGTCCCTCTTGGGGTCCACACCGAGGGCTCCTCCCGAGAGTTCGTGCTCCACGCTGCCATGCCTCCTCAGTCTTGGATTCGCCTTCCTCCCTTCTTCGCCTCCATCATCCCATAGGGAGAACTCCTGAAGCTTTGGCTGCAGAACGCCGGCTGCAGCACCCTCGCGACCGAGGCAGAGGTCGCGGTCGTTGCCCCGGGCGAGGTCTTCATGACTCGAGGCTGGAGCGAAATCACCCGGGTTTGCAGGACAAGAGGCGCACTCGTGATCCACTTGGAGTACGACGGCGCTTCGGTGATGTTCTTCAAGGTCTTCGATGCTAACGGCCGCCGGCTGGAGTGCTGCCCCGGGAGAGGTGGTCGGCACCCTGCTACAGCGAGGACTGGGCCCGCCGACCGCTCCCTTGGCAGCTCCTCAGGCGGCGAAGGCGGCGGAGGTTCCAGCGACTCCGGCGAGCTCTTCGCGACTCCGAAGACGAGCGACGACAGCTACGAGCCCTCGAGCCGGCGCCGCTCCTGGAGCAGGGCGGGCTCGTCAGGCCGTTGCCGACTCTGATCTGGATTGTGTTGGCACCGGTGCGTGATGGCCCACTGTTGATGATGGCGTGTTTTGCAGGGGCGCATGTAGTTAGCGTCCTTTTAGGATATGTTCCCTGCGAGGAATCAAAGACGCGTCTCGTGGGGGCTTGTAAGGTGCATGTGATCCTGTTTTGTTAATATAACCCTTGTCGTAGAATTGTGCGAGTTGCTCATTCCGTCTTAGCTCATTTCTCCCTTTTGAACCTCACGAGGGCTTGGTGCTCTGCGTCGACAGGTCCCAGTCCCAAGGCGGCTTCAGCCGTCGCTGGTATGCCAGGTCGCGATGCCGTGGTCAAGGCCAGGAGGTGAGCGACCCAGGGTCCGGTAAGAGCCCTTAGTCGTGATGCTTAGGAGGTCCCCTTTGGCCCTCAAGCAGCCGTCGTTCGGTGAGAAAGGAGAGCGGCGATGCTAACACGGGATTGCATTAGGTGCGGGGATGGTGCCACGGTAGCTGGTGCTTCCGGGTGGTGACTTATCTCGAGAATCAGGGGGCGCTCTCTGGTGTGTCGCCGGGTCCGTGCATTGGCAGGCGTGAGGTTGCTCGGCGAGGTCCTCGCGTGTCCCTCCCCTCTCACCTTTGCTGCCTTTCTGCTCTACGTCCTTGGGTCCTGGCCCTCGAGCGAGTCTCAGTCGTCGCTGGTATGCCAGGTCACGATGCCGTGGACAAGGCCAGAGGGTGAGGGCTGGAGAGCCAGTAGGAGCCCTGAGTCGCGATGCTCAGGCACCCCCCTTTAACGTGCAAGCGGTTCGCGCGGATGAGAGTGAAGGAGACACCGCAAGGGCCTTGCCTGACGCAGCTCCTTTAGGAGATCCTGTAGAACCATCATATAAAGAACGAGGGGTTGCCATGACAATTGACAGTCAGCCGTTGGTTGCTTCCGAGGGGCGATGAGGCACTGAAGGCTTGACGAGGTGGCGCCATGCGGGGCTGCCGCGGCCAGAGCTCAGCCATTCAGGTTTTTCGGCATTACAGGGACGGACCCATGCGCAAGCGTCATGCCGTTTGGGAGCAGCTCCGTCAGTTGGTGTCAGTTGAGCGGGCAACTAGGTCAAACACATTAGCCGCGAAGGAGTGGATTCATTCAAATAGATGCTGGGAAGGCGGACATCACTGGGTCAGGCCCGAGCGACTTGGGGATGATGTAGCCCGAGGGGCACCCCCAACAAGGTAAGCTAACAACATAAAATGAAAGGGATACATGCCGCAGGGACGGACCCACGCGGCCTGGGAATAATGCAGCCCTGGGGGGCGCTCCCAGCTGGAAATGAAACTTGAAAGATGTCACCTGATGATGTTGAGGACGAAGGAGTGTTGGCGTAGCAGACTCGGTGGGCTGCGGAAGCCGATCCTCACGAGCCCCCGGGCCCAGGGGCCTCGGGAGGCTCCGGAGGCGCTGGTGGCTCCTCGCGGACCGTCTCCATCTCCGCCAGGGCTGCGGAACGCCTGGCCTCTTGAGCCTCCATGATGCCCCTCATGAGGCGCTGGTACGTGGCAGCCGCGTTCGACAAGCCGTAAGGCATGCGAACGTAGCTGTGGGGTGGACCTTCGCAGCGCCCCACTCGCGAGGGCCAGAGGCACTCCAGAGAGGCGACTCGATTGAGCCCTGGTATGTCGATGCAGACGCGCAGCCCACCATCCTCACCTGGATGGGGAGCCACAGCTGGTAGGTGGCGGCCGCCTCTCATGACTCTTGACTCCTGTAGCTCCTGAATGGCCTTGCTGATGAACTCCTGAGGGTCTGGCCCTCCTTGCCTTACTCCTTCTTGAGGGAAACGTGCTTCGAAACACGCCTCCATGTGGTGCCCAAGCGCCTCCCTCGTGACCTTAGCCAGGTCGGTGGCCCTCCAGGGGAGAGCCCCCGAGCCCTGCCTGAGGAGGGCGCGCTTTCCTATGCGATGGAAGGAGGTTCCCCCTGGGCAGGCGCGGGCCCTGAGGGGCCTGCCTCCTGAGGGGCCGGGCCGGACGATGTCTTCTTCTTCTTGGGGGCGGTCTCGGGAAGCCTCCTGCTTTCGTGATCCGGGTCTTCCAGCGATGCGGCCTGAAAGGCTCGTTCCAGGGAACACACCGCGTCCTTCTCTTCACAGGGCACCATGATGACTCCGCCACTTCCTGGCATCTTGAGGACATTGTAGCCATGGTGAGTTATGGCCGTGTACTTGGCCAGCGCTGGGTACCCAAGGATGGCGTTGTACGGCAGGTGAATATGAGCGACGTCGAAGTCGATGAGCTCAGTGTGGTAGTTGTCGCGTGCCCCGAAGGTGACGGGAGGCAGACCTGCCCAATCGGGACCGTGGAGCCATCGGTGACTCCGGAGAAAGGTTTGGTTGGCTGAAACTGGTTGTAGGGCACTTGGAGATTGTTGAATGTTTCCACGGACAGGACGTTGAGCCCTGCCCCGCCATCGATGAGGGTCCTGGTGACCACCATGTTGCTGATGATTGGGAAATAAAGCATCGAGAGGACTTCGGCTGTGGCCGCACACTTGAGCTGATCTATTGAGCTGAACGTGATGGCGCACGCCGACCACCTGAGAGGGCGCGTGGCTTCGAGCTTGGGGAGGACTGCATTCACTTTGCGGGCAAACTGCTTGAAGATGCATTGAGAGGCTGGGGCTTGAGCCCCGCCCAGGATGCAGGCGATCGCGCGCGGCTCCTGGAAGCCCCCAGCCCCCTCGTCCTGATGGCGGTCCTCATTTCTCCTTGGCTGCGGCGGCAGCGGAGGGAGGCCTACATTGCCTAGAGGGCGATCCTCGCGAGACTGATCCGTCCAGTCTCCCTCGCGAGGCGGGTCTTGCCAGCGATCCTCGCGAGGTCGATCGCGCCACCCTTGGCGCGGGCAGCTGTCTTCCCAGCGTCCTGCGTTCCTTCCTCCTCCTCGATCGTAGCCCCGGTCACCGCGGTCGGAACGACGGCCGATCCTTCCTTCTCGCACGGCTCGGAGCTCTTGACATTCGTTGATGTTGTGGGTGTGGAGGTCGTGGTACACACAGTACCGGCTGCCCTTGGAAGGCTCGGGCTGATCTCTGCCCCGCTTGGTGTCTGGTTCTGCCATGAGCACGGCAGCCCCCTTGCGCTTCACATCCTTGGCCTTGGGCTTCTTCTCTTCCGGGTCCGCGGCAGGCAGCTCGAGGAGGGAGAGACGCCCTTCCTCAGCCCTGGCGCACTTGGTTGCCAAGTTGAACAGCTCCAAAGAAGTGCACAGGTCTTCATGCATCCCCAGCTCCTCCTTCATCTTAACATCGCGCACGCCGTCGGAGAAAGCTGAGATGATGGCCTCTTCAGTCACCCTAGGAATCTTGAGGCGTGCGTTGTTGAAGCGCTGGATGTACTTCTGCAGGGTCTCCCCGGGTTGTTGCTTGATGCGGCGCATGTCGCTCACGGCGGGTGGCCGGTCGCGAGTACCTTGGAAGTTGGCGATGAAGCGGGTGCGCATCTCGTCCCAGGAGGAGATCGTGCCTGGAGCTAGGTTCAGGAGCCAGGTGCGTGCCCCGTCCTTGAGCACCATGGGAAACCAGTTCGCCATGACCTTCTCGTCTCCGTTGGCAGCTTCGATGCCCAGCTCGTAGAGCTGGAGGAACTCCGCAGGGTCAGCCGTGCCGTTGTAGCGAGGAGGCAGGTCTGGCTTGAACTTGCCGGGCCACGCGACACTGCGTAGCTCGGCGGTGAAGGCACGGCAACCTGCTGTGGCCACGGGAGGCCTTGGGTGACGGAGAGCTTGGTCTTGCATGTCCCCACGTGCTGCAGCTGGGAGCAGCGCGGGGTCTTGACGTGCGGGAGCAGGAACATGGTCGCGACGTGCTGGAGCAGGGAGCGCCCGGGCAGCTTCTTGCGGGCGAGGGACTTCTTGGCAGCTCTGCTCTTGCCGCGCTGGCACCTGACGGAGCGGGTTCCGCCCAGGGGCCACGCGCCTTGGAGCCATGGTGCCTTCTTAAGAAGGAGGCAGTTGGGGTGCCCCCGGAGCTTCGTCGCCCGCACGGGGCGGGGTGCGGTGCAGCGGAACGGACGGGGCAGGAGAGCCCCCTACGGCGCGGACGAGCTCGGTGACGCGGTCGAGCCATTCTTCGTAGACGTCGTCGACGGGACGGTAGCGCAGGAGCTCGTTTGCCGCGATGAGCGCAGCTCGAGCCTCCATGGGTGCGTGGAGCGCGCGGGACGAAGAACCAGCTGGGGTGAGCGAGGGAGTAGCGGTGCGGCCGTCTCGCCGCACGGACGGATGCTGAGACGACGCTTGCTGCTTGTCCCCCGTCGGGCCGATGGTGGCGTTGATGGCAGGTGACGGGGAACGGCGAGGACGCCTGCCGACAGGAGCCGTCTGGGCGACGGGGGAAGCGAGAGCAGCCCGGCGCTCGGCGCGGGCCCGACGAGCGTCAAACATGGGCGCGATGGTCAGAGGAGAACGGGGTGGTGGAAGACGAATTCCGGCGCACCCCTACCTGGTGTGCCAAATGTCGGATTTCAGGTTCCGGCAGACCCTTGAGGTTCGAACACTAGGGTGCGCGTGGAGATTCTGCCTTCTACCTACCTGCACCCCTCCGCCTCGCTAAGATCTAAACTATGGAAAGAACAACACAAGAGACACAGGGTTTATACTGGTTCGGGCCACCGTTGTGGTGTAATACCCTACTCCAGTGTGTGGTGTGGTGGATTGCCTCTTGGGCTAATGATGATGAGCAATACAAGGAAGAACAGCCTCGCGAGGGTCTGTTCTTGGCTGGGGGGATGAACTGCTAGGAGGAGTTCAGTTGCCCTTCTCTCTCTCTCTCTTCTCGATTCTCTTTCCAATTTTGATCCGATCTCCGATCTCTCATCCCTCCTCTACCCTGTGGGTGGCTAGTCCTATTTATAGGCAAAGGCCCTGGGCCTCTTCCCAAATATTGAGCGGGAAGGGCGCCAACAATTGGCCATTTTGAAGGGGAACATCTGGTACACTTATCCTGACTAAAGTTGGTCCTCGCCTGCCAAAGGCTCTGGTGGTGACGCTGGCTTGGGCTCCACAATGACTTCCTCCCTGCCGTTGGACTGGTCTTGGTCTCGTTGCACCAAAACGGGTGCCTTTGCTTGATGCTCTCGCCTGCGCTTGCTCCCTTTGCACCAAAGAGGAAAGGAGGACACTACGCGGCTGGCGCCCGCCTGGCGCCTTTGGTCGTCATGGCTTGCGTAATGGGCACCTCGTGAGGTACCCCGCCTTGATCTCTCCGCCTCCTCGCGAGCCAGCCTGATGAGGCCGTGCCTGAGGAAGCTCCGTGTCATCCGCCCCGCGAGGCTTGGCCCCTCGTGAGGGTCTTGGGTCTGTGTTGATGAAGATGGGCCGCGCTGGGCCCCCTTTTGAGTCACGCCGCGGGCCGCAGGCAGGCAAGTCTGGGGACCCCCGTTCCCAGAATGCCGACAGACCGCGGACTCGCCTATCTTTACGCCAGTGCCTTCTTTAGCTGGAGACAACTCGGCTCGTAGTGGATCATCATCAAAGCTGATACACACTTTTGTGATGCTATTGAACACAATGGCATCATCCACGCGATCGACAAAGCAGATGGCACCACATATTGCTGGGACGGCGTGTGTAAGTTGTTTCCTCTCATGTTAATGATGACGCCATGACACTGTTTGAACTTTTTGTGATGATTGGCATATCTCTGTTTGAGAAGAATTTGAGTAGAACTATGGCAATGTATTAGAGACGCCGTAAATCGGCTATATTTGGAATGTGTTAATTCATGCGATTGTGACCATGTCATTACAGCCAATTTGTACCCTGAATAATCAAACGGTTAGGAATATATGGATATTATCCTTATTTTACAGTAATCTATATACTACTACTAAATATGAGTGTGTAACAGTGGCCATGTTAGTTTCCTCATTTTCATGATGTAGAAACATGCACCACACTATTGGTTTCATCTAACCATACATTAGGGAAGTAAATGTGCATATGGAGAACTCTATATTTGGAAGTAGTGAAATCCTGCAATGCTTACCATGTGTGCATACGTATATTCGCCCTTTAGCAATCAATGGCTAGAACAATATCCTCACAAATTTTTTGCCCACAGAACACGAGTATATAACAATGCATGGTTTGTTAGTTACCTTGAAGAATTTGTTTGTGAGGACAGAACATGATTACATAACATGCATGACATGGTAGTTTCCCGTGAAGGATCGATTGCGAGATAACATGAGTATAACCATGCATGGCACTTCTATATTTTCGAACCCAGTATACATTTCCCTGTATTTTCCTCCCAGTTCCAATAGGGACATATCAATGTTGTTTCTTGCATTATCCTACTCATACTCTGAACAATGCTGATCTTACATAACAATGCCTGTCCTTTTTGATATGATGCAGTGTCCCTACAGTTACTGCCCTTTGTAATCACACCACCTTTGCCAAAAACAGGTAAGCACAACTGGTTCCTCGCTCGATCAGACGACGGCAAAAGACTAATGATCATTCGGACACATGAGCCGGAAAAGTTATATTGCAAAAAACCCACTTTATACAAGCACCGTGTAATACATGAGTATCCAGACAGTGGCTGTTATGTCTATGAGCAGGATACCAGCTTGCTGGGGCCTTTAGGATTTTTTAGTTGGAGGCGGGTAAACAGCCTTGGTTCACACTCTCTGTTTCTCGGACTCAATTATCCGATTAACCAGGAGATCCCCGTTGGCAAGGTCCTTGATGGCAGAGAGGCTCTGTTTGCTATGGAAAACGGTGTCTACACGGCGAGCCCTAGGAGTTTGGGAGCAAACTTCCCTGATTGTCAACGATACAGCCTGCAGCCAAAACAAGGTGAGAATGACAAAGGCATCCGGATTAACTTTGATCCTTGGATGTCTCAATTACGACAGGCAGTGATGTGGTTCGAGCCTTCAGGTTGATAGGTAATTGGGCTGTTGCATCAAAAGGGTGGAGTACTGGTGTCTCCGGATCACTGGTCGCTGAAGCGGGGCTGCAAATTATGATGGTGTTGGATCATCTCTTCGAATGACTTTGTTGGCTTTGCTATTGGTTCTGGATGGGTAGTTCTTTCTTTTGTTATGCATATTCCTTGTCATTTGGTCATCCTCATCTATGTCACTCTTACTATGTAATAGTTGCTTCTGTTTAGAATGTCATTCTCGTCTGGATCACGAGAGTCTGAGCGCTGCAGATGGGTGCATTTTGGTGGTGTAGCAAGACTTCTTATGAACTATCATGTCTTGCTGTTTATGTTAGTAGTAGTCACTAGTAAGTGTTTGAATGTTGTATATATCATTGTTTCGAACTGTTTATTGTCTCGAACTACTGGTGGGCTAAATGAGGGCATCACCATTCTCCAGTGTTCAGAGTATATCTCCTTTTTTCAAGTTATATAATTTGAGCTCAGTGTCTTTTCGATGATGTACACTTGTTTGGGCCAGTGAGGTGTCGTTGAATATGGGCTGAGTAGTAACGCAATGCCAAACAAGTCAATTATGACTCTCAGGCCGGGCTCTCAAAAGATCCTGGAAAAAAAGGTCGGGCTCTCCAAAAAAGAATGAATAAGGACTCTTAGGCCGACATGTGGGGCCACCGGTGTTTTCGTGCGCTTGCGCGCCGAGAGCATATTGGCGCGTGCTCGAAATTCATGCTACCTTTTCATCCGCAGTCTCCCACCCCTCCCCCACCTCTGGAATCTCGATTCCCACTCCAGTTCCCCCAAATCCCCTCCTGTACTCCCTGTACTCAAGCGCACTATCATGTCGCCGGTCAATGCGGATCTCCAAGACGGAGATCCTGAGGTCCGTCCTGCCTTCGGTCGCTACATGCTGTCGCTCAATAGTGGCATGGCGGCGCTTGACGACCAGTTTGCCGGCAAAGTGCTGATGGTAACCATCAACGGCGACCGGCCTCCCGTCTCTCCAGATGACCTTGTCAAAGCTCTTGGCATTGCGCACGACATCCAAATAAGTGACTTGCTCGTCGAAGTCTGTCCGCCACCGGCTGATTTCTTCATCAGGTTCCGGACAACTTTCGACTGTAGTCGTGTGTTCGAATCTTCACGGCGTTTGTTCTGCGATGGTGCGCTGGTGAGCTTTGGTCGATGGCACCCAGGATGGGGCTCGGTGCCCTCTGAGCTTGAGTTTTTAACAAAGCTTACCTTCCACGGCATGCCTCGACGTGCTTGGAACAGCGAGTCCATGAACGAGCTTATCAACGACCTTGGAGGTGAGCTCGTAAATATGTTTGTTCCTCCAGACAGCTGGGCTCTGACGGTTATGGCATGGATGAAGAAGCCGTCCACCATACCGAAGGTGATTGGTGCTGAGATACCGGTGCAGGAATCAGGGTTGTACTATTCGTCACCACCAAGGCCGCCGCGGACCACGTTAGGGATGTACCTGTATCGAGTGTTCGTGCATGTCGAAGAAGTGGTCAATCCATAAATCGAAGTCCTGCCGCCACCGCTGGTGCCAGGGTTCGTCGACGATGTCCATTAAAGGAGTCAACATCAGACTTTCCCCGTGTTGCTCGGAATGATGGATGGCACAGGGCCTACTCCATCGCGTGGCGGAGGCCACTGCTTCTTTGGGAGAAGAGGCAGAGCTGGCTTCCTGGATGTGCTCTAATTTGAGGTAAAAACTGAATCTTGTCAGATACTAGTTAAATCCGAGCTATGGGTTTGAAGCACTGATATGCCAGTACATTTGATTGTGACCTGTTCTAATTTTGTACCTGCACTTTTTTAGAAAGGGTTGTACGTCAACTTAATGTGCTAGGAGAACTTATTGTGTTGTCTGTCTGTTTTCTTTGCACAACATTCAAGATATTTCCCCGTCATTGATAAAGACGATGAACCATTATGTATGACTTCGTTGGTTTCAACATAGCCCTTCCCGTAGCGATCCACTGCTTCCATCCTGATTGTGCCGCCTGCATGAAATTTTTGTATGCAAATTCAGTGTGTTATGATGTTTTGTATGATTGTGTCAACTATATAAGTTTTTACTGAGCATCAGCAATGCATATGGCTGAAAGATGTATTTATGAGCATCGGCCGATGGGTCTCTCTCTCTCTATCTCTCTCTCTCTCTCACACACACACGCACACGCACAAGTGGGACCCGTTGAATTATTTATTTGCTCGTGACAGCTTTTAATTAGGTTCCACTATAATCTAACTTTTTTCTTAAGTTATTAATTGAGCTCAGTGACTTCAAAAAGTCGTACAGAAGCCTTGTTTGGGCCTTTCTGGCGCCGCTGAATGTGGGTTGAGTAACCATGTTAGGTTGTACTGTACTACACAGGCCTTTTTCGCTATTTTTTTAAATAATACATTTTTTATTAATTTTCATAAATATTACGTTGGGTAATTTTTTTTCAAAAATAATACACCATCCGCCCGCTGCAGGCCGACTGGGCCTAGTCGGCCCACAGCAGGCCGATTGGATTCCAGTCGGCCTACAGCTGGCCGACTGGCCCTTGTCGGCCCACTGTGGGCCGACTGGAGCTAATTGGCTCGCTGTGGGCTAATTGTTTTTGCAAAAGTGTTAATCATGTATTTAAAAAATATGTGTATTGTGACCTCCTCCGCTCGTTGTGGGCCCACTGTTGACTAAAAAATATGTTTTAAAAAGTGTTAATCATGTATTTAAAAATTGTTAAATGTGTGTATAAAAAATGTTCCTTATCTATACAATTTTTTTAATGTGTGTATAAAAAATAGCTTTTTTCAACATCAGCAATGCAACTGGGCCGACAGTTGTACACAATATCTGGGTCAACTTGTTATTCTCCGCCCCGCTGGGCTGCAGACTTTCCTAGGAGGTATGCATTAGGATTAACAAGAAAATGGACTTTAAGTAATAATAAATGGGATGTAATTATAATAACTGGATAGTTACTATGCACCAAACATGTAATTAGTTTGAAAAATATATTATTATTGGAATTTGGAAATTTTAATTTCATTACTTGTTGCACGCGCAATATTTCGTTGGATTTTAACGTAATACAACTTTATTTTGAAATTATATTTAACCTGACTAGAAATTTCGGATACAAATATTTCGGATCCCATCAAAATGTGGGATTATTTTTGAATTCTGTTTTGAGCGGTTGTTTGAAATTATTAATCGTTGTCCTAGCTAGAAGTTGGGTTGTACTTTTAACAAACTATAAATGGGTTGTAGTAAATTCCATTAGAATTAAAAAATGGGCTGTACATTCTTACAAATCGCAAATGGGCTATATGTTCTCTGCCAAATCCGAGTTGTGGGCCTACTAAGTTGACGCGTACCAGGGCTTTGTCAACTTAGTCAATATAAACAATTCTAGCTGCAGTGATCGTACGATGTCCATCCAACAGCCATAGTGCTTCTTCAACCTCTAGTCTTCTTGCTCCAGCCGCCCAAAGCAGCGCCGGTCGTGTCACGTGCTCCTGCCTCCCGTGGCCGGCTGTGATGCCATGGAGGCCTCACCGCCCCGTACTACTCCCACCACTGGCCAGGCCATCCCTCTACTCACCCACACCCCATGTTATTCTGCGGCGACGGTAGCCTCACACCGTAGCCGAACCAGTGAACCCTTGTACTCCTCTCCGCGTGGGCTTCCACTGCTGCGTCTTCCCCGGCTTTGCGTCGTCCCCTTCCTAGGCCTCGCCATTGTCTAGATCACTGCCCTGGTACTCTTGGCGCGGCGTGGTCAACATGGTCAACGACCAACTTCCATCGGAAGAGTACTGTACGTGGAGAGGCTGACAGCTGGGTCCACGGCAGCCGCAAGGAAGTGCCTCCTTATTACGCACAAAATAATTATTCCTCCAACTGACAGCGGGGACCCACCGGACGGGCCATCGTATTTCATTAAAAAAATGATTCGGCCCCTGACTACTGGGACCCATGAGCTACATCTTTGCACGCAAGGAAGTGCGTCCGAAAAAATGATTCACCCCCCTGACTGCTGGGACCCACTAGGCCCCCGACTGCTGGGTCCCACTAGCTACACCTTCGCACGCAAGGAAGTGCGTCCGGGCAAAAAAACAAAATGATTCACCCCTGACTGCTGGGACCCACCAGCTACATCTTCGCAGGCAAGGAAGTGCCTGACTGCTGGGACCCACCAGCTACATCTTCATAGGCAAGGAAGTGCCTGACAGTCGGGACCCACCTGGTCGAAGCGTACACAGCATTGTCATTCTGGTCGCGGACGTGTACGTACATACTGGTCGATGTAGAGGCGCGCACGTGTTGTAGTAGAGGCGCGCACGTGTCGTAGTAGAGGCGCGCATGTAGCATGTACACGTACGTACATCGACCAGGGTGCAAAAAACAAAATATGACCACGTATGTGTACATATGGGCGGGGTCTCGAACGCCTACTCGCGCATACCTACGGCCAGGGCTCGTGTACATGGCTGGGTCGAAACAGAGAAACATCATCGTCGTCGTGTTCATGGGGAGGCAATGGAATGCGTCGTGTTCATGGGGAGGCAACGGAATGCGTCGTGTTCATGGGGAGGCAACAGAATGCGTCGTGTTCATTGGGAGGGCTTGGACGGAACAGGAGATGGAAACGAGGCCTGGCGTACCACAGAACGGAGGGAACGGCCTTGTGTTCGACCGGCCATGTTTGAAACGGGATCCTGTTCATCGGGAGGGGTGTGCATACCGCAAAACGGAGGAAACGGACCTCCTACGGTCGAAACGGGGGTCTTGTTGATCATGAGGGGCGTGGCGTACCGCAAAACAGAGGAAACGGACCTCCTACGGTCGAAACGGGGGTCATGTTGATCGGGAGGGGTGTGGCGTACCGCAAAATGGAGGAAACGGACTTGTGTTGGAGCGCTACGGTCGAAACGGGGGTCCTGTTCATCGGGAGGGGTATGGCGTACCGCAAAATGGGACTCCACAGGATATTGTTCATCTCCACCGTCGACCTCCTCCAGCCTCCACGGGCTCCTGTTCATCCAGCCTCCACCGTGCACTACTCCACCGGTTACTGTTCAACCACCCCTCCACCGTGTACTGTTCATCCAGCCCTCCACACCACGGGGTCCTGTTCAACCACCCCTCCACGGGCACCCCTCCACCGTCTA
>NC_041390.1:183505398-183517351 GCF_002162155.2 Triticum dicoccoides
TCACTGTTCATCCCATCGATCGGCTTCAGTTAGCAGCAGTAGCGAAGGAATCGCTCGATCGGGTTCAGTTAACAGTCATCGATCGATCGCTCGGGTTCAGTAACGCGTAGCCTGCAGTGTAATCGCTCGGGTTCAGTTAGAGCCCAACGCCTCGCTCGGGTTCAGTTAGAGCCAACGCCTCGCACACACGTTCTTACATGTATGAGAGAAACGCACATCGCTCGGCCCCCGACCTCCCACCGTAACCGGGAACTCCCTGAAATTTTCCTCCCCCTCGCTTCTACCATAGTTTTTTCTGTCATGGATGGCCCAAAGAATGTCATGCAGCTGCGTCTCCGGCCCACCCAGGACAAAAAGCCCATTTTCTGTCATGATTTTTTGTCATAGAAGTAGGAGCCCACCACATCTATGATGATACCGGGTTTTGTCATAATTATCGTCATAGAAGTGTCATATGTATGACAGAAAAAAAAATTTGTTCGGCCCATAATGTCACAGATGTGTCTTTTTTTGTAGTGTCAACGGCCGGTTTATTATATCAGTGAGGTGCTTATTGAGTCCAAGCAGAGGTACCCACATTGGCAGAAACTGGTGTATGGAGTCTTCATGGCAAGCCGGAAGCTCAAGCAGTATTTTCAGGGTCATCCTATCATTGTGGTCAGTTCTGCCCCCTTGGGGGATATCATCCAAAATAGGGAAGCAACTGGCCGGGTTGCCAAATGGGCCATTGAGCTTGGACCTCACGGATAGAAATATATGCCTCACACAGCAATCAAGTCCCAAGCACTTGTGGATTTCATCAACGACTGGACAGAGTTGCAGGCACCGGAGGAAAATCCAGATAACACTTATTGGACTATTCATTTTGATGGGTCCAAACAATTGGAGGGCTCGAGGGCTGGAGTCGTATTAACTTCCCCACGAGGTGATAAGTTTTGTTATGTTCTCTGTTTAATGTTCCCTTGCACTAACAATGCAGCTGAATATGAGGCCTTGCTCCATGGTCTTCGGATGGCTAAGGAGATGAATTTAAGCCGGGTTAAATGCTTTTGTGACTCGGACCTGGTAGCTCAACAAGTGTCTGGCACTTGGGATTCCAAGGATCCACTCATGGCAGCATATCATCGAGAAGTAGATATTGTTGCAGGTCATTTCAAGGGCTATCAAGTCGACCATGTGGACCGGCGAAAGAATGAAGCGGCGGATGCTTTAAGCCGTTTGGGTTCCCAACATAAACCGGTTCCACCCAATGTTTTTCTGGATGTTTTGCATAACACGTCGGTCAAGTTACCTATGGAGGAGGATTTGGCTGTTCCTGACCTAGAGGCTCGGTTAGTGGCAGCTCTTCATGTTATCCCGGATTGGATGGTCCCATACTTAGCGTATATGAACCGGGGCGAGTTACTGGAGGACGAGGCCTTGGCCAGGCAGATAATCCGGTGATCCAAGTCAATGACCATTATCAATGGGGAGTTGCATCATTGCAGTGTAGCAGGGGTGTTTCAGCGTTGTGTGTCTCCTCAAGAAGGCTGTGAGATTTTTCGTGAGATCCACGAAGGAGATTGTAGTCACCACGCCAGTTCAAAATCCTTGGTAGCTATGGTATTTCATCACGGCTTCTATTGGTTGACGGCTCATGCTGATGCTAAGGATTTGGTAAAGAGGTGAGATGGCTGTCAGAAATTTGCACGCCGCGCTCATGTCCTAGCTCAAGAATTAAGGATGATTCCAATCACTTGGCCATTTGCAACTTGGGGGCTTGATATGGTTGGACCCTTTAAGAGGTCCAAGGACAAGAAGACCCACCTTGTGGTGGCGGTTGATAAGTTCACCAAGCGGGTGGAGGCAAAGCCAGTTAGTAAGTGTGATGCAGCTACGGCGTTCAATTCATCAAAAAGGTGATCTTCCATTTTGGTTTTCCACATAGCATCATAACGGATAATGGTACTAATCTGTCCAAGGGTGCTATGGAAGAATTTTGTCAACGTGAGCACATCGGGCTTGACGTGTCATCAGTAGCTCACCCCAATCTAATGGTCAAGCAGAGAGAGCCAATCAAGAGATTTTGAGAGGCATCAAGCCCCGGCTTATGGTTCCTTTAAAGCGGACGCCGGATTGTTGGGTGGAGGAGTTACCTTCTGTGTTATGGAGCATCAACACCACACCGAACAGATCCATGTGTTATACACCTTTCTTCATGGTTTACGGAGCAGAGGTGGTTCTCCCTAGTGACATCCGTCATGACTCGCCCCGTGTGGCGGCTTATGTTGAACCTGATAATGAGAAAGCACGTCAGGATTCACTTGACCTGTTAGATGAGGAGCGTGATATTGTAGCGGCTCGTTCGGCGATTTACCAGCAAGACCTGCATCGTTATCACAGCCGCCGGGTTAAAACCAGAGCTTTTCAATAAGGTGATCTGGTGCTCCGTCTCATCCAGGATTAGACTGATATGCACAAGTTGTCCCCACCTTGGGAAGGGCCCTTTGTGGTCATTAAAAATCTGCACAACGGATCATACTACCTTATCGATGTTCGAGAGCACAAAGACTCACATAAATCGGAGGAGGAGACCCAACGGCCGTGGAATATAGCTCATCTTCGGCCTTACTATACTTGAGCCACAGGCTCTTCTTATGAACATAGTTATGACAATGTATATATTATGATCAATATAATAAACCGGAGCCTCAGCTAAAGCGGGGTCTTTGTTGTTTTTATTACATCATGTGTGGTTACATGGGGGCTTCTGTTTATAAAACGGAGTTCTATTTCCCATTGATCCGGCTTATAAAGCCATATATATATAAAGTCACTTGGGGGCTTGGTTGTATTCGAACCATAACTACACCTCTTAATCGGCATAAGGCCACCAGGGAAATCACTTGGGGGCTTGGTCGTATTTGAACCATAGCTACACCTCTTGATCGACTTAAGGCCAAAAGAAAATTACATGGGGCCAAAGAGAGTGTTGCAAAGGCAGAACTCAAACATAGGCACCCACTGAGCACAGCTCAAAATATTGCTCGGGGGATCTTTACTTCTCAAAGAACAAAGAAGTCTACACCCTTGTAATAGGCTATCAAGCCAGGCTTGGAAGCCAGGTGTATTCACCTAAAACCCCGGGTTATCATGCCTTTTTAAGTAAGCCACTCCGTCCAGGTAATCCTGGTATGACCCGCCAAACGTTTGACAAGTCAATCTCATAGACCCTGAACTTGTCAAAGTTAAAATGATGATTGGTTAATGTGAGGTCCATCTTAAAAGGCTTCAAAAATGGTTTAACTCAGTGGCCTAGCAGCCCATGAAAAGCCTCGATTTTGAGCCTGGCAGCCCATGAAAAGCCTTGCATATTCTTTTTATGTTTTTATTTGCCAAGTTTTTTCTCCTTTGGTGAGATTCATGATATCTTATGATAAACCGGTGTTTATTGACCCAGGTTGGCTTTCAACGATAAGTTGCAAGTACATGATCAGTTATAATCTGGCGTTTATTGACCCGGTCTGGTTTCGACTACAAGTCACCAGCAATATATATGGATAAACCGGTGTTTGTTATAACCCGGTGCGGTTTTATCACAAACCGGCAAAACATGGAAATAGTTATCAATACTCAAGATTGAGGTTATCACTCTTACTATACAAAAAGTTGGTTAACCAAGAGTGTGATTCAATATCACAGGTATCATCTCTTTCATCTTTGATTATTTTCAAAGTACATCCTTGGTTATAAACCCCGGCTATATATTTGGGCATCATGACCCGTCCTGCGGTGAACCGCTAGGACACTTTCAACTTCTTGTATGCAGGAACAGTTTGCATAACACCGCTACGGATTATGAACATAATATATCCTAAAGCATGATGGATTAACGGTATTAGGCAACATAGATATGCGCAATGGCATAACAGACCAAGTATTTTGAACTAGCCTATTACAAGGCGCTTTAATGCCCAAAAAGAATAATTGTTTTCAGCAAGTGTGGCAGTACGCAGAAGGCTAAACTGGACTCCGGATCATGACTCGTCACCAGGCTGACTTGAAGGTTGTAGATCGTCTTGCGATGGTGCATCCTCCTCCTCTCTACCTAGTGGCTGGGAGTCAATGGTTGGAGGGGTCAACATCAGGGGCATAGGTGTGCTTACGGATTGGCGAATAAGATCTTCTACATCATGTGTTGGTGCAGGAAGTTTTTTATGATCAGAATCATAAACCGGCTGATAGTGAGAGAGATCTGTTTCTTCAGCCAATTTGCTCGCTAAGGGGCGCATTTCCTTTGTGAATCTTTGAAGATCATCATTGTTAAACTCTGAACCGTCCTCATTTATGCCATGATAGCCGCTGCCTATATCTGACGAATCAAGATCTGGTATCCATGCCTTAGCCCGGATTAGCGCAGTTAGCGCACCTGACCTTGCAGCTGATCTTTTAACTCGTCCAATCGGGCAGGCAGCATTGACAACTTCTCAAGGGTTTCCTTTATCAAAGTTGGAGGCGGTTTGTTATGAGCAGCAGTGCAAATGGCCCGTTGGGCTCCGGAATATGACTGCTCTATAAGAGTATAGGCAGCCTTCAGCTTCATCCGCATGTCAGAGACCAGATGGGTAATGCGAGTTCCTGTGTCATTGCGACCATCAGTAAACTGGTAACTGATGAGTTAATGTATGTTGAAAACTTTAGGTGAGGATACTTAACAAACACAACAGCGGTCATGGCATTTATCTGTCGCTTTAAACCGGTCAGCTCTTCGGCCACCGGTTTAAGGGCTGCTTCTGCTTCTGCATCCTCAGCTCCCTTTTGCAATGCGGTCTTCTCTATGCCCCAATCCACCCGCTCCTTCTTAAACGTGTCTTTCAGCTTCTCCATGGCTTCTAAGGCGCTGGTCAGTTCCTCTTTGACTTTGGAGGTTTCTGCTTGCTGGGATTTAATATTTTCTTGGAGATCAGCGGTTTGGGCCTCCTTTTTTCTCTGCTCAGCCTATATGAGACAGACATATCATGAGTTGGCAGTACATATTTGAAGTACCAAGCACATAACAAGTTATACACTTGGCACTTGGGGGCTAATGCCTATTTGCTTGATTAACAGAATTTTTTTACAAGTCCCATGCACAATACAAGTATTATTCTTGGCACTTGGGGGCTAATGTACATTTGCTCAAAGTAACATTGGTCAAAGTCCTGGTTCAGCTTGGAAAGATATATCGGCCCTTGGGGACTACACAGGCGAAAGTTAAAAGATTACAATTCTAAAGTACCGGTTCATCTTAAAAGGATCAACCGGCCCTTGGAGGCTAAGCATGCAAAGTTGAGATATTACAAAGTCCCAGTTTAGGTTGGCATCATAAATCGGCCCTTGGGGGCTACTGGAGTTGGTACTTGAAATTGGACATAAGAGAGAAACAATTACGTAGTTACCTCATATCGCTCCTTCATCAGATTCACTAAACCGGCTTCATAGTCGCAACTTGTGTACAGATGGTTTAAAAAACCAGAATGAAGTTCTTGGGCATTGAGGTGGGCGTAGCTTGACAAGTCTGTGTCCCACTTGCCTTTGCCCATAGAAGAAAGCTCTTCCTTGGCACTATGTTTTGATAAAGCAACAGGATTGCCAGGAGTGGTGTGGCCAAAGCCGGTAATCGTAATGTCATCTTCCTTGTCATCAATAGCCTGCACTAGAGTTGATGATTTATCTGTAGCCTTAGCCGGACTTGACAGTTTATCATCAGTGCGGACGGGGCTTATCGGTTTATCCGCATGGCGTGTTGCATCAACTTCTACTTGTTCAACAAAAAAGTCATGATCTTGAGCTGGCAGATCAACAAGCATGGCGTCAGCATTTGTTCCTTCCGGTTTTGGAGTTCTCTCCAATTCAATAACCACATTATCATCAGACGGTTTATTTAGCCGAGCTTTCTTGTTGGGTCTGGCCTTGGCTCTGAAAGGGGAAAATATAAAGGTTAGTATAAAACGCAAGTATAAAGCGTCAAAATATTAAGTTTAAAGTGTTTACCCAGGAACAGTCTTAAGAGGAGGGAGTTGTGTGGCCGTTGATTCGCCAGATGATGAATGAGGCATTCTCTGATAATTTGAATCGGACGGATTAAGAGGTTGTCGGAAATAACCTGCCTTGGGATAAGAAGTATCAGACGTGTGTGAGACCTCAAATTGACATTTCCGAACCAGAGTGTTAGGTAAATTGGCTGAAGTGACTACTTGGCCGTTGTGACGGGTTGTGCGGCGAGCTTCGTGTTGCTGCTTCTTCAAAAGAAAGTTTGGGTCCAAGTGAGCTAGGGGGTGAGAAAATCTTATTTTCTGGATTGTTTGACGGATTTTCTGTGTTGGTAGAGTGTCTGAACCGGAGGAAAGAGTAATCACCTCCGCGTCATCGGCTTGGCTGCCTTCAGCGTCATCCTGATAATAATCATTGTCAATGAGGTGTATGAAAAATGAACCAAGAGAGTCAAGTTCTACCTCTGAGTCCGGATTATCAAGGTCCTCATCGAGGTTCAACCCGGTGGATTCAGCTGCCTTCTTCTTGGCAGGTTTCTTGACAACCTTCGTCTTAGGTCAAGGGGTCTTGGCCAGTTTATCTTGAGGTTTCTTCTTCAAAAATGAGTCGTCACCCTGTTAAAAGATTGACAAAGGATATAAAAGATTACACAGTTAAGAATATCAAGTACAAGTAGGAGTGAGGCAATTCTTACAGCGGTCGGTTTATTCAAAGTAGAGAAGGGACTTAACCCGGTCTTGCTGCAGACAGCCTCCGATTCATTCAGTATTTTCTTAACACACTCAGTAACTGCAGCCTCTATTAGTTGAATATCAATATGTCGTTGAGGATCTTTTGAGTCCCCTGTGTACTCACACATTAAACCGGGGCGATGACTTAATGGTAAAATACTCCAGGATATCCAGCAACGAACAAAGTCAACTCCTGTCAAACCATTAGCCATAAAAGCTCTGAGTTGGGCATGTTGTGGCGCATATGTGGCATGTTCCTTGGCAGTCAGCCATTGCAGAAATGGATATGTGTTGGTAAGCCGGTGAGCACGATAACCCGGCAGAGGGTTCTCATCATCAGGGGAAGTATCCTTACAGTAGAACCAAGTCTGGTTCCAATCCTTAGGATGACTATGAAGTTTGGCGTGAGGGAAGCTGACGTCCTTCCTTTTCTGAATGGAAACGCTGCCAAGTTCAATGTTGCGCCCGTCTACAAATTCAGTATGACGGTTCAAGTAGAAAAAACCCCTGAACAATTCTACGGTCGGCTCTTCTTGCAGATAGGCCTCACAAAACACTTGAAAGTTGCAAATATTGGACACAAATTTAGGTCTAATATCTTGAGGGTGGATCTGGAAGCTGGCAAGCACATCATGAAAAAACTTGGATCCAGCCGGTTTAAAACCATGGATCATATTATCAACAAATACCACTACCTCGCCATCCTTGGGGGTAGGAGGATTTTCTGGACCGGGAACTTGCCAGTGGATTTCGCTTCGTTTTGGTAAAGCGCCAGTTCTGACGCATCCATCTAGTTGCTCCTCAGTAACCCGGGAAGAGGCTCAGTTACAAGCATAAAATTGTTTGGCCATTTCAAATGAAGAGCTGGAAAAAGATTAATGCCGGTTTAAGGTTTATGACGGACAAGCATAAAGCGACATAAGATCAGAAGGATAAGACAGAGGTGGATGAACATTGTTAAACCGGAGCCCGACAAGGATAAACGAACCGGCGGTTTAAAAGGGGACTAATGGTACCTTCCAGATTATCATTTCCTAAAAAGGGTAAACCGCCTACATTAGTATGGAAGGCACAAATCTAAAATATTTAAGTAAGGGAAAAACAAAGTTCACAGATCGATATGGTAATTTTAGATCTGCAGCATATCAGTAAATCGAAACATATTCAGACTCAAAATACAGGTGTTTAAGTAGTTCGTCAGGTCCAGATGAGTTTTTCTATACAGAGAAGATATTCTAAGGATGAAAAGGGGGATTACAACTACGACTGCGTAAGAAAATGTCGGAATCTGAGTTCGCTGCTTACACTATGGAGATGAACAGAGAAGAACAGCCGCGAGCTTTGATGAACACCGAAACACTAATGGCGAATCTAGAGCAAGGGAAAGGGAAAACTTACTGTTGTTGACGGAGCAGTGAAGGCACACCGCGTTTCTCTGGTACGTTCAGGTTGATGCAGCAGCCGGAGATGAGGTCGAGGGCGGAGCTTGACAACGGCGGCCGCGTGCAAGGGTCAGGTCGGGAAGAAGAGGACGCGAGGAGGCACGGGGAGGGGATGAAAAGGACCCCCGGTCTTATTTATAAGGCGAAGGGATAAGTGACAGGCATGAAAATCGAGGAGCCCAAAAATTGGATCTATGACAGAGCTGTCGCCTCGATTGTCGGAGGCTCATTAATGAAAGTGAGATATATCCAATTTTTAATAACAGGTGACTTCATGGTGGTTTATTATGAACCTAGGAGATGACATCATGGCGGTTTACAAGATTTATGCGAAGGTGCCGAAGGAGGAATTTTCTAAGTGTTGAAGATTGACATGAACGGGTTCAAATCAATCTGGGGCCTAATGTTGGGGATATCACTACTAAGTATAAACCGGCCATGAGGGGTCGGGTTATGCCCATAATGAGTTAATCATGTTTAAAGCCCATGAAGACAAGAAGTGTGGCGCTTTACAGAGGAGATCTAATATGAAGGCCCAGGGCCCAAAGGCGGATTAGGGCCCGTAGACATAAACCGCCCTATGATATGTAACTTATGTTGTAATACAAGGAAAGGTAGGAACCGAGCCAGGCACGCCTATGAGCCGGCCTCGGGATTTTGTAAACCACCGGGCGTCAACCTGTGTATATAAAGGGATGACCCGGCGGCGGTTTAGGGACAACAAATAATAACTCGAGAGCCATGCAAAGAGGATTCATTCCCTGGTCATCGAAACCCTAGCAATTCCATCACAGCTAGAGTAGGCTTTTACCTTGATCGTAAGGGGCCGAACCAGTATAATTCCTTGCATCCCTTGTTCCGCTTTAACCCCTTTAAGCTAACCCGTCGCGATGGATCCACGACTAAGTCCTCTCACTAGGACATCTGTTGATGTTGTCACTCATGTCATTGATGAAGAGGTTACCGAGGTCAGGGAAGAAGGCTTTCATTGAGGAAGTCCTCGCTGGCAGCAGTCACAGGAGTGTGCTCCCCAAAAACCTGATCACCCCTCTCTCGTACAGGATCGAGGTTCGAAGGACTGTTGTCCCTTCTCGTGATGCACGCTAGAAGGAGGGATGGAGAAGAATTGCGTGGCGGCGCTAAGATCTGGAACGGTGCGAAACCATATGATACAGTGGCGGCTAGGGTAGAGTCTATTAGGTCGGTTGTGTGAGGAAGATCAAGTATAATAGTACTCCCTCCGTCTCGGTTTACAGGGAATGCACATCGTTCTAGGTTGATAATTTAACTAGCTATATATGTACTATATGTGATGAAAAATATATGTTTAGAAACTATATCCACTTAAGAATCCAATGATATACTTTTGGTGACGTATAACTCATATTTAGTTAGTCCAATGGATGATCTGGGAGTACGCAAACACATCTAAACTGAGAAGGAGGGAGTAGGCCTTTGGCCCAAACCCCACGTCCAAGTCAATAATAGCCCCACTATCCAAAAGAATCAGAAACGACTGAGTAATTAAGATGTCTGTTAATTATTAATTAATGACTTAATAAATTTTCTGACCAACAAAAATATAGACCACGTGCATAGCTTTTGTCCTTGGACAGGCTCATTCCCGAAGAGCGCGTGCGTAGGTTTCCTATTATCATGCTCATGCAAATGCTAGAATAGATCACATTATAAAGTGGTGCAACTCACACTCACCTACTCCCTCCTTCCATCTATATAGGGCCTAATGCGTTTTTTGAGGCTAACTTTGACCAAATGTTAGAGCAATAATATATGACATGCAACTTACACAAAGCATGCGGTCAAATTCGTATGTAAAAGGACCTTCCAATGATATAATTTTCACATTATACATCTCATGTACTATTAATCTTGTCAATAGTCAAAGGCGGTCTTGAAAAACACATTAGGCCCTATATAGATGGAAGGAGGGAGTACCAGTATATGGGACTAAACTTTAGTCCCACTCACACCACACTTAGAGCATGGTTAATAGTATAGCCAACATCCGGCTATATGAAGTTGACACATCATCTAGAACCAACCTAATAGCCTGCTAGTACAATAGTTAGTCCCTTTAGTATAATACTATATCATTAATAATGGCCCCACCTTTTGTCTCACAAAGTATGCTGGAGCTCCTGCTACAACATGCTACAAGTTTACAACCCGCTTCTCTTCTCTCTCCTCTTTTGTCTCCTTCAACTAAGCACAAATACTATATTGAAAATACTTATAGCCTGCTTATGTCATCTAATTGTAGTACTTGCTCTAAAGTTACTCTCCACTGTGTAGTCTGAAATGCCGGGCGTGCAGCAGGCGATGCCCTCGGTCGGGGCGCCGCTTTAACGGCGGAAGCAGTGAGAGATCGCGTCGCCCTGATTTGCCATCAATGTGGAGTGGCGGGCTTAGCTGGCGCTGGGCGGGAAGCGCGCGCGAGAGGGGGGAGGGATTTTTCATGGGCCAAGAAGGTGAGAAGCCAACTTGGGATCGGTCCGGACGGGGAAAAATAATGTGCTCCCATACTCACTAGTTTCATGCATATGACACTAGTCTATGTTACTACTCCCTCCTTTCCGATTTATAGGGCTTATCTCCAAATCTTAGTTTTTCCATTTTATAAGGATCAATTTGGTTGTTCCCCATCACAAGTTTAGATTTCAAGGTGCATTAAGTAAGTGCATGCAAGTATTAAGAGAAAATTGACCAATGCATGTACTTTATGCATGCATTGTAATTAATACTGTAACATCCCAAAATTCTAAATTTTGGAATGTTATAATAAATAGATAGATTTGACTGATTGTTTGATTGATTGTCTGAAAGTGAGTGAATTCGAAACTTTTGAAAGTTAAATGAGAGGGAATAAAAGGACTTTCCCAAACTTTTATATTTGTTTTCTGATCTTCGTGAATTCAAATTCTTTTCAAATACAAAACCCTAGAGAGAAGATGACATGACTTCTTCCATTTAAAATGAAAGGGGTGTTTGAAAAATATTTGAATTTCATTGGGAAATATTTCCACTTCAGAAACTTTATGCAACTCAATGATTTTCATGAGAGAAGATAAAATGACTTCTTCAAATTATGAAATATGAGTTGGGAGTTTCAAAGGATCAATTTCAAGTCCTTTTGGAATTAATTTTCAAGTTGGATTTATTCGAGTTTTATTCAAATTATTTTTCTCCAAAAATTAAATATATGGAAATTAGGGTAACATGATTCCCTACAATAGAAAATTGGAGAAAAATTAATTTGGAATCTTTTTGGTATTTTTTAAAAGGATTTTTGTTGCATTTTAATATACCAGTAGCACTCTTTGATTTATCTGAATTTGTGTAGATTTTATTTGAAGTTATAAAAATGCTCATGTCGTCGAAAATCTTTTTCTGAAAATTTTGATATATAATAGGCCTATATAATATTTTATTTCTGTTTGTTTTATTTGTTTTGTTTGTTTGGAAAAAAGAAAATCTTTTATATAAAAAAAACGTGCCGACCGAACTGGGCCGCGCCCAGCCCAGCCGGCCCAAGTCGCCGCCGCCTCCCTCCTCCCGTGCGCGACCGGGACTCCTCCCGGAGTCCAGCGCCGCCACGCCGTCGCTGCCCCCTCGCGCAAGGCGCCGCACCCGAGGGCCCTTTAAAAGGAGCCGGACCCCCTCTCTCCTCTCCTCCTCGCCGCATCGCCGCCCTTCCCGCAGATCACCGCCGCCGCCACCTGCTCCAATCGCCGCCGCCGCCACCTGCTC
>NC_041390.1:183517491-183539141 GCF_002162155.2 Triticum dicoccoides
AGCTGCTGCTGCCATCAACTGCCGCCGCCGGTTTATTTCGACCGAACCGGTAAACCGCCCGGTCCGGTTATTTCTTTTAGGGTTTAGGTTTTTCTCGGTTTTATTTTAAAAACCCCGGTTTAGTTTTTTTAGTTAGATCTATTCTAAGAATTCTCTGTTTAGAACTAGTTAGTGAACGTTCGTTATTTAGTGTTTTTTTTCTGTTAATTTCGGCCAGGGACCTATCTGTGATGACTTTATTTACAGATTAGTCCCTGATTTTCAAATGACTATAACTTTTTACTCGTTAGTCAAAATCCAACGAAACCAACGCTCACGTCTTCGTTATGATCTCCTCTATCCGGATAAACAACTTAAACATGTTTTTGAAAAGTTTAAAATTTGAATTAGATCAGATTTGAATTCAAACTTCGTTTGATCATAACTTGAGTTTCGTAGCTCCGTTTGAGTTGATTCTTTTTGCAAATCGAAGCTCTTGACCTAAACATTCTAATAAGGCCAAATTCACATAATTTTGGTACTGTTAGAAATTGTTTTCTGTTGCAAGAGTTATTTCCTTGGTTTTGATGTTTCCGAATCGTCTTCTTCGATCTTTCTGGCCTTTTGAGTGATTGCTTATGTGTGGTTACTATTGCTTGCTTACGATAGATTGACCGGAGTGTGACGAGTAGAGCTATCAAGATTTTTGAGTGCGAATCATCTTCATCAACATTGCAGGCAAGTAACACTTTGATCATACCTTTTCTACAACCCATGTTTTATTGCATTAGATCAATCCTCTCACATTGCATGATTAGGATCTAATTAAACTGTGGGATGGGAAGTAGATGAGGTATTACCTATCACCTGTATTATTATGAAACCTTTGGGAGTTACTTCTACGTTTGCTTATTATGCCATGCTATGCTAGTAGATGTGGATTGGGTGAGTGATATCCATGACAGATGTGAGTTGATAATTTTTAATGGTTTATCTAAGGTGGCCACTTAAACACACATCTGGGTGGATTGAGGCACCTGATGTCTATCAAGACTTGCCTGTTTTATTTTGGACCGCCACCCAGGCTCAACGGGATCATAAGATAATTCATGCTAGAAACTTCCGTGTGCAGCCACATGCTACTATGGGCTCTGGCATAGTTGACTAAGTTGTGCGAACTCTTACGGGGTGGACTAGCAGATGTAGGGGTTGTAGGTGGTACGGTCTACCCCACATGTAAGGTGCTAGCGCTTCTGAAAGACTATGTCTCGGTCATCCGTTTCTCAAACACCATGTAGTGCGAGAAAACAAACGGAGGCGATCGAGTCATGTGGGGAAAAGTGCGCAAACCTCTGCAGAGTGTATAAACTAATCATGATTAGCCGTGTCCCTGGTTATGGACATCTTGAGTATCTAGTTCTTGGATTATCCTGTTGATCTCATCATGTTACTTTAAATGAATATTGTTGGGTTTAATGATGTTACTTAATTGGGATTGAGAATGCTGTCAACCATTCTCAATGTTCAACAACCACCATGATAGTTAAATAAATTTATTCCTTTGCAGTAGGGAAAATTGGCTTTACGCAAAAACCTTATAACCATAGAGCTTTTCCACCAGCCAAATATGCATGTAGTGATAGCCATTGTTCATCATTCTCTATGGTGTGAATTTGCCAGTACATTCAATGTACTGACCCGTTTCGGGCTGCAACGTCTCATGTTGCAGGTTTCTTACGACGAGTAAGTGATACGTTAGGGTTACGATTTCTACACTCAACTTTGTCGTTGGTGTTGATGGGAATCCACACCCTTGTTGCTTCCGCTATATGGATTGAGGTAATAGTATTTATGTTACTTTATACATGTGATTTACCTCTGTTATAAATCCTTCGAGTACTGTGTGTGTCAGCATACCGATCCAGGGATGACACTTAAGCACAGAGACTTGGTCCATTCGGGTCAGGTCGCTACAAATACAATGGTAGACATAAATTTTTGAGGAAAACAAGAGCATTAATTGGGTGCTTTTACAAATTACAAAAAGTATTCCACCACTCATCATCTACCTTGGTTGGTGAGACTTTCGAATTGAGCCCTATAAACTGGAAAGGAGGGAGCCCTATAAACCGAAAAGGAGGAAGTAGTACAGTAATGTTATGATGGCTTCATTTATTAGCTTGTAGACTCATCTTGTCTTGGGAAACGCTATCTTACAGTAACATATTATGTTACCACTTCTCACTAACTACTTGCCACATAAGCAAAATTTTCTTGGAGTGCGCTAAGTTACTCCCACTATAACTAACCGTACAAAGTGTGGGCTATGTAGAGAGCGTAGTAAGCAAGCTTCTCATCGTTCTGCGAGTTGACATGACACATCAAAGTAGTAGTTTTTTTTTTGAAAATGTACATCAAAGTACCCATGTAGTAGTCTCGAAAAAGGGTCGACCATGTCCATGCCTACTGAAAGTGTGTTATATCGACTAAAGGGGGGTGAATAGGCGACTTTTACAAATTCGTCACTGAGGAATTTCAGGGTGAGGAAATTCCTAGGCAACGAACTACTTAGCAGCGGAATAAGTACTCAGATGCAATCATAACACAGTAGTAGCACAATCATCATGATGAAATGAAAACAAGCACATAGTACAAGTAGCATAAACACAGGATAAGCAGGCTGAAGACAAACTAACTGAAGAAATAGGATTGAGGAAATTGAGAATGTCTTCAGTCAAAGTCTTCAAACAGTAACGATCAAGTACTTCTATACAGAAATGAGGAAATGAAAGAGTTGAGGAAATAGGACCGGTAGCTTGGTGAAGACGATGATTTGGTAGACCAGTTCCAACTACTGTGACAGTCATACGTCTGGTTAGAGCGGCTAGGTATTTAAACCTGAGGACACACAGTCCTCACTGTATTCTCCTTGAGCTAGGGTCACACAGACCTCACCCAATCACTCATGGTAAGTCTTCAGGTGACTTCCAAACCTTCACAGACTCGGTCACTCGGTGATCCACAATTTCGTCTTGGATGCTCTAGACCATGACGCCTAATCGTCTGGAGGATGCATAGTCCTCAAAGGTAACAAGCGTCGGTTCTACACAAGAACAATTTCTTCAGTGATGCTCAATCACTTTGGGTTTGTACGTGTTTGGATTTTTCCTCACTTGGTGATTTTTGCTCAAAGTCCTCGGAGGATGGGATTCTCTCAATGACAAGTGTTAGTTTCTCGTGGAGCAGAAAACTAGCTAGTGGTTGTAGGGGGCGGCTATTTATAGCCTAGGGAGCATCCCGACATGATAAGACATAAATGCACTTCAATGATATGACCGTTAGGTGGGTAGATATTTTGGGACAGCTGGTGCATAGCACATCAACGGTCGGAAATTTGAGCTCTCAAATTCCTCAGGGCTATCATGTTCCTCACTTGTAGGCAATCCGCACTGGCGAATTCCTAACTCCTCAGTCAGAACAAATTCCTCAGAGACCAGAAGATCTTCGTCTCTGTCACTGAAGAAATTGACCAAACTGTATGAGATTTCCAATGGCTTCACTCGAAAGGATTGGTAGGTGTAGGATTTTGAGATGAGCATCACTTGGAAACTTTTCCTTAGTTTTACCTCGACCCCCTTTAACAGTACGGTGTTTCATATGACTCAAGAAAGAGAAAAACGAAACTACAAAAACATAAGGCTTCACACTTCATATTCCTCGCATGAATATCAAGTCTTCATGGTCACACCAATTTCTTCACTTTCAAAGTCTTCAGAAAGCCAAAGTCTTCAGTTGAAGACATTCATTTTTAGGGGTCAACTTTCCGTAAATATCAAACTCCCCATAGACTTATAGACCTACGTACACTCACAAACGCATTAGTCCCTTAACATATAACTCTTCAATACACCAAAATTACTAAGGGGCACTAGATGCACTTACAATCTCCCCCTTTTTGGTGATTGATGACAATATAGGTTAAGTTTTCAACGGGAATAAACATATGAAGTGTAAATACTGGTATTGAGGAATTTGATTACAAGATATAGAAGAACTCCCCCTGAAGATGTGCATATGTGAGGAATTTGCCTTGAAGAGCAAATGCACATTGTAGAGTGGAATCATGGAGATCTCCCCCTATATCTTGTAATTCATACACGCATTTAACATATGATATGAAGAATTTGAAATACATGATGAAATATGGTGAATGATGTACTTCAGCATGCGTGCATTGACATATATGAGGAAATAGCATGCACAAGAACATAGCAAAAGTATCAGACCACCATCGGACTTAAGTTTACAACTTGATCCAACAAATACTTCAGAAGAACGAGAGTTATAACTTAGCAAAAAAATGCCCATATAAGTAGACCCGCTTGAAGACTAACTTAAATTTCTCCCCCTTTGTCATCGAATGACCAACAGGGACGAAAAATGAGGACTAACGCCCCTGAAGAATATCATCATGAAGTCGATGGAGGAGCGCCAGCGTTGTTGGGGTCGTCCATTGGAGTAGGGCCTGCCGCAGTGTCGTTCAAGTCTTCATGTTCATCAGTCTCACGCGATGAAGAATATGAACTGGCCACAAGCTGAGGAACTTTGACCTTCTTGAATTTCTTCGAAGGTGGTTGTGCCCAGTCAAAGTCCTGTTGAAATTCCATCTTCTTGAGATCTTCAGCACTGTAGAGGTTGGACAGAATAGCCCAGGTGCGGTCAAAGACTTCATGCAAGTAGTAGTAGTTCTTCTTCATAGACTTTTGAGTGACTGTCATGTTCTAAAAAATAGCACCAAACTGACGTTTGACCCACTTGTGGTTGCGATCAACCTTCTGATGAAGACTGAGGAGAAGATCACGATCAGTCATCACCCTTGGAGCAGTGGCTTGAGGATTTTGCCTTGAAGCATTTGCGGCAGACTCATGTGTGGCAGAGTCATCATTGGTGGAATAAGAAGCAGCTTTGCAAAACTTTCCATCCAATGGATGAGTGCCTTCATCAATTACAGCAGCCTTGCCCTTTTCATCAGCTGAGGAAATAGTCTGTTTGAGGAGTTTAATTGGGGGCAAGTAGCTGACGTGATTTTGCAAATCATCCTTGTAATGAATGGAAGGCCTTGTTCTGATGAATCGCGTGATCCAGGGAGCATAATGATTCAATTCAAATGGTGACTGTCGGTGTCAAAACCGGCGGATCTCGGGTAGGGGGTCCCGAACTGTGCGTCTAGGCCGGATGGTAACAGGAGGCAAGGGACACGAAGTTTTACCCAGGTTCGGGCCCTCTCGATGGAGGTAAAACCCTACGTCCTGCTTGATTAATATTGATGATATGGGTAGTACAAGAGTAGATCTACCACGAGATCAGAGAGGCTAAACCCTAGAAGCTAGCCTATGGTATGATTGTTGATGTGTATGTTGTCCGACGGACTAAAACCCTCCGGTTTATATAGACACCGGATAGGGTTAGGGTTACATAGAGTCGGTTACAATGGTAGGAGATCTGAACATCCGTATCGCCAAGCTTTCCTTCCACGCCAAGGAAAGTCCCTTCCGGACACGGGACGGAATCTTCAATCTTGTATCTTCATAGTCCTGGAGTCCGGCTGAAGGTATAGTCCGGCCATCCGGACACCCCCTAATCCAGGACTCCCTCAGTAGCCCCCGAACCAGGCTTCAATGACGATGAGTCCGGCGCGCAGATTGTCTTCAGCATTGCAAGGCGGGTTCTCCTCCAAATTCCATGTACCTGTTGAATAAAGTCCGGTTTCTTGTAGATGTTGCACTCCTTGGCTTCTGCGCCCAATAATGGCTGCTCCCCACGTGTCAAACGAATTTGAAAGGTCTGAGTGTTTTTACATTCACACCCCTAGCTGCGTAAACAAACTGACCTATTTAAGGAGACGAGGATTTAGATCCAAACCACGCCTTCCCCCTTCGCGAGTGTTCATCAGAGCGCATTCAACAAAGATCCATTCCACCATGGCCAGCCGTCGCGACTCCTCCTCCCGCCCTTCCAGCCCTAAGCCTGGATATTGGGAAAGATGCTCCATCCCGCATAGCGAGTTAGTGACGCTCCAGACCAAGGGATTTATCCCCCCGGCCTATATGATCCCGGTTCGAGCCGCTCTTGCCGTCTATAACGGCGGAGAGCAAGCGGAGAGCGCCCCTAATCCCTCCAAAGAAGAGCGGGTGTGCCTCGTCCCTTATATAATAAGGGGGCTCGGATTTCCAATCCATCCATTTCTCCGGGGGCTGCTGGAGTTCTATGGCCTCCAGCTACATCATCTCACGCCTGCCTCAGTATTGCATATCGCGGGCTTTGTAGCCCTCTACGAGCTGTTCTTGGGTGTTGAAGCTCATTTCGGACTGTGGAGGGAGCTATTTTGCCTCGTGCCCCGTTCCAAGAAGGGGTCTATGTATCAAGTGGGCAGAGCTGAAGTATGGCGCATCGCCGGGACCGGCTATCTGTCCGGAACCCCAAAGAAGGCGTCCGAAGACTGTCCCTCGAAATGGTTTTACATAGAAGACGTCCCGCTGCCGGATCCTGTCCGGATCGGCCTCCCTGAATTCAACAATGCTCCCTTAAAGAAGCGCCTAAGCTAGCTCCCACGGAGCCCTCAGAGGGAAAGTGACAGGGATGTTGTTTACCTGATGGGCCAGATAAGATTGTTAGCTCATTCTGGACTAACCATGATCAGGGTCATGGCCGCATGCATCATGCGAGGGGTGCAACCGCTAAAGTATAGAGGCCACCCCATGTGGGATTTCAACGGGGAGGACGACACCACCCGCTACGGCCGTAAGGGGCCGGATTCGGCTGCGGCTCTAATAAAGACCTTGTCTGCTTTGTATAAGGGAGAAGAGGAGGATTTTCTCCGCGTTGACCCAAAGGGTGCATTTTCCATGTACAATCCTCCAAGCTGGGTGAGTGATCACATCTTGCCCACCCGTTTTATATCCCCATTGTTAAGTATTTAATCTTAGTGATTTCGACACAGGAACTGCGCCAGGCTGTTAAAGAAATAAACAACCCTCCTCCACAACCCGAGGACCCAGGACGGTCCCTCGACCAGACTCGCAAGAGGATCCGGAGCTTTCGGTGGATCTGATTGATGGAGTGTTCCATCAATTGAGCAAGGACAATGCCCTGGTGGCTATTACGGCTGATTATCCAGGGCTAATCCCGGCCTCCCAGAAACGGGAGGCTGAACTTGCGGCGACAAGCCAACGAGGGGCCGCAGGGCCCCGTGGGCAGAAAAGAGGTGCAGTCCGGACCGGGGCGTCAGCGCAAAGGTATGGCGCACCCCCTTATCCCAGGTGTCGTACCTTCAGGGCATATTAACACTTGTGCCCTCTTCAGGACAAAGAGACCTCGCCAAACTATATTAGGAGAGACCGCCAATCACGCCTCCACCAGCCAGGCTCCAAAGCCTAATCCGGAAGCGGGGCCGAACACAAGGCGCGCACCGTCCTCCGTCGGAGGATGTGGACAGGTTGTCTGCCACCAACTCTGAGCTGGAGAGTGCCATGAACCACAGGCGTTGCCGGACAATTCTTCGCGACACTTGTTTCTCCCAAGAGGCGTTAGATGCCTTTAAGTCGGGAGATGCGTACCTTCGTGCCGCTCAAAATGGTCTAACCAGAGCCACGGAGCAATATGTAAAAGACATACGGGTAAGAAAATTTTGGTAATTATATATATACCAGTAGCCCCCGAGACTTGAAACAGTTAAAATAACTGATTTAAGGATCATTTGTTATGCAAGTTCTTACAGAAAAGAATTCCCTACTGTCCAAGGAGCTGGAAGAGTGCAAAGCCCAACTTGAGGCCGCACTAGCCGCGGCAGGGGAGCCTAAGGAGGCCCCCTCTGGTAATATACACTTCGAAAGATAAGTATTTTGCGAAGCACGGCTTTGGTGCGAATCTGACAAATGAAATTGCAGATGGCGCCGGATTGGATCCGGAAAGGCAACACCTCCTACACCAGCTAAAGGCTGGTGAGAGGGTGCTGTTAAAGGTGATGGGGGAGAAGAACAATCTCCGAGATGCCAACACCAAGCTGGGCGTCGAGCTGAAAGATGTTCGTGCCTAGCTGTCAGACTCCGTGAAGGAGAATCAGTGGCTTCGGCGCGGCATATTTAGTAAGTGCTTGAACGAACCTTTTGAAAGAAAGTTCGGTGGGGAAGTCGATTAACAGAGAAATGTCTGTAGGTGTGCTGACAGGCCGTCCTACAGAGGAGATGCCCGGTTCTACGGGTGACCTTCTTCCCGAGCTCTCGCAACTGCTCAATCGAGTTCGGCAGGCGATGCGAGGCATCGCCCAGGCCCTGTGGCCATCCGTCTCCATGCCTGAAGGTCTTGGAGACCTTGCGGAGAAGCTAAAAGGAGCACGGCGGCGCTTCCGATTGTGGAAGATATCATCCTGCCGTCAAGGAGCTAGGGAGGCCTGGGCCATGGTGAAGACGCGGTACGCAAAGGCTGACCCCAACCACATGGCCGAGGTCGGTCCTATAGGGCCCGATGGGAAGGAGATCCCTATAAGCTTAGTATACGGCCAAGTAGAGTTGGCCGCAAAGTATTCCCAGTATGACTGTAAATTAGACAGCCTGTTAGATGGTATTGAAGAGGAATACGATCAGTCAAAATGACTATGTAACTTAATTGACATTTAGAATGCTTGCTAGCCGGATTGTAGATCATTTGTCATGGCCGACCTTTTCGCTTCAGCCTCGGGACCTGACGGTCCGGAGTGTGTCCGAATTCCCATGCGGTTATATAGGAATCGGGGAATGCATGGAGACCAGGCATAGGGGTCATTAGTGCATGAACAGACAAGTGCCCGACTAGTTATGTTATATTACATGGTTAGTAAGAAACATCTTCCAGGGAGAATAGTTTCGTTAGGGGTTCCTTTCCCTGGGAGGCATGTCCTAAGGTGCATGTCCATGCTGCGAAAAGAAACACAAGAAAATCATCTGGGGGCGTATACATAAAAATAAAAAAGATCATCTTTAGTTCACCGACCGAATATTCCCTTAAGAACGCTAGCTTTCGGCTTCACCCAGTCTGAGGTACACGTCCGGCTGACCCGGCAGTAACAATCGCAGAGGTGCTCCCTTTACCAACTAGCCGAACAATCGGGAAAGTAGGGGTAAGCACAGGAGCCAGGCAACCCAGCTTGGCCAAAACTTAAGTCATATCGATGCATATAATGGTGAATAAAAGGTACATGCGGAAGTGTGATGCATGTGTTGGGCATGAAGCCCGTATGAATAAGCTTCTCTTTAAAGAAGCCCCCAGGTTTAATGAGCGCGGATGGTGCGTCACTTTATGAGCCTTTAAGGGCTATAAGAGAGAGAGAAGAATAAGAGAAATGCAACACAGAAAATATAAAAAAAAATGGATAGAGGAAGGAGACGAACATAGAGTCCGGCGCTAGGCATAGAATCTTCAGAGAAGGGCTGGTTCCATGGGTTCGGCTCGAGTCGGTTATCCGACGCATCTCGCAGGCGGTACGCTCCACCAGTCAGGACTTGGTCAATTATGAAGGGACCTTCCCACTTGGGCTTGAGTTTGTCCTTTTTCTTGTCCGGTAGTCGTAGAACTAATTCGCCAACGTTGTAATTTTTGGCCCGTACTTCTCTGCTTTGGTATCTTCGAGCCTGCTGTTGATAGAATGCGGAACAGGCTTTTGCCATGTCATGCTCCTCCTCCAATGCGTCTAAGCTGTCCTGCCGATCGAGCTCGGCTTCTCGTTCTTCGTACATGCGCACTCGAGGTGAGTCATGAATTATGTCGCAGGGCAAAACTGCCTCTGCGCTGTACACCATAAAGAATGGTGTCTATCCGGTGGTGCGATTCAGCGTGGTCCGCAGCCCCCAGAGTACGGAGTCGAGCTCCTCTACTAAGTGCGTGTTAGATTCCTTGAGGGACCGCACTAATCTGGGTTTAATACCGCTCATGATAAGACCATTTGCATGTTTGACCTGGCCGTTAGTTTGTGGGTGATAGACGGAAGCATAGTCGAGCTTGATGCCCATGTTTTTGCACCAGAGTTTTACCTCGTCGGCCGTGAAGTTTGTGCAGTTATCAGTGATGATGCTGTGGGGAACGCCGTAATGGTGTACGACCCCGGATATAAAGTCTATCACCGGTCCGGATTCGGCCGTCTTAACAGGCTTGGCTTCTATCCATTTGGTGAATTTATCCACCATGACCAGTAAGTATTTTTGCTTCTGGGTTCCGCCTTTAAGGGGTCCAACCATGTCAAGCCCCCAGACCGCGAAGGGCCAAGTAATGGGGATAGTTCGGAGGGCGGTGGGTGGCATATGGCTTTGGTTTGCAAAGAGCTGGCAACCGGTGCATCGTTGGACTAAGTCCTGAGCGTCTGCCCGGGCCGTCGTCCAATAAAAGCCTGTACAGAAGGCCTTGCTTACAAGGGACCAAGCTGCAGTGTGATGACCGCCCAGTCCGGCATGAATTTCAGCCAGGAGGTTCCGCCCCTCCTCTTCGGAGATGCACCTTTGAAGGACTCCGGTAGTGCTTTTCTTATAAAGCTCTCCCTCATGGACTCTGTAGGCTTTGGATCGCCGCACTATGCAGCGTGCCTCATTTTGGTCCTTGGGGAGTTCCTACCTAGTGAGGTAGGCGAGGAATGGTTCTGTCCACGGGGCGATGACGGCCATTATTACGTGGGCTAAAGGTGTTATTTCATTGGCAGAGCCTCCGATTGTGTCAGAATGTTCGGTGTCGGGCAGTGCGGTTGGGTCCGGGGTGTTATTGTTCGGCTCCCCTTCCCGTACTACGGATGGCTTGAACAGCCTGTCCAAGAAGATGTTGGGGGGACTACATTGCGTTTTGCGCTGATGCGTGCCAGGACATCTGCCGCCTGATTATTTTCCCGGGCTATATGGTGAAATTCAAGCCCCTCGAACCGAGCTGACATTTTTAGGACGGCATTGCGGTAAGCTGGCATTTTTGGATCCTTGGCATCGAAGTCTCCATTTATTTGGAATATTGCGAGGTTCGAGTCCCAGCGCACCTCTAGGCGTTGAATTCCCATGGATACTGCCATCCGGAGACCATGTAAAAGGGCCTCATATTCGGCTGCGTTGTTGGAGTCCATGTACATAATCTGGAGTACGTATTGAACTGTGTCTCTTGTGGGGGACGTCAAAACGACGCCAGCCCCCAGTCCGGCCAACATCTTGGAGCCGTCGAAATGCATGATCCAATTTGAATATGTGCCGTACTCTTTAGGGAGTTCGGCCTCCGTCCATTCTGCGACAAAGTCGGCAAAGACTTGCGACTTGATGGCTCGCCGTGGCTTATAAGTTATGTCAAACGGGAGGAGCTCAATGGCCCATTTTGCAATCTGGCCCGTTGCGTCACGTTTGTTTATAATATCGTTAAGTGGTACTTCTGAGGCTACTGTTATTGAACACTCTTGAAAGTAGTGTTGTAGCTTCCGGGATGCCATGAATACCGCGTACGCGATCTTTTAATAATGCGGGTACCGTGATTTGCAAGGAGTGAGGACAGTGGACACATAATAGACCAGCTTTTGAAGGGGGAATCTGTGTCCATCCGCTTCTTGTTCGACGACGAGCACTGCGCTTACAACCTGATGTGTTGCTGCAATGTATAATAGCATTGGTTCGCCAATATTTGGCGCGGCCAGAACTGGGTTTGTTACGAGTATGGCTTTTATCTCCTCGAGTCCGGCCGTGGCTGCATCCGTCCATTCAAAGTGTTCGGTGCGCCAAAGGAGGCGGTAAAGGGGTAGGGCCTTTTCTCCCAAGCGGGAGATAAAGCGGCTTAAAGCCGCCACGCATCCGGTTAACTTTTGTATTTGTTTGAGGTCCTTTGGGATATCCAGTTGCGACAGAGCTCGGATCTTGGCTGGATTTGCTTCGATTCCTCTACCGAATACAATGAAGCCCAAGAGCTTTCCGGCTGGAACACCGAAAACGCATTTTTCTGGGTTGAGCTTGATGTCGTATGTTCAGAGGTTATCAAATGTGAGCCTCAAGTCGTCTACTAGAGATTCGACATGTTTTGTTTTGACGACCACATCTTCTACGTATGCCTCCACTGTTTTGCCGATCTGGCTTGCCAGACATGTCTGAATCATGCGCTGATATGTTGCGCCGGCAATTTTTGAGCCCGAAGGGCATTGTGTTGAAGCAGAATGGGCCGTATGGTGTGATAAATGCCGTTGCGGATTGGCCAGATTCTGCCATCTTGATTTGATGGTAGCCGGAATATGCGTCGAGGAAACACAACGAATCGTTTCCTGTGGTAGCGTCGATAATTTGGTCGATGCGGGGGAGGGGAAGGGATCCTTTGGGCAAGCCTTGTTAAGGTCTTTAAAATCAACGCACAGGCGCCAGGATTTGTCCTTCTTTGGTACCATCACCAGGTTTGCTAGCCAGTCCGGATGTTTTATATCTCTGATGAATCCGGCCTCCAATAGCTTTGCTAGCTCCTCTCCCATAGCTTGTCTCTTAGGTTCGGAAAAATGCCGAAGAGCCTGTTTGACAGGTTTGAATCCTGTTTGGATATTTAAGCTGTGCTCGGCCAGACTGCGTGGGATTCCTGGCATGTCTGAAGGGTAGCAGGCGAAAATGTCCCAGTTTTCTCGTAGGAACTCTCGCAGTGCGGCGTCTACATCAGGGTTTAATTGTGCCCCGATGGAAGTTGTTTTATTTGGGTCCGTTGGATGGACTTGGAATTTGACTATTTCGTCTGCCGGTTTAAAGGAGGTGGACTTGGATCTTTTGTCGAGTACCACATCATCCCTATTCACCGTAGAGCGCAGCGCAGTCAGTTCCTTAACCTCTAGGGCTTCGGATAGTGCCTCGAGGGCCAGTGCGGCTGTCTTGTTTTCGGCGCGGAGTGCTATGTCCGGATCACTAGCGAGACTGATGATCCCGTTAGGCCCGGGCATTTTGAGCTTCATGTACCCGTAATGGGCTATTGCTTGGAAGATTGTAAACACTTCCCGCCCTAGCAGAGCGTGATAACCGCTGCTGAACGGAGCCACATGGAACGTGATCTCTTCGGACCTGTAATTATCCGGCGTGCCGAACACCACATCTAGTGTGATTTTTCTTGTACAGCGCACTTCTCGACTGGGGATTATTCCTCTAAAGGTTGTGCTGCTTCGCTCAATGCGGTTCCAGTCTATTTCCATTTTTTAAGGGTTTCCTCATAAATGAGGTTCAATCCGCTGCCGTCGTCCATGAGTACCTTGGTAAGACGAAAGCCGTCCACTATTGGGCTGAGGACCAATGCGGCTGGTGCTCGGGCTGTTCGAAATTTAGGTTCATCACTGGCGTTGAAGGTAATAGCCGTGTCACTCCGTGGTTTTATTGTTGCTACTTGGTAGACTTCGGCAAGGCTGCGGAGTGTCCTTTTTCGCATATTATTTGATGCGAAAGTCTCGAAGACTGTTAATACCGTATGGGTGTCTCTGGGGTGGCTTTCTGTGGCCTCCGGATTTAGGAGGTTTTTGCCAATTTTGGCCACCTGCCGGAGTATCCAACATGCTCTGAGGTTGTGAGTTGGTGTGGCGTCCTCTGTACTGTGAATTTTATAGGGTCCGTTAAGCCATCCTTCCAGTACGGTTCCATGACCTATAGAGGGTTTTTGCTTTTTGGTATTTGACCTGGGTGTCTGGTTATGCTACACCCTTTTATTTCGGACTGGGTTTGTATTTAGGGCCGGATTGTCCCAAAATTTTATTTTGGTTTTCCAGGCGCTTTCCATCGCACAATACTTTTGTACAATGGACGCCAACTCAGCGAAGCTTGTGATATCATGGCGACTTATGGCGTTGAGTATTCCCTTGTCCATGCAATTATTGCAGAAGATTAAGATTGCGTCTTCCTCGCAGCAGTCCCTTAGCCTGTTCTTAACCAGGAGGAATCTAGCCCAGTAATGATGTACTGTTTCGTCGGGCTCTTGCCTGATTTTGGATAGATCGCTTATGTTGGGGTGGGTGGGTGGAGTTAAATCTGAAGCCTCACCCCGTCTGAGGCTCAGAGGCCGAGGAATTTCTGAACTCGAAAATTTGGATCCCTGGGTGTTGTCCAATGAATCCAGCCCGTCGCCTGACTCTAAGTTTAGGTCTTGAGTGGTATCCTCCCCTCCGCGGGTATCCGGCTTGGAGGGGTCGGGAATCCGGACGTAGCGAGTCCTTAAGATAGACGAAGGGTCGCCGCACTGTCCCTCTACCATGGCAACGTGATGGGTGACTTGGGGAGAGTTAATCTCTCTCAGCTCGGTTTTAGGCCCAATCTGGTCGTAATCCGTAGCGACTCCCAGGGCGGCGAAGCGATCCAAGAGCTCGTTTATGGAGGAAAGCTCCATTGGATCTAACTGCTCGGCGAGTTCCGAACTGACATGAAGATTGTTTTTGATGACTCGAGAGGTCATCGTCGGCGCAGAAGCCGAACAGGCGGTCATAAGAAAACCACCTAGCCGGAGGGTTTGGCCGACAGCCAAAGCTCCCTTAGCAACGGTGCCGTCTTTAAAGACGGGGCGAGGCATCCTTCCTGATGGCGACGACACAGAGGAACTCTCAATGAAAGCACCAATGTCAGTGTCAAAACCGGCGGATCTCGGGTAGGGGGTCACGAACTGTGCATCTAGGCCGGATGGTAACAGGAGGCAAGGGACACGAAGTTTTACCCAGGTTCGGGCCCTCTCGATGGAGGTAAAACCCTACGTCCTGCTTGATTAATATTGATGATATGGGTAGTACAAGAGTAGATCTACCAGGAGATCAGAGAGGCTAAACCCTAGAAGCTAGCCTATGGTATGATTGTTGATGTGTATGTTGTCCTACAGACTAAAACCCTCCGGTTTATATAGATACCTGATAGGGTTAGGGTTACATAGAGTCGGTTATAATGGTAGGAGATCTGAACATCCGTATCGCCAAGCTTGCCTTCCACGCCAAGGAAAGTCCCTTCCGGACACGGGATGGAGTCTTCAATCTTGTATCTTCGTAGTCCTGGAGTCCGGCTGAAGGTATAGTCCGGCCATCCGGACACCCCTAATCTAGGACTCCCTCAGTGACAAAGCGACATTTGCCAAAGTCCTCATGAAGAAATCGTGGTAGTTGATAGGAATGCCATGTATGATGTTGAAAAGCAGATTCTTCATGATGCCAACAACTTCTTCATCATCAGAGTTGTGGCCCTTAATTGGACTGAGGGTTTTGGTCAATATCATGTATATGGTCCTTGGCACATAGAGCAGTTCCTTGACAAGGAATTGGGTCCTTGGAGCTTGGCCAGGCTTCAAAGGCTTCATCAATACTTGCATCAAATGATTTGACAGCTCAGGTTCATCGTAGATGTGCACCTTCAGTGAGAGGACTGACTGGGATGGCGTGAAGCAATTTAGAGGCCAGTGCTTTGTAGTGAGTATTTTCAGTCATCCAGTCCAGTACCCATGAATTGACGTCTTCAATGTTGCCAATGATGTGCAATGTGGCGTAGAACTGAAGAATGAATTCTTCATTCCAGTCGTAGATGTCGATGCAGAGGTTGAGCAGCCCAGCATCATGAAGAACACTGAGGATTGGGGTGAAGTAGGGCAGCGACTCCATGTCCACATGAGGAATTTGCTCATGGTCAAAGATCTTGTCCTTATCGAATAGCAGTGAAGAATAGAAGTTTATCTCGCTAGGAGTCCAAAAACGCCTGCGTCAAAGACGAGCAGAGTCATACGAATTGTAGTTAGTGAAGAAAATGTTCTCATTGAAGAAATCATCAGCCTTGAACTTCTGCTTCTTAGAGAGAGGGTTTTGTGGCTTGGGCTGAAGATTTGCAGTTGATGTCTTCACAGCCCCTTGAGGTACAGCCACTGGAGCCATATGCTAAGGAATTTCAGGTGCAATTTCATTAGCAACTGCTTGGTTCTCCATTTCTTCAACAATATTTTCATCAGCACTAGTGGCTGGAACTTCTTCATGAATGGTGAGAAGAGAAGCTTGATGTGCTCCAGAGCCCATGCGAATTACTTCGGTCTGGACAGGGGACTGAGGAATCTGGGGTGATGACTTTCCCAGTAGTCATCATTCAGTATAGGAGTTGAGCACCCAATGTCCACGTCTTCATATTCTTCATACATTTCCTCAACGCATGCCTCTTCAGTCGTGAACTGAGGCACGGGCGATGATACCAGTGGAGTGGATGTGACATTGTCAATGTCAATTTCTTCATCAATCTGCTCTGACGTAGCAGCAGAATGATCTTCTTCATCTGATTCATTGGGAATCACATAATCCTCACCATAGGGAACAATCTCCTTTGATGGCATGCTTGTCAGAGGAACATCATCTATGGGATTTTCGTAGGAGCTTGTCAAAGTCTTCACTTTCTTTGGAGCTGAAGACTCTGAGGAAGTACATGCTATCCTTTTCTTAGTAGTTGCTCGCTCTGCAGCCTTGGTTTTCTTCGCTTCTGATGTAGAAGGAAGGATAGGACTTGTCGTTGGTGCCGGAGGAACAAAGGAAATTGGTGCAGATTCTTCAGGCGCAACTAATGCAGTTGCCCTGGCATTGTCAGTGTCCTCAGGCGCAGCAGTAGATGCTTCAACTAGCCTGGGTTGGTATTCAGGCACAACACTAGAGGTTGCTCTGACAGTTTCTTCAGCGGCTGGAATTTCATCTGCCCTGGTGCTTTTAGTTTCTTCAGCAACCTGATTTTCATCAGTGATGCTGGCATGTTCTTCAGTGGGCTGAGCAGATGCTTCAGCCTGAGGAATTTCACGTTGCGATGAGGTTGCAACCTTTGAGGTGAATCCCTTCACCATCTTGATGAATCTGACCTTGGCTCCAAGACAATCTACACGATATGCGTCAAATTCATCACTGAGTGCTTTGATCTCAGCTTGCATGGCCACAAGTTCATCAGTTGTCATTTTGACAACATGCTTCTTCAGATAACGCTCCTTCTTGTATTGAGCTTTCTTCAGTTGCATGGCCTTTTCAAACTTCCATTTTTCCTCGCCTATGAAGGCAGTCAACATGTGACTTTGGCCAGGTGTGAGATTGAAGTCGGGCATAGGAGGGTTGGGGTCCTTGTGCCAGAGATCAATGAAATCGAGGATCAGCTTGGGATCCAACAGAAGAGGCACATTGGTGCCTTTGGCTCTAGCGGCCCTTTGTTGTCTGTCTCTGATGATTTCTGCTAACTCCTCATCATCAACTTCGTCTTCACTTGACGATACATGGAAGGCAACCTGCTTCTTGTGAGGACTTGGCCTTGTGCCTCGTCCAGCAGTGGCCTTTGTCTTCAGTAAAGTTGGGCCGGTTGAGGATTGCGGAGGAGCTGAAGAACTTGTAGATGCACCTGAAGCAATTGAGATGTCAGTCATCCTTTGGCACGAGGCGAGGTGTGCAGGTGCTGAGGACTTTGCAGCAGCAGATGAAGCTTTTGCAACAGTGGGAACTGGAGCTTCTTGAGGAATTTGCCATGAGGGCTTTGATGAGCTTGGCCGTGAGGGCATTGCAGCTAAGGAATCGAGCTTGTGTGCAGGCTTCTTGGGCATAGACTTCTTAGGCTTGCTAGCGGAGGTCTCAGCAGCAGCAGCAGCAGCAGAGTCTTCATTGAATTTCCTCACTGCCTCCTTGGCCACTTTGGCCAACTTTGCTTGCTGCTTGGCCCATTCATCGGGATAATCCTCACCACGCTTGAGACTAGTGGAATCAGCAATTTGGCCAGGCGCCAACAGAGGTCTTGGGCAAGGAGGGTGTAAAGCGAGTTTCTTCATGTACTTGGGAGTGACATAGCGATATTCCCCCCATTCTTTGGCCCATCTCGTCTCAATCTTCTAAATGCGCACTTTACGCTCATTTCTTCGTTTCTTCAGCTGGTGCGTAGTACCCTGCATAGATGTCATCAGGGATCTCAAATGATGTGTTGACTTCCAATCTCTTCCTTCCCTTCTGAGGTTTCTTGTCATCAACCATTTTCTTCAGGTGAGGAATTTGAACAACAGAATTCTCTGAAGAGGTATGCAATCTGTCTTCGAGGAACACTCCAAATGAGTTAAGTTGATGAGAACATAGAGATTCAACAGCGGTCATGTGTACCTGTGAACAGAGTATATGTGCGAAGAATTTGAAGAGGTCACATGCGTTCTCAGAAGTTTTTCAAAAAGAACAAGTTTAAGGAATATGACCAGGAGTGTCTTGAGGAATTTAACTAAGAAGTCTTTGACTTAGGTTCCAGAGTTGTATAGATTGAAACATCCACACAATTGAGGAATCTTGAAGAAAAACATTGCTTAGAGAAATAGATCAAGAACAGATGCATGTGAGGACCAGTGGGAAGTTGAAGAATAAACACCTTTAGAAGATTTGTGGAAAATATTAGAATCAAAAAGGGTAGTAAAAATAAAAAAAATTACCCTTGACGAAGAACACGACGAACTGGGAAGTGTAGATGGGAAGTTCGTCCATTCAGATCTTCCACGCCCTAACTTGGCGGAGGAAGACAGCTACGGCGGCGGCGGAGTGAAGATTTCCGCGGCCGGCGTGAGTACGACGGCGACGATGTCGAGGCAGTGAAGCTCTTCCTCACTGGCGACGATGGAGGTAGCGGTGGCGCTAGGTCTGAGAGCTCTAGCGAGGGGAGTGAGGTCTGATACGTCTCCAACGTATCTATAATTTTTGATTGTTCCATGCTATTATATTATCTGTTTTGGATGTTTAATGGGCTTTAATATGCTCTTTTATATTATTTTTGGGACAAACCTATTAACCGGAGGCCCAGTGCCAATTTATGTTTTTTTTGCCTATTTTAGAGTTTTGTAGAAAAGGAATACCAAACGGAGTCCAAACGGAATGAAACCTTCGCGATGATCTTTCTTGGACCGGAAGCAATCCATAAAACATGGAGTCGATGTCTGGAACTCCATGAGGAAGCCACGAGGCAGGAGGGCACGCCTAGGGTGTAGGCTCACCCCCCACCCTCGTGGGCCCCTCGTAGCTCCACCGACGTACTTCTTTCTCCTATATATACTCCTATACCCTAGAAACATCAGGGAGAGCCACAAAACCACTTTTCCACTGCCACAACCTTCTGTACCCGTGAGATCCCATCTTAGGGCCTTTTCCGGCGATCTTCCGGAGGGGGAATCGATCACGAAGGCTTCTACATCAACACCATTGCCTCTCCGATGAAGCATGAGTAGTTTTCCACAGACCTTTGGGTCCATAGTTATTAGCTAGATGGCTTATTCTATCTCTTTGATTCTCAATACAAAGTTCTCCTCGATGTTCTTGGAGATCTATTCGATGTAATACTCTTTTGCGGTGTGTTTGTCGAGATCTGATGAATTGTGGATTTATGAACAAGATTATCTATGAATATTATTTTGTTCTTCTCTGAATTCTTATATGCATGATTTTATATCTTTGCAAGTCTCTTCGAATTATCGGTTTAGTTTGGCCTACTAGATTGATCTTTCTTGCAATGGGGGAAGTGCTTAGCTTTGGGTTCAAGCTTGCGGTGTCCTTTCCTAGTGACAGTAGGGGCAGCAAGGCATGTATTGTATTGTTGCCATCGAGGATAAAAAGATGGGGTTTATATCATATTGCTTGAGTTTATCCCTCTACATCATGTCATCTTGCTTAATGCGTTACTCCGTTGTTATGAACTTAATACTCTTGATGCATGCTGGATAGTGGTCGATGTGTGCAGTAATAGTAGTAGATGTAGAGTCGTTTCGATCTACTTGACACGGACGTGATGCCTATATTCATGATCATTGCCTTAGATATCTTCATAACTATGCGCTTTTCTATCAACTGCTCGGCAGTAATTTGTTCACCCACCGTAATACATGATATCTTGAGAGAAGCCACTAGTGAAACCTATGGCCCCCAGTGTGGGGACCCCAACTCATAAGTCGTGATCACCGAATGCACGTGTACAGTGATCCCAGAGATCAATGCTCACTGAACACACAGAAGCTGAATAACAAGAGTCTTACATCCATACATATCGTCTTACACAAATAGGACCATTATGGTCAAGTCTTGAGTGTATCATCGCAGCGGAAATCTTCAATAACAACTTGGACCCATGCCATCTGCCTTAACCCTACAGGCATTCTGACTGGGAAGCGTCCTAGCTCGCATGTTAGTCACCAAGGTACTCTTCATTGTATCCTGTCTTTCATGCCTGGCCAATAAAATAACCAGTGGCAAGCCAATGAGTACTTTGAATGTACTCGCAAGCAACCCATGTTTTGGTTCAAGATACAACAATGCATGATATAGGTAAATTTCTGCATAAAGCTAGTTTTGAGTGCAATGACATGTTCAACAGCTTGTAAGACGTGCATCAGGAGAATTCAAGTAACCATGAGGACAGGTTATAGATATCAACATACATAGAGTGGGCATCAACCCAACTCAATCATGTCAAGTCCTTTGACTTGACCCAAGTAGTCCTTCCCACTTATCCAAACACACACACTGGTTTGTAAACATGTGGGCGTAGCCCAAGATAGGTTACCCAACTGTCCTTGACCGTGGACACGGCTATTCGAATAGTTTTACACTCTGCAGAGGTTGCACACTTTACCCACAAGATCCGGGGAACTTCCGTGTCATCCATGACCCGCGGTACCTCAAGTACCCGGGGTAAGCACCCGATCACTATCTTTCCCTAGACGACACTAACATAGAGTCCACTTGATTGGCAGTAACCCCCGTGCCCAACATTTCACATCTTAAAATTGTGGAGCCTCGCTCCCATTTTCATCACATACCACAAGCACGGGATACCAACGGTGTGTCCGGTGCCCTGTGAAGACAGTCATGGCCTCCCTACCTGGCACGACCCCGTCCCGAGAGAGAGCACCAACTCTCCCCCGTCACTAGTAATGCGGGCTCCAAGATAGTATCGTCCTAGGTAATCAATAATGCCCTTTCCCATACAAGGGTAGAGTGGTTGCGCATGTAAGGTTGGAATAACGGTCGCAACTTAAACCAATCCGTTTTGAAAACAACACACACACTTGCCTTGGTACACCACTTCGTCATCAAGTGGCTACCCAAGTCATTATCTCCCCCGGGCATAAGTGGCACCCGATGGGGTTTTCGAAAAGTCTTTTGAAAATACTTTGTCTCCATCACCATGCCTATACCCGTCCCCTTTTTGCATAGCAACTACTTTAGCATCCTGTCTACTCCCACCGGCATAACCCTCATAAGGAGGTAGGTGTGACGCCCGGGTAATTAAGCTACAGTGATTCCCCGCTAATGATGCCACGTCACCACGGTTACTGTGATAAACTCTCGATAGTTCAGAACCGAAACAAATTCAAAATTTAAATAAAAGAAAACAATAAAAGTTTTTAAAAATTAAAATAAAAATGTTCGGTGGTTGACAAATATTACAAAGATAATTATGGTGTAAGGTTCACAATTTTATAAAATGCCTAAGTGTTTATAAATAAATAAAAACAGAAAAGAAAATAAATAAAAAGAAAACAGAAAACAATAAAAAAAAAGGAGAAGAGAAACCCCCCTGGGCTTCGGCCCAGCTGACCACAGGCCCCACTGGGCCACCCACCAGGCCCCGGCCCCCCACTCTTTCCTTATCCCCCCCCACCGGTGAGACCCCGAAACCCTAACCACC
>NC_041390.1:183540408-183545744 GCF_002162155.2 Triticum dicoccoides
CGGATGTTTTCCCCCCCTTCACCGGTATCACCTACTACCGCGTTAGGGCACACCGAACACCGCGTATTGCCTTGTTATATTTTGTGATGCTTTGTTTGCTCTGTATTCATTATTTCTTCCCCCTCTTCTCTCCGGTAGACTACGAGACCGACGCTGCTGCTGACCAGTTCGACTACGGAGTTGACGACCCCTCTCTCTTGCCAGAGCAACCAGGCAAGCCCCCCCTTGATCACCAGATATCGCCTATTCTCCTCTATACTGCTTGCATTAGAGTAGTGTAGCATGTTACTGCTTTCGTTACTCCTATTCTGATGCATAGCCTGACATTGTCGCTACATCTGTTGATACCTTACCTGCAATCCTAAATGCTTAGTATAGGATGCTAGTTTATCATCATTGGCCCTACATCCTTGTCAGTCTGCCTTGCTATACTATCGGGCCGTGATCACTTGGGAGGTGATCACGGGTATATACTATACATACATACATACTATACAGATGGTGACTAAAGTCGGGTCAGCTCATTGAGTACCCGCAAGTGATTCTCACGAGGGGGCTGAAAGGACAGGTGGCTCCATCCCGGTAGAGGTGGGCCTGGGTTCCCGACGGCCCTCGACTGTTACTTTGTGGCGGAGCGACAGGGCAGGTTGAGACCACCTAGGAGACAGGTGGGCCTGGCCCTGTTCGGCATTCGCGGATACTTAACACGCTTAACGAGATCTTGGTATTTGATCTGAGTCTGGCTACGAGCCTATATGCACTAACCATCTACGTGGGAGTAGTTATGGGTATCCCGACGTCGTGGTATCAGCCGAAGCACTTCAGACGTCAGCGACGGTGCGGCGCGCGCCGAATTGGACTGGAACGCCACTAGGCTAGGTCTGCTTTCGGCCGCGTACGCAACGTGCAGGTGTGCTATGGGCGATGGGCCCAGACCCCTGTGCGCTTAGGTTTAGACCGGCGTGCTGGCCTCTCTGTTGAGCCTAGGTGGGGCTGCGACGTGTTGATCTTCCGAGGCCGGGCATGACCCAGGAAAGTGTGTCCGGCCAAATGGGATCGAGCGTGTTGGGCTATGTGGTGCACCCCTGCAGGGAAGTTAATCTATTCGAATAGCCGTGATCTTCGGTAACAGGACGACTTGGAGTTGTACCTTGACCTTATGACAACTAGAACCGGATACTTAATAAAACACACCCTTCCAAGTTCCACAGACAACCCGGTGATCGCTTTTCCGCAGGGCGACGAGGAGAGGATCGCCGTGTAGGATTATGCTATGCGATGCTACTGGAGATGCTGCTTGGAGATGCTACTTGGAGATGCTACTTGGAGGACTACAATCTACTCTCTTCTATATGCTGCAAGACGGAGGCTACCAGAAGCGTAGTCTTCGACAGGATTAGCTATCCCCCTCTTATTCTGGCATTCTGCAGTTCAGTCCACCGATATGGCCTCCTTACACATATACCCATGCATATGTAGTGTAGCTCCTTGCTTGCGAGTACTTTGGATGAGTACTCACGGTTGCTTTTCTCCCTCTTTTCCCCTTTCCCTTCTACCTGGTTGTCGCAACCAGATGCTGGAGTCCAGGAGCCAGACGCCACCGTCGACGACGACCCCTACTACACCGGAGGTGCCTACTGCTACGTGCTGCCCGCTGATGACGACCAGGGGTGACCTAGGAGGATCCCAGGCAGGAGGCCTGCTCCTCTTTCGATCTGTATCCCAGTTTGTGCTAGCCATCTTATGGCACCCTGTTTAACTTATGTCTGTACTCAGATATTGTTGCTTCCGCTGACTCGTCTATGATCGAGCACTTGTATTCGAGCCCTCGAGGCCCCTGGCTTGTATTATGATGCTTGTATGACTTATTTTATTTGTAGAGTTGTGTTGTGATATCTTCCCGTGAGTCCCTGATCTTGATCGTACACATTTGCGTGCATGATTAGTGTACGATTAAATCGGGGGCGCCACAAGTTGGTATCAGAGCCGACTGCCTGTAGGAATCCCCCTTTCCAACTCCTTGGCCGAAGTTGAGTCTAGTCATTGCAAAACTTTTACTAACTTGGCTGTGTGCCTTACGGGCCCACGTCGCCATTGGGTGGTAGTAGGATCTTTTATTCCTCGACCTATGCTCTGGGACTCTGACATCTCTTCTATTTGGGTTAAACGATTTTTACTAAAATCTGACTTTAGGTTCTCGAAAATACTTTCTCCCGGAGAGCCCCTTCAGTCCTGATGATCACCGACTGCACCAGAAGATTTCGAAGATACTCTCCAATTTTCTCTTGAGACCTTGTGCCCGTTGCCTTTGCAATTCCCTACCACTGAAATATCCCTATGGATAAATACTTACACCTGTCGTGCTTACTTTTATTCTCAGTTGATCTTGTTATTACAAGATACCCCGAAGTTTTCTCTATTGATCCGAGAATACTTTGTGCCTACTGCCTAGCAGTTCCTTACTACATGAATACCCCCTCAAATAAATACTCGCACTTGTCGAGTATCCGCTCATCCCCTGTTGTTCATGTGTTACACAAAATTCTTCAAAATACTATTCGATCTTCCGAGAATCCTCTGGAGCCTTTGGCTCTTGAAATTCTTGCTTGCTTGCATTATGGTTAATCCCATAAGTCTCGTAGTCATATTGACATTCCTTGTCATTATCATTTTGAGTCTGTTGACTCAATATGTTTGCGAATACCCGCAATCATCATTGATCCTTATAAATTACCTTTCCGGCTGAGCTGCCATTCTTTTAACTGGAATTGGTTCTCGACCAATCCAAGTGTCGTTGATTGTACCCTAAGGCTATTCAACTTATCCATCCCTAATCAGAGCATTGCTTCTGACCCCTTGATTTGGGAATCGTAATTCATTTGCATTTGACAATTGAGTTAGTCAGTTGTTTCTATATTTTGATCTCCTTGCATCCTTCTTCCTCTAGATGAGAACTGATGCTCACGTCAGATCCCTTGTGGATCACCAGATCCTTTGTTGGATTTTATCTGACAACGCCTTTCATATTCAATAACCTTGTGAGCCTTTTCTTCTGATACATAAGGCCTTTGGTAAATTGTATCCTCTGCTTTCTCAATCATGTTCTGCCTTCGAACTTGAGTTAATTATTCCTAAAGATTCTGGTATATGATTCCAAGGAGCCCCTATGGGTAGAACATATGCCTTCACTAAACCGTGTGAACCCGAAGGTTTTCACGAATCATACTCTTCTGGTGCCTCGCCAGATAAAATTTTCAACACTGCAACTTCATCGAACGTGAGAAGTGAATGGAAGGTTATACATTGAAGAAGTGGGAGTCGACCTTGAACTTGTGTTCATGCCCATGGACACGATGTAGATCTTATCATTAAAGCTTCTATTAAATTAATTATTCCTTTGGTATAAGTTCATCTTATATCTAGGATCTGGCCTTTTGCAATCGTGGTTCCGACCATGATTGTTCTTCTTTGATCTCATTTCTCGGACAAGTTAAAACAATTGTCTTCTATGGATCAGTACACCGGTCCAACCTTTACTTTGATCTTGTGTCGAGTATTAACCCCCTGGTATCTCGAGATTATCATGGTACTGCTTAACTTCTTATGAGATCTTCATCAAGTGCTACCTTACCACTGATTCCAATTTTTCACGGGCTCTGAGTTATTAAACACTCAAAGACACCGATAACTGAACCGAGTCCGCTCTACGGTTCATCAACTCTTCAGTAAGCTTCTATAAGTACGAGTTTGTACCCGATCACGCCATTCCTAGCCTGTTTGACTATATCTTTGTCGTGACGATTCCAACTGTGCTACCGGGTCCTTATTCTCGGAGCACCAATTTGCGACGATAGCTAAGCATACGTCGATTTTCCTCGTCATACCCTTTCACCTTAAACAACAAGCTTGAGTTCGAGTTTGTGTCATAACTATGGTTCCAATAACCCTTCGCTTCATCATTTCTTTGACTTGATGTCATCGCCAATCGATTACATCTTCACGAAATCTCTCAACAAATGTGTCGTGATCATCATCATCATTCCGAGCTCTTCCAGGATATGAATTGAGTTCATGATGAGAAATAGCATCCTTTGCCCTCGATGATTTGGGTTATCATCCACAACATTATTGCATTCCCTCCAACACAAAACTTGTTCTTGTTTTGTGTTGTACCTTGAGTTCCATGCTATCCAACTTATGTTATGATCTACCGCGGAGTATTACCACCTTTTATGTTGAGAATGTCGTGGTAATTTTACCACCTCTTGAGAATTCTTGATATAGTAATATCTCTCGCCTTTTGCGTTCGTTTCCTGGTCTCCGTGTTGTTTCTAACCGGAATACCAACAAATGGTCTGTGATGTGTAAATTCTAAACTTCTAGCAACCCTATTGCTTCGAAGTTATTGGTCTACAGTTTCATTCTAAGTCTATTGCTTATTGAATCATCATTCGAACATTGATCGTGCTACCTAGTCCAGATCCCTGGGTGCACCCTTCTACCATTTTTCAGTTGTGTATGTTTTCCCTCGAGCATACATCATTATATCATTTGATCTGACAATGTTATCTCCTTGTTCACCTAATGGTGGAAATCCATCTTTTGGGGAATCTCGGCGAATTGCCGTTGGGTTCACCAGACACCTCCTTGTCCTCTCCTTGGGTTAATGATGGACTCTTGTTAACAGAAATCACTTCATAGTTCATTTCCCCGAGAATCTTACAATGTCATCTCGTCAATTTGCGTTGCACCTTTTCTTCTCAGGTATCCTAAGTCTGATGTATCCTGACACCAATCGGATCTTAATCTCGGTCAGATATGATGGTTGGGACAACTTTCCAAGAGTCATGATGTTGATCCTTTGATGACCCGATAACATGATGTCATGCCTAGCACCCCCCCCCCCTCGTCTGGAGGACCTATCATTATAGATTCCTTTTCAGCAAGGTTATCCATTCATCCATGAGGAAATTGTAAGATTTATTCTACAAGTTATTCCTGATGGATCCTTCGTGTTTTCAAAGTTTGATCTTCACCTGAAGACCATGTCAATGCTACCTCGAAGCATGTCAATGGTACTCCGATTTTCAACAGGAACATTTGAAGCACGATGCTAAATTTTGTTTATCATTTATCCTAACACCGTTGTATGGGTAATATCATGAGATTCCTCCCCCCTTACCTAAATGGTTGTCTACTTTATATCCTGTCATGGATATCTTGCTCTGCTTGTCCTTGGGAAGGATATACCCCTGAATTATGTGTTTTAACACATTTTCCTTTCCATTGTTCTGTTTAATCTGATATTCATATTTTCCTTTCCATTGTTGTGTTTG
>NC_041390.1:183547955-183622010 GCF_002162155.2 Triticum dicoccoides
CCCCTGGCTGCACTCAGGGCTCCCTGCCGGCGCCCGTCCGCGCGGCCCCACTCCGGCGTCGCCTCCGGCTGCCGCGCGCACCAACGCGGCCTCGCCCCGCTCCGGCCATGGCCACGCCATGGCCACCGGCCTCCCCTGTTCCCGTACCCTCCCGGGTCTGCCTGCACCTGGGCGTGCGCCCGTTCGGGTCGTGCGTTGCGCCCGCAACCACTAGCGACCAGACCCGCTAGGCCCTCTGGGGCCAATGACATGGGGGGCCCCCAGCCCCAGAACGAAAAAAAAAGAATTAAAAGAATTAAAAATATATATATATAATAAATAAATAAATTAATTAATTAACTAATTAATTAATTAATTAACTAATTGTTTAACTAATTAATTAACTTATCTAATCTTGTTTAGTTTAACTAATTAAGATTAATTAACCTAATAAATAGTTACCCTAATTGTTAATTAGCTAAACAATCCCTAACAGGTGGGACCCACCTGTCAGGGTTGACTCAGTCAACCCCTGTTGACTGCTGACGTCAGCATGACATCATGCTGACGTCATAAATTCATTTTTCAAATTAATTAATTAATTAATTAAATTCCAGAAATTAATAAAATCTTTAGAAAATCATATCTTTTAATCCGTAACTCGGATTAAAATATTTTCAACATGAAAGTTGCTCAGAACGACGAGACGATTCCGGATACGCAGTCCGTTCGTCCGCCACACCCCCCTAACCTATCGAACCCGCAACTTTCCCCCTCCGGCTCCTCTGCCCGAAAACACGAAACACCGGGAATACTTTCCCGGATGTTTTCCCCCCCTTCACCGGTATCACCTACTACCGCGTTAGGGCACACCGAACACCGCGTATTGCCTTGTTATATTTTGTGATGCTTTGTTTGCTCTGTATTCATTATTTCTTCCCCCTCTTCTCTCCGGTAGACTACGAGACCGACGCTGCTGCTGACCAGTTCGACTACGGAGTTGACGACCCCTCTCTCTTGCCAGAGCAACCAGGCAAGCCCCCCCTTGATCACCAGATATCGCCTATTCTCCTCTATACTGCTTGCATTAGAGTAGTGTAGCATGTTACTGCTTTCGTTACTCCTATTCTGATGCATAGCCTGACATTGTCGCTACATCTGTTGATACCTTACCTGCAATCCTAAATGCTTAGTATAGGATGCTAGTTTATCATCATTGGCCCTACATCCTTGTCAGTCTGCCTTGCTATACTATCGGGCCGTGATCACTTGGGAGGTGATCACGGGTATATACTATACATACATACATACTATACAGATGGTGACTAAAGTCGGGTCAGCTCATTGAGTACCCGCAAGTGATTCTGACGAGGGGGCTGAAAGGACAGGTGGCTCCATCCCGGTAGAGGTGGGCCTGGGTTCCCGACGGCCCTCGACTGTTACTTTGTGGCGGAGCGACAGGGCAGGTTGAGACCACCTAGGAGACAGGTGGGCCTGGCCCTGTTCGGCGTTCGCGGATACTTAACACGCTTAACGAGATCTTGGTATTTGATCTGAGTCTGGCTACGAGCCTATACGCACTAACCATCTACGTGGGAGTAGTTATGGGTATCCCGATGTCGTGGTATCAGCCGAAGCACTTCAGACGTCAGCGACGGAGCGGCGCGCGCCGAATTGGACTGGAACGCCACTAGGCTAGGTCTGCTTTCGGCCGCGTACGCAACGTGCAGGTGTGCTATGGGCGATGGGCCCAGACCCCTGTGCGCTTAGGTTTAGACCGGCGTGCTGGCCTCTCTGTTGAGCCTAGGTGGGGCTGCGACATGTCGATCTTCCGAGGCCGGGCATGACCCAGGAAAGTGTGTCCGGCCAAATGGGATCGAGCGTGTTGGGCTATGTGGTGCACCCCTGCAGGGAAGTTAATCTATTCGAATAGCCGTGATCTTCGGTAACAGGACGACTTGGAGTTGTACCTTGACCTTATGACAACTAGAACCGGATACTTAATAAAACACACCCTTCCAAGTTCCACAGACAACCCGGTGATCGCTTTTCCGCAGGGCGACGAGGAGAGGATCGCCGGGTAGGATTATGCTATGCGATGCTACTGGAGATGCTGCTTGGAGATGCTACTTGGAGATGCTACTTGGAGGACTACAATCTACTCTCTTCTATATGCTGCAAGACGGAGGCTACCAGAAGCGTAGTCTTCGACAGGATTAGCTATCCCCCTCTTATTCTGGCATTCTGCAGTTCAGTCCACCGATATGGCCTCCTTACACATATACCCATGCATATGTAGTGTAGCTCCTTGCTTGCGAGTACTTTGGATGAGTACTCACGGTTGCTTTTCTCCCTCTTTTCCCCTTTCCCTTCTACCTGGTTGTCGCAACCAGATGCTGGAGTCCAGGAGCCAGACGCCACCGTCGACGACGACCCCTACTACACCGGAGGTGCCCACTGCTACGTGTTGCCCGCTGATGACGACCAGGGGTGACCTAGGAGGATCCCAGGCAGGAGGCCTGCTCCTCTTTCGATCTGTATCCCAGTTTGTGCTAGCCATCTTATGGCACCCTGTTTAACTTATGTCTGTACTCAGATATTGTTGCTTCCGCTGACTCGTCTATGATCGAGCACTTGTATTCGAGCCCTCGAGGCCCCTGGCTTGTATTATGATGCTTGTATGACTTATTTTATTTGTAGAGTTGTGTTGTGATATCTTCCCGTGAGTCCCTGATCTTGATCGTACACATTTGCGTGCATGATTAGTGTACGATTAAATCGGGGGCGCCACAGTAGGGTCATGCACAATGCAAGTATCAACGAGGAAGTAACGGAGGCAAACCATCAAAGGGGTTCCACCTCATCATGATTCCGTTGCAATAACAATATGGTGCTATATGTCATGCATAAAAAGGGTTTCATAGACATGGTCAAAGGGCTGCTTGCCTGGTTCATCAGAGTCTTAAGATCTTCTGGTCCTTCTCCAAGTACTCCGTCTACTTCGTCAACTAACATCGAAACAATCATAATAAGCAACACAACAAGGCAGAAAATAAAGTGCTCTAAAAATATGGATTTGACTTTTCTAGGACTTCCCTGGTCATATGAAAAATAACCAGGGTGGTTTCATTGGAATTGGATTAGTGAATATTTCTGAACATTTCAATATGATGGAATCAAGGAGTTTATGGATTTGCAAGAAGTGTACAGAAATATATTTTTGAAAAATTAGAAAAGGCACCCATTTAACAAATCATGATTTTAGAAGCATCTAGGAGTTGGTTTCACTGGATTTGGAGTTTGAATGATTTTCCTATGAATTTGCAAAGTTGACAAATATGAAGAAATGGCTCATTATATTGTGTTGTACAGAAAGTATTAAGAAAAATGTTCATAAACTAAGTTATGAACTTAGAAGCATCTAGGAATTTAAATCATAGCATTTGGATCAATTTTGAGCTCTCTGTGATTTTCTAAAGTTTTATGACAAAAATGGAAAAATGGTATTTGATAATTATTTGTGAAAGAAATATTTCTGTAAAAATGTGCAAATAGCACCATGAGGTAGGGCATGAATTTAGAAACCACTAGAAATTTGAATCATCAAATTTGGATCTTATTTGAATCTTCGGGAGATTTTACAAGTTTCTGGTAAAAAGAAAAGGACAAAGGAAGGGGGTTTATACCTATATTGCGCACTAGGTGCAGCATAGCGCTGTAGCGCACTGGGCCGGCCCAGCGGCTCAGATGCACGCGCGCAAGCGGCCACGTCGAAGGCGCCTGCCCGGAATACGTCTCCGCCCCGGGGAGACGGCACCCAGGGAAGCCGTGTCCACTTATCCCACGGGCCCGGCCCTCAGGGTCACCGACACATGGGGCCCACTTGTCGGGTTCATCCCCAACCTCCCGCTCGAGCAGAGCAGAGGCAGGGCGGTGTCGACGGAGGCTTGCCGGCACTACAAGCCACCGTTCCCAGTGATATGGCCACCGGCGTGCTCAGGGGACCCGGCCGCATCCAACCGTGGGTGGCACGGTTGCCCAGGGGCACCGGGTCGAGCAGGGCATCGGCCGCGGCGGACGAGGCTGACGGTGTGGTTGGGGGCACGGTGTTGCGGCCGCGGAGAAGAAGAAATGGAATCCGGGAGAGGGTCGTGGGGAAATGGGTGATGTTCTGGTGCAGGTAGGAGGGAGAGAGGAGCACCGGAGAGCTCGAATTTGAGCGGTGGCCGGTGGCAAGGCTTCCGGCCATGGAGGTGAATGGGGGCACTAGAGGAGGAATGGGTTGGCCTGGGGAGCGTACGGGAGAGAGAGAGCCAAAGGAGTCGAGATGGGGCTCGGGAGTGGCCTTAAGTAGCCGAACCGTGGCTCACCGTGGACGCGGCGCACGGGTGGCCACGGCAACAGCTCGGGAGGCTAGGAGAGAGGGCGAGGGGCTGTCTACGGTGTCCGTGGGAGTTGAGTGGGGCGCCAGGAAGAGAGAGGAGGAGCGGGGCAAGGCTCTGGTGCTCGCGCGTGCGAGGCCATGCATTGGCCGAGCCGGGCGGCTTTGGGCACGCGCCGCAGGAGGTGAGAGGGAGGGAGAGACGAGGGGGCCTGCACGGTGGCGTGTTGCGGACGTCGAGGCACCTCGACTGGCGCGAGGGGAGGCTCGAGGTGGTCAGGGGACGCAGTGTCAACGGTCGCCTGCTCTGCCTCGCGCTACAGAGCGCGTCTTTGGCCGGCATCCGCGGCTTTTCCATGCGCACTCGCGCGTCCACTTGTGTCCAGTGGCTGCAGGAAGAATAAACAAGGGGGGAGGAGGCCTTGGATGCTCTGGGACCTGGCAGGAGTGAGAGAGAGGTGAGAAAATGGGAGAAATGCAGCTGTCTAGAGAGGGAAAAAGAGCTTTTCACCCCCATCATCATGGCTCCTCGGGCATGGAAAGATGCAGGGGTTAGAGGGGGACCAGATGATGCTGTGGGAGAAAGCTTAGCTCATGGAGATTAGTGGAAATGGCCAAAACATGCATTTTACATTTCTGCCAGAAGGTGTTTGATGCTGGTTTGGGCAAGTAGATGATTTCCATTTTCCATGAGACTCCACAGGGTGAAATTTCACGTATAATTAGGACCTTCCACCAATTTTGAGCTCATTTGGGCAAAGTTGCCAATGCAACTTTCGCAAACCCTAGAAATTAGCAGAAAGGGACTTTTCAAGATTTAGTCATGCAAATCTATTCTCCTTGATGCACCACTTAGTGTAGTGTCATCATTTGAGATTCTGAACATGTCCACAAAAGTTGAGAGCAAAAGGAGAAGGTTGCCAATGTAAACTTGTTCAAATTTGGTTCTGGACAGAGAGGGTTTTGGGGCACTTTGATCAAGATAACATTCTCTCCAACTTGTGCCATTTGGTCTAGATGCATTATTACACCATTTGAGCATGTGAACCAAGTTTGAGAGCATTTGGACATGTTTGACAGTGCAAAGTTGTTCAAACTTGAAAAGGGACAGAAGTGGTTTCGAGAGGGTTTCATGGTGTTATACTGTTCTCCATGACATGAGACTTGTCAAGATCATTAAAAATGTCATATGTGACATTCTAGAATTTTCCTGGAATTGTTGGAGAATATTTCCTTTGTAAATATTTCAAAAGCTTGAAATATCCAGAAAGGGTTTTTGAGGGATTTAACCAATATTTTGATCATGACCATGTGTTGAAACTCTTATATATGGACAAGATATGTCCATTGAGTTTCCCTAGGTATTACCAAATATTTTTAAAGCATAAAAATAATTTTAACCTATTAAAAACCATTTCTGGCCTAAAGAAAAATCATTTAAATAAAATAGGTAAATAACTTTTAAAATTATATTTTTGTGGTTTCTGGGTATCCTATATCTAATAGGAGTCAAATATATTTTTGGAAATATTTTTACTACCCTTAATTAAGTACTTGCAGTGCAAACCTAAATTCAGGGGGTTTTGGAAAACTAATTTTTGAAAATACTATTTGGCAAAATTATTTTTGTAAGAAATTATTTTTATGTCCTATACACATGGCATGATCATTGGTTCAAGAGATTGGAGCAAGGAGATGAAGTATAGAAGTTGGAGGATTTATTTGATCTTTAGAGCACTTGCAAACAACACACAAAATCCAATCAAGGCAAGGTCCAAAACACTCAAAAGTTTTTGTCAAACCACATTTTATCATGATTTATTAGCTTAAGTGTTGTGGCATGAAAATCAGGGTGTGACAGACCTACCCCCCTTACAAGAATCTTGTCCCCGAGATTCCCAGACTAGGCGCGGAAAGGGATACAGAAACTTGGATCTGGGGTAGTCTTCAAATCCTCATGTTGCTTCTGCTTCCGTGTAGTGCTCCATTGTATCCTTGGAGTGCTTGAGTGTGTGGCTTCGCGTATGACGTTCTTCTTGATCCATGTTGCTAATGGGTGGCTCGCGGTAGGTTAGATTGGGTTGGGGGTCGATGGCTTGGTAATCGATGCCCTTGTAGAGATCGGGCTAGTTAGGAAGTCGAAAACACTTCCGGAGTTGTGTCATGTGGAAACATGTTGTGCATAGTGGGTAACTCATGTGGTAACTCAGGTGGTAACTCCAGCTGGTAACTGTCTTCTCTTCGTTTCGTAGCGATCTCAGAGGGGGTTGTTAAATCTTGGTGTGAGCTTCCTTTTGACATGGAAATGCTCGGTTTCTTTAATAGGAGCGGTTTGCAGATACGTGCGGTCTTCGATGGGGAAGTTCACTTCTTGACGATGGTGGTTGGTATAGTTCTTCCTCCTTGACATGGCGGTCTTTAGATGTTCCCTAACCAGCTGAACAACTCTTCTTCCGTCTTCAGGTGGACACGCATGTCCTCAATTAAAGATGATAACTAACTTGTCTAAGTACTCTATGAAGCATATGGGGTACATAGAGTGGGCTGAGGCATTGGTGGTGGTCACGGTTGAGTATTGGCCAAGGTCTTCTCGACCCTGATTCAAGGCCCAAGGTCAGGACCCAACCATGTTGTGGCTTGGTAGGGCTTAAGGGTTTCAGGGATTCTAGTGTGCGAGCGAACGTTTGTCACCTTATCCTTAAGCACGGTTCCTGAGATGCCAATTGTTCTATCTAGTCCTTTAAACAAATAACCTTATACCACCAAAAGCATCAACTCTTGTAGGTCAGCTCCAATCATCACTCATGATATTATTATTCTCAGGACTTCTGAGAGGAGGTTTAACAGGATCATATTTGTCTACAATCCCCAAACTCATATGTATGTCTACCCCTAAAAATCCATGGGTAGAACATACAAGCTACTAGCTTGAACGTGACAATCCAAGTGCTCAGCCTACTCTTCCAAGGTCTAAGGCATTTCTACCCTAAGGAAACACGTCGTATGCCACTCCAAGATCTTGTTTCCTTCTTATGAATCAACTCCAAAAGCCCATTAACTACATAATTCATTAATTCTACCAATCCAATGTCTATGGTGTTCCACATGATCTTCTTATGTCATACAATCCCCAAATGCTGGAAAAGGCTACCCCTACTATAGTCACTCCACCAATTTCCATTATCATGGTCAAGTAAACTCCAAGGTCAGGCGTATATAGATCCCTAAATCAACTCCAACAATTTATCAAATCTCCTAGTTTACCATCCACCGAGAACATGGTATCATGATCGAGACCTTTAATCTAAATCCAATTTACTTCGAACCATGCAGACTTACTCAGCATCTATACTCAACTAGGATCACCTACTTAAATCCAAATCTCATGTCCAACAAGAATTCCTATATGTTTCCCCCAAGTCAATACCGTAATGCCAACTATCTTCTATGAATGTCCCCTTGGCTAAGTCAAAACCTTATACTTCCAGGAGTTTCAGCTTGCGATCATAATCGTCCTATAAATCCAATTTACTTAGGGGTAATGAAGCTATGCTTGTCTATTAACATGATCCCACCAAGTTCATCTATCAACATGAATGCCTTATAATCCACCAAAGAGTCTCATATAATTCCTCAAGGTCACTGATATAAACTCATCAAGTCATTTTTCCTCTATTCCTATATCCTCAAATAGGTCTTCCCAATGGCATTGCCAGTTTTGGTGCTATCATAAGATGACAATGTGCTCGTCCACTATGTCCACTAGTTCCATAATGAACCCAGTGTTGTGCAAGGTTGCGAAGGCTTAACTGGTTCTCTTGCAATACTACGGGTTAAGCACACGGTTAAGGATTTGAGATGGGGTATCTTGTGAAGTCTCGATGGGTATAGGGATGGGTTTCCAGTCTTGAGGGGTAAACATAACTCTACGAGGTTGCACTTGGTCGAGGAGGCCGTAGCAAAAGTCTTCAGTGCTAATTGGTTGCCGAAGAAGAATCCTTGGTGTATCTTATCTTGCCGATCTTCACTTGATGAGAGAGATGAGAGAGAAAAGTGGCATAGATGGGGATGCCTAAGGGGGTTCTATAGTGGAGGTGCAAACAAACAAGTGCCAAAAAGGGCCAAACACCAACAACAAAATAAGGCAGGTGATATAGTCGCGTACTTGTTGCCTAGGGCAAAAGTTGCGACCTATCTTATAACACAAACAAATAAAAACAAGAAATACACAATCATGGTTCTATTTGAACCATCATATGGACTCGACTGCGCATAGGGGGTACATGACTCGTCCTACCCTAGGGGTTCTCGGACTCAGTAGTCGTGCTTTGCTCCGTGCCTCATGCAGTCTTCTAGGTTTTCCTCAGGTGTCGCTACGTCTCTTGTAGTTGTTCGATGAAACGATCTGGGTTGAGCCTGAAGAGTCTTCAACAACTTCTCGCCTATTGAAGTGGTGGGGTGAAGGTGGCTTCTCGTAGCAGGTATTGACTCGGTCTTCCATTGTCTTCTTAATGATGACGATCCCTTTTGCCTCCTAAGGCGTCGACGGTACCAGGTAGGCAATCCTTATGTAATGATATCATCAAGCCATAGTAGAGGTCCAACATGTCGGCTTCATTGATGACAACATCGACACCAAGGGCGGGGATGAAGAGAACCATCTTCCTGCTTACTCTAGTGAGGCGGACCTAATGGCGAGGTTCTCATCCACTGGTGGTTGCCGATACAACAACGGTAAGGACATGGTTGCTCTATTAGCGATGTATATCATGATCTTGCATATCTTATGCCCTGATTATCATAGGCCAAGGTTGCATTATCCTGGGGCAAATCCAGAGGTATCACCATCCTCTGGGTCTCCATGTCCTCATTCCTCGAAGACGTATCTTCTGTTGGCATCGTCTTGCTGTGGTGTCGCCAATCTTGTGTTCAGAAGAGGTGGGTGAGTGTTTGGCAAGGTGTCTTCCTTCTAGGTTACCTACGAGGGTTACAGGGAATCCTGTGGTCAGGGGCATAAGGGTTCTAGTGACCATAAGTTTTGAAGGGGAAGAGATCAATAAGGAAAGTATACCTTAGTTTTTGAAAAACTGAGAAGGGAAGAGAAGTATAGATAGTTTTGGAAACTAGTAATAGTTTTGGAAATAGTTTTATCCCTAACTAACGACCATGATAACTAAGGCTTCCTACAGTCAGGATGTCTCTGATACCAGCTCTGTGGGGACCCTGACTCATAAGTCGTGATCACCGAATGCACGTGTACAGTGATCCCAGAGATCAATGCTCACTGAACACACAGAAGCTGAATAACAAGAGTCTTACATCCATACATATCGTCTTACACAAATAGGACCATTATGGTCAAGTCTTGAGTGTATCATTGCAGCGGAAATCTTCAATAACAACTTGGACCCATGCCATCTGCCTTAACCCTACAGGCATTCTGACTGGGTAGCGTCCTAGCTCGCATGTTCGTTACCAAGGTACTCTTCATTATATCATGTCTTTCATGCCTGGCCAATAAAATAACCAGTGGCAAGCCAATGAGTACTTTGAATGTACTCGCAAGCAACCCATGTTTTGGTTCAAGATACAACAATGCATGATATAGGTAAATTTCTGCAGAAAGCTAGTTTTGAGTGCAATGACATGTTCAACAGCTTGTAAGATGTGCATTAGGAGAATTCAAGTAACCATGAGGACAGGTTATAGATATCAACATACATAGAGTGGGCATCAACCCAACTCAATCATGTCAAGTCCTTTGACTTGACCCAAGTAGTCCTTCCCACTTATCCAAACACACACACTGGTTTGTAAACATGTGGGCGTAGCCCAAGATAGGTTACCCAACTGTCCTTGACCGTGGACACGGCTATTCGAATAGTTTTACACTCTGCAGAGGTTGCACACTTTACCCACAAGATCCGGGGAACTTCCGTGTCATCCACGACCCGCGGTACCTCAAGTACCCGGGGTAAGCACCCGATCACTATCTTTCCCTAGACGACACTAACATAGAGTCCACTCGATTGGCAGTAACCCCCGTGCCCAACATTTCACATCTTAAAATTGTGGAGCCTCGCTCCCATTTTCATCACATACCACAAGCACGGGATACCAACGGTGTGTCCGGTGCCCTGTGAAGACAGTCATGGCCTCCCTACCTGGCACGACCCCGTCCCGAGAGAGAGCACCAACTCTCCCCCGTCACTAGTAATGCGGGCTCCAAGATAGTATCGTCCTAGGTAATCAATAATGCCCTTTCCCATACAAGGGTAGAGTGGTTGCGCATGTAAGGTTGGAATAACGGTCGCAACTTAAACCAATCCGTTTTGAAAACAACACACACACTTGCCTTGGTACACCACTTCGTCATCAAGTGGCTACCCAAGTCATTATCTCCCCCGGGCATAAGTGGCACCCGATGGGGTTTTCGAAAAGTCTTTTGAAAATACTTTGTCTCCATCACCATGCCTATACCCGTCCCCTTTTTGCATAGCAACTACTTTAGCATCCTGTCTACTCCCATCGGCATAACCCTCATAAGGAGGTAGGGTCATGCACAATGCAAGTATCAACGAGGAAGTAACGGAGGCAAACCATCAAAGGGGTTCCACCTCATCATGATTCCGTTGCAATAACAATATGGTGCTATATGTCATGCATAAAAAGGGTTTCATAGACATGGTCAAAGGGCTGCTTGCCTGGTTTATCAGAGTCTTAAGATCTTCTGGTCCTTCTCCAAGTACTCCGTCTACTTCGTCAACTAACATCGAAACAATCATAATAAGCAACACAACAAGGCAGAAAATAAAGTGCTCTAAAAATATGGATTTGACTTTTCTAGGACTTCCCTGGTCATATGAAAAATAACCAGGGTGGTTTCATTGGAATTGGATTAGTGAATATTTCTGAACATTTCAATAAGATGGAATCAAGGAGTTTATGGATTTGCAAGAAGTGTACATAAATATATTTTTGAAAAATTAGAAAAGGCACCCATTTAACAAATCATGATTTTAGAAGCATCTAGGAGTTGGTTTCACTGGATTTGGAGTTTGAATGATTTTCCTATGAATTTGCGAAGTTGACAAATATGAAGAAATGGCTCATTATATTGTGTTGTACAGAAAGTATTAAGAAAAATGTTCATAAACTAAGTTATGAACTTAGAAGCATCTAGGAATTTAAATCATAGCATTTGGATCAATTTTGAGCTCTCTGTGATTTTCTAAAGTTTTATGACAGAAATGGAAAAATGGTATTTGATAATTATTTGTGAAAGAAATATTTCTGTAAAAATGTGCAAATAGCACCATGAGGTAGGGCATGAATTTAGAAACCACTAGAAATTTGAATCATCAAATTTGGATCTTATTTGAATCTTCGGGAGATTTTACAAGTTTCTGGTAAAAAGAAAAGGACAAAGGAAGGGGGTTTATACCTATATTGCGCACTAGGTGCAGCATAGCGCTGTAGCGCACTGGGCCGGCCCAGCGGCTCGGCCGCACGCGCGCAGGCGGCCACGTCGAAGGCGCCTGCCCGGAATACGTCTCCGCCGCGGGGAGATGGCACCCAGGGAAGCCGTGTCCACTTATCCCACGGGCCCGGCCCTCAGGGTCACCGACACATGGGGCCCACTTGTCGGGTTCATCCCCAACCTCCCGCTCGAGCAGAGTAGAGGCAGGGCGGTGTCGACGGAGGCTTGCCGGCACTACAAGCCACCGTTCCCGGTGATATGGCCACCGGCGTGCTCAGGGGACCCGGCCGCATCCAACCGTGGGTGGCACGGTTGCCCAGGGGCACCGGGTCGAGCAGGGCATCGGCCGCGGCGGACGAGGCTGACGGTGTGGTTGGGGGCACGGTGTTGCGGCCGCGGAGAAGAAGAAATGGAATCCGGGAGAGGGTCGTGGGGAAATGGGTGATGTTCTGGTGCAGGTAGGAGGGAGAGAGGAGCACCGGAGAGCTCGAATTTGAGCGGTGGCCGGTGGCAAGGTTTCCGGCCATGGAGGTGAATGGGGGCACTAGAAGAGGAATGGGTTGGCCTGGGGAGCATACGGGAGAGAGAGAGCCAAAGGAGTCGAGATGGGGCTCGGGGTGGCCTTAAGTAGCCGAACCGTGGCTCACCGTGGACGCGGCGCACGGGTGGCCGCGGCAACAGCTCGGGAGGCTAGGAGAGAGGGCGAGGGGCTGTCTACGATGTCTGTGGGAGTTGAGTGGGGCGCTAGGAAGAGAGAGGAGGAGCGGGGCAAGGCTTTGGTGCTCGCGCGTGCGAGGCCATGCATTGGCCGAGCCGGGCGGCTCTAGGCACGCGCCGCAGGAGGTGAGAGGGAGGGAGAGACGAGGGGGCCTTCACGGTGGCGTGTTGCGGATGTCGAGGCACCTCGACTGGCGCGAGGGGAGGCTCGAGGTGGTCGGGGGACGCGGCGTCAACGGTCGCCTGCTCTGCCTCGCGCTCCAGAGCGCGTCTTTGGCCGGCATCCGCGGGTTTTCCGCGCGCACTCGCGCGTCCACTTGTGTCCAGTGGCTGCAGGAAGAATAAACAAGGGTGGGAGGAGGCCTTGGATGCTCTGGGACCTGGCAGGAGTGAGAGAGAGGTGAGAAAATGGAAGAAATGCAGCTATTCAGAGAGGGAAAAAGAGCTTTTCACCCCCATCATCATGGCTCCTCGGGCATGGAAAGATGCAGGGGTTAGAGGGGGACCAGATGATGCCGTGGGAGGAAGCTTAGCTCATGGAGATTAGTGGAAATGGCCAAAACATGCATTTTAAATTTCTGCCAGAAGGTGTTTGATGGTGGTTTGGGCAAGTAGATGATTTCCATTTGTCATGAGACTCCACAGGGTGAAATTTCACGTATAATTAGGACCTTCCACCAATTTTGAGCTCATTTGGGCAAAGTTGCCAATGCAACTTTCGTAAACCCTAGAAATTAGCAGAAATGGACTTTTCAAGATTTAGTCATGCAAATCTATTCTCCTTGATGCACCACTTAGTGTAGTTTCATCATTTGAGATTCTGAACATGTCCACAAAAGTTGAGAGCAAAAGGAGAAGGTTGCCAATGTAAACTTGTTCAAATTTGGTTCTGGACAGAGAGGGTTTTGGGGCACTTTGATCAAGATAACATTCTCTCCAACTTGTGCAATTTGTTCTAGATGCATTATTACACCATTTGAGCATGTGAACCAAGTTTGAGAGCATTTGGACATGTTTGACAGTGCAAAGTTGTTCAAACTTGAAAAAGGACAGAAGTGGTTTCGAGAGGGTTTCATGGGGTTATATTGTTCTCCATGACATGAGACTTGTCAAGATCATTAAAAATGTCATATGTGACATTCTAGAAATTTCCTGCAATTGTTGGAGAATATTTCCTTTGTAAATATTTCAAAAGCTTGAAATATCCAGAAAGGGTTTTTGAGGGATTTAACCAATATTTTGATCATGACCATGTGTTGAAAATCTTATATATGAACAATATATGTCCATTGAGTTTCCCTAGGTTTTACCAAATATTTTTAAAGCATAAAAATAATTTTAACCTATTAAAAACCATTTCTGTCCTAAAGAACAATCCTTTAAATAAAATAGGTAAATAACTTTTAAAATTATATTTTTGTGGTTTCTGGGTATCCTATATCTAATAGGAGTCAAATATATTTTTGGAAATATTTTTACTGCCCTTAATTAAGTACTTGCAGTGCAAACCTAAATTTAGGGGGTTTTGGAAAACTAATTTTTGAAAATACTATTTGGCCAAATTATTTTTGTAAGAAATTATTTTTATGTCCTATACACATGGCATGATCATTGGTTCAAGAGTTTGGAGCAAGGAGATGAAGTATAGGAGTTGGAGGATTTATTTGATCTTTAGAGCACTTGCAAACAACACACAAAATCCAATCAAGGCAAGGTCCAAAACACTCAAAAGTTTTTGTCAAACCACATTTTATCATGATTTATTAGCTTAAGTGTTATGGCATGAAAATTAGGGTGTGACACCCGGGTCTCTTTCCTATTATATTACATCTCCTTTATTTACAATGCATCTCGTTTACTACTTTGCAATCTTTACTTTCCAATCTATACAACACAAATACCAAAAATATTTACTTTACTATCTCTATTAGATCTCACTTTTGCAAGAGACCGTGAAGGGATTGACAACCCCTTTATCACATTGGTTGCAAGGTTCTTGATTGTTTGTGTAGGTACTAGGTGACTTGTGCGTTGTCTCCTACTGGATTGATACCTTGGTTCTCAAAACTGAGGGAAATACTTACGCTACTTTTCTGCATCACCCTTTCCTCTTCAAGGGAAAACCAACGCATTCTCAAGAGGTAGCAAAAAGGATTTCTAGCGCCGTTGCCGGGGAGATCTACGCTGAGTCAAGACATACCAAGTACCCACCATAAACTCTTCTCCCTCTCTTTACATTATTTGCCACCCGCCTCTCGTTTTCCTCTCCCCCACTTCTAAAACGATTTTCAAAAACCTTTGCCTTTTCTCCACCCCTCTTCTGTTCGTCTCTTTTCGCTTGCTTCTTGTGTGCTTGTGTGTTGGATTGACTGTTTGTCACGATGGCTCAAGATAATACTAAATTGTGTGAGTTTTCCAATACCAACAACAATGATTTTATTAGCACTCCGATTGCTCCTACTACCGTTGTTGAATCTTGTGAAATTAATACCGCTTTGTTGAATCTTGTTATGAAAGATCAATTGCTCCTACTACCATTGTTGAAGATGCCGCTACCCATCTAAACAACTTTGTTGATTTGTGTCATATGCAAAAGAAGAAAGATGTGGACAATTATATTATTAAAATGAAGCTATTTCCATTTTCTCTTAGAGATCATGCTAAAACTTGGTTCTCTTCTTTGCCTAAAAATAGTATTGATTCATGGAATAAGTGCAAAGATGCTTTTATCTCTAAGTATTTTCCTCCCGCTAAGATCATCTCTCTCAGGAACGATATTATGAATTTTAATCAACTTTATCATGAGCGTGTTGCACAAGCTTGGGAGAGGGTGAAATTAATGATACATAATTGCCCTACACATGGTTTGAATTTGTGGATGATTATACAAAACTTTTATGCTGAACTGAATTTTGGTTCTAGAAATCTTTTAGATTCGGCCGCGGGAGGCACTTTTATGGAAATCACTTTAGGAGAAGCTACTAAACTCCTAGACTATATTATGGTTAATTATTCTCAATGTCACACCGAAAGATCCACTAGTAAAAAAGTTCATGCGATTGAAGAGATTACTGTTTTGAGTGGAAAGATGGATGAATTTATGAAATTTTTTGCTAATAAAAGTGTTTCTTCTGATCCTAATGATCTGCCTTTGTCCAGTTTAATTGAGAATAATAATGAATCTATGGATGTGAATTTTGTTGGTAGGGACAATTTTGGTAACAACGCGTATAGAGGAAACTTCAATTCTAGGCCGTTTCCTAGTAATTCCTCTAATAATTATTGTAATTCCTACAACAACTCTTACCGAAATTTTAATAGGATGCCCTCTGACTTTGAGACTAGTGTTAAAGAATTTATGAGTTTGCAAAAGAATTTCAATGCTTCGGTAGAAGAAAAATTGCTTATGATTGATGAGTTGGCTAGGAACGTGGATAGAATTTCTCTTGATGTTGATTCTTTGAAACTTAGATCTATTCCACCTAAGCATGACACCAATGAGTCTCTCAAAGCCATGAGAATTTCCATTGATGAGTGCAAAGAAAGAACCGCTAGGATGCGTGCAAAAAAAGATTGCTTTGTGAAAGCGTGTTCTTCTAGTTTTCATGATAATAATGATGAAGATCTAAAAGTGATTGATGTGACTCCTATTAAATATTTGTTTTCCAATATGAATCTTGATAAAGATGGGACTGGAGATGAGTCAACTTCAGTTAAAAGGCGTCCCAATGATTCAGAGTTTTTAGATCTTGATGCAAAAATTAATAAAAGTGGGATTGAAGAGGTCAAAACTTTACATAGCAATGAACCCACTATTTTGGATTTCAAGGAATTTAATTATGATAATTGCTCTTTTATAGATTGTATTTCCTTGTTGCAATCCGTGTTAAATTCTCCTCATGCTTATAATCAAAATAAAGCTTTTACTAAACATATCGTTGATGCTTTAATGCAATTCTATGAAGAAAAGCTTGAACTAGAAGTTTCTATCCCTAGAAAACTTTATGATGAGTGGGAACCTACTATTAAAATTAATATTATGAATTCTATGCTTTGTGAGATTTGGGCGCTAGTGTTTCCACGATTCCAAAAACCTTGTGTGATGTGCTAGGTTTTCGTGAATTTGATGATTGTTCTTTAAATTTGCATCTTGCGGATTCCACCATTAAGAAACCAATGGAAGGATTAATGATGTTCTTATTGTTGCAAATAGGAATTATGTGCCCGTAGATTTCATTGTTCTTGGTATAGATTGCAATCCTACATGCTCTATTATTCTTGGTAGACCTTTCCTTAGAACGATTGGTGCAATTATTGACATGAAAGAAGGAAATATTAGATTCCATTTTCCGTTAAGGAAAGGCATGGAACACTTTACTAGGAAGAAAATTAAATTGCCTTATGAATCTATTATGAGAGCCACTTATGGATTGCATACCAAAGATGGCAATACCTAGATCTATTCTTGTTTTTATGCCTAGCTAGGGGTGTTAAACGATAGCGCTTGTTAGGAGGCAACCCAATTTTATTTTCGTTCTTTGCTTTTTGCTCCTGTTTATTAATAAATAATTAATCTAGCTTCTGTTATGATTGTGTTTTTTATGTTTTAATTAGTGTTTGTGCCAAGTAAAGCCTTTAGAATCTTCTTGGGTGATAGTTGTTTGATCTTGCTGAAAAAACAGAAACTTTTACGCTCATGAAATTACTTTTCATTTTTTTACCAGAAAGAGATAAAATACCCACTCCACTTGCAGTAGATCAATATACAAATTGCTCAGGCCGTCCTAATTTTTCAGAATTTTGGAGTTACAGAAGTATTCGAAAGTTACAGATTGCTACAGACTGTTCTGTTTTTGACAGATTCTGTTTTTCGTGTGTTGTTTGCTTATTTTGATGAATCTATGAGTAGTATCGGGGGTATGAACCATAGAGAAGTTGGAATACAATAGCTTTAACACCAATATAAATAAAGAATGATTTCATTACAATACCTTAAAGTGGTGGTTTATTTTCTTATACTAACGGAGCTCATGAGATTTTCTGTTGAAGTTTTGTGTTGTGAAGTTTTAAAGTTTTTTGGGTAAAGATTTGATGGATTTTGGAATAAGGAGTGGCAAGAGCCTAAGCTTGGGGATTCCCAAGTCACTCCAAGGTAACATTCAAGGACAACCAAAAGCCTAAGCTCGGGGATGCCCCTTAAGGCATCCCCTCTTTCGTCTTCGTCTATCGGTAACTTTACTTGAGGCTATATTTTTATTCACCACATGATATGTGTTTTGCTTGGAGAGTCTTGTGTTATTTGGGTCTTTGATTTTTAGTTTACCACAATCATCCTTGCTGTAAACACCTTTTGGGAGAGACACGCATGAATCGGAATTTATTAGAATACTCTATGTGCTTCACTTATATCTTTTGAGCTAGATAATTTTGCTCTAGTGCTTCACTTATATCTTTTTAGAGCACGGTGGTGGTTTTATTTTATAGAAATTATTAATCTCTCATGCTTCACTTATATTATTTTGAGAGTATTTTAGAACAGCATGCTAATTTGCTTTGGCTATAAAACTAGTCCTAATATGATGGGTATCCCCTCTTTCGTCCACTTCTATCGGTAACTTTACTTGGAGCTATATTTTTATTCACCACATGATATGTGTTTTGCTTGGAGCGTCTTGTGTTATTTGTGTCTTTGTTTTTTAGTGTGCCACAATCATCCTTGCTGTACACACCTTTTGAGAGAGCCATACATGAATTAGAATTTGATAGAATACTCTATGTGCTTCACTTATATCTTTTTGAGCTATGTAGTTTTGCTCTATGTGCTTCACTTATATCTTTTGAGCGTTATAATTTTGCTCTATGTGCTTCACTTATATCTTTTGAGCATTATAATTTTTCTCTATGTGCTTCACTTATATCTTTTGAGCTAAGTAGTTTTCCTCTATGTACTTCACTTATATCTTTTGAGCTAAGTAGTTTTGCTCTATGTGCTTCACTTAGATCTTTTAGAGCACGGTGGTGGATTTGTTTTAAAGAAACTATTGATCTCTCATGCTTCACTTAAATTATTTTGAGAGTCTCTTAATAGCATGGTAATTTTCTTAATAATAATATGCTTGGTATTCAAGATTTGTGAAACTTTCTTTTGAGTGTGTTGAATACTAAGAAAAGATTGAAGCATGATAATTGTTTTGAGATATGGAGGTGATAATATTGAAGTCATGCTAGTTGAGTAGTTGTGAATTTGAGAAATACCTGTGTTGAAGCTTGTGATTCCCGTAGCATGCACGTATGGTGAACCGTTATGTGATGAAGTCGGAGCATGATTTATTTATTGATTGTCTTCCTTATGAGTGGCGGTCGGGGACGAGCGATGGTATTTTCCTACCAATCTATCCCCCTAGGAGCATGTGCGTAATACTTTGCTTTGATAACTTGTAGATTTTTGCAATAAGTATATGAGTTCTTTATGACTAATGTTGAGTCCATGGATTATACGCACTCTCACCCTTCCACCTTTACTAGCCTCTCTAATACCGCACACCTCTCACCGGTATCATACACCCACCATATACCTTCCTCAAAACAGCCACCATACCTACCTATTATGGCATTTCCATAGTCATTCCGAGATATATTGCCATGCAACTTTCCACTGTTCCGTTTATTATGACACACTCCATCATTGTCATATTGCATATCCCGGTACACCGCCGGAGGCATTCATATATAGTCATATTTTGTTCTAAGTATCGAGTTGTAATTGTTGAGTTGTAAGAAAAATAAAAGTGTGATGATCATCATTATTAGAGCATTGTCCCAGTGAGGAAAGGATGATGGAGACTATGATTCCCCCACAAGTCAGGATGAGACTCCGGACGAAAAAGATAAAAAATAAAAAATGGAGGCCAAAAAAAGAGAGGGCCCAAAAAAACAAAAAAAAACAAAAAATGAGAGAAAAAGAGAGAAGGGACAATGCTACTATCCTTTTTCCACACTTGTGCTTCAAAGTAGCATCATGATCTTCATGATAGAGAGTCTCTTATTTTGTCACTTTCATATACTAGTGGGAATTTTTCATTATAGAACTTGGCTTGTATATTCCAATGATGGGCTTCCTCAAAATGCCCTAGGCCTTTGTGAGCAAGCAAGTTGGATGCACACCCACTTAGTTTCTTTTTTTGAGCTTTCATACATTTATAGCTCTAGTGCATCCGTTGCATGGCAATCCCTACTCAGTCACATTGATTCTATTGATGGGCACCTCCATAGCCCATTGATATGCCTAGTTGATGTGAGACTATCTTCTTCATTTTGTCTTCTCCACAACCACCCCTCTATTCCACCTATAGTGATATATCCATGGCTCACACTCATGTATTGCATGAAGATTGACAAAGTTTGAGAACATAAAAAGTATGAAACAATTGCTTGGCTTATCATCGGGGTTGTGCATGATTAAATATTTTGTGTGATGAAAATAGAGCATAGCCAGTGTCGTGGAAGTGTCATGGCAGATGTCCTCATGGAAGGACTTAGTTGATGAGCCATTGTGACGAGGTTAGCTTAAAGGAGTTAAATGGGACAAGGGACATGGAGAGTTTATACTGGTTCGTCCCCTTGCGGTGAAGGTAAAGGCCTGCTCCAGTTGAGGTGGTATTGCTAGGGTTTCGATTATCAGGGAGCAAACACGCTTTGCGTGGCTCTCGATTTGATGTTTCTTTCCCTAAGCCACTATCGGGTCGTCCCCTTATACAGACGGGTGGACGCCCTACGGCCTATAGAGTCTCGGCCGTCTCATACAACATGTCCAGCTTGGTGACGTATCTTACATGCCTTACATTACAAGTCTACTCATACATGGTGGTTTACACTTACGGGCCTTAAGCCGTCTTTGGGCTTGGGCCTCTTACCGGCCTATCTATGAACCGCTGTATGGTATACTCTCTTGGGCTTCTAGGATGAACTATCATTGTGGTTGACCCGGCCCCTCCTGGGCGGGTCATACCTGATAGTCATCGGGCATAGCCGCCAATCATGTAGTTGTCGCAATCATGTTGTCCAGAGGGGTGGAGTAATGACCTGACAATGTCGTCCCATGCTGAGGCGGAGTGATGTTTATACGTGGCTAGCCGGGCGGTTCAACTATCCGGTTCGCCACCAGCGGGTTACGGGCCCCAGCTCCAGGGGTGTTGAAGAGGTCCCTTGACTCATAAACCAAGGGCAAACGACTCTGTTGCTTCCTCCTCAAGACTTCATGTCAAGCATTCTGATCCACCCTAAGCCCATATGATTCTGCTTGAATCTGTTGTGCTTGGGCATCCAAAACAGCTTGTTCTGCGGCCATCATGGCGTTCTCTGCCGCTAAGTCTGCCTTAGCTTGCACTATTCCATCACGTAATTTAGCCACTTCTGCCTTCTGTTGCTCATGGTTTTCTGGGGTTATCTCAACCTCCATCAGAGTCGCCAGAGCATCCACCACATCTGCTAAGACTTGAGCCGGCGGGCGAGCTGAACTGCCAGCCCCAGCTGTCGTGACCGCAGCTCCACCAAAAGTTATAGCCGTAGCAGCTGTCGAGCCAAGAACCGGCTGTGTGCCAGCCATGAAGATCGCCACCCTGTTTGGTGGCTCACGGGGGTCTGAAATACTGTCGCCGTTGGAACAGCCCCCAAGTCTTCCACTTTGTAGCTGATACATCAAATCGTCTCGCCCATGGACTCATCATCAGAGCAGATCTCCGTCTCACCGCCAGAGACGGAGCCTTCCAACTCAGCCCCATGGGTGAACCCAATGAAGACGTGCCTTACAGCTAGCTGAACCGGGGAGGGTCGAGCACGCTGAGCCATTTCGATGATGTCGGTGCAGATGTCCGGCTCAGGGCCCGGCTCACCGATCTTGCCAATGAAGATGTGGATTCCGCCGAAGGGGACCAGGTACCCATACTCAATTGCGCCGGCCTCGGGGCCCCAGCTTGCATCGTCAATGTAGAGCTTGCCGCGACGACTCTTGGTCATCCGGCCCATAGCGTATCCCTTGAGCCCTTCGAAGCTGCCCTTTAAGAACTCGAAACCACCATGCGCTGGCCCCATAGTGGGCGCCAACTGTCGTGGAAGTGTCACGACAGATGTCCTCATGGAAGGACTTAGTTGGAGCCATTGCGACGAGGTTAGCTTAAAGGGGTTAAACGAGACCAGGGACACGGAGAGTTTATACTGGTCCGGCCCCTTGCGGTGAAGGTAAAGGCCTACTCCAATTGAGGTGGTATTGCTAGGGTTTTGATTACCAGGGAGCAAACATGCTTTGCCTGGCTCTCAATTTGAAGTTTCTTGCCCTAAGCCTCTGCCAGGTCGTCCCCTTATATACACAGGTTGACGCCCTGTGGCCTACAGAGTCCCGGCCGGCTCATACAACATGTCTGGCTCGATGACATATCTTACATGCCTTACATTACAAGTCTACTCATACATGGCGGTTTACACTTACAGGCCTTAATCCGTCTATGGGCTTGGGCCTCTTATCGGCCTATCTATGAACCCCGTCTGGTATACTCTCTTGGGCTTCTAGGATGAACCGTCATTGTGGTTGACCCGGCCCCTCCTGGGTGGGTCATACCTGATAGTCATATCCCCAATATTAGGCCCAGGTTGATTTGAACTTGTTTAGGTCAATCTTCAACACTTAGAAAAAAATCCTTCTTCCTCTGTTGAAAAACATTGTAACCCGCCATGACGTCATCTCTAGAAATTTCAGAAACCCACCACGATGGCATCTTTAACGGATCTTTTATCCTTAATGACCTTCTGAAACTCGAGGCGTTTAATTAGCTGGATAATCATCATTTGGCCTCCTTGTTTTTCGCGCCTGCCTGTTACTCTTTTCCATATAAATAGGGTCAAACCACCCCTTTCTTATTCTCCTCTCTTCTCCTTCTCGTCTTCTTCTTCCTCGTGACGCACCAGCCCTCACGAGCTCCTCCATCGTCGACCTTCGTCCCCTTCATCAACTTCGGCCGCTGCATCGCCCTGAACGGTCCAGAAACGCCGCGGCACTCCTCTGCTGTCAACTAGCATCAATAAGTCTCCCCTTTTCCTTTTCATGGATATGTTCTTTAGGGTTTCGGTGTTCGTCGGTGTTCATCACTACTCATCCTTCTTCTTACTAGATTGCGTAGTTTTGATCCGAAAAATAATGTAGGTCCTGTGCGGTAGCAGTCTTAGCACCCGCTTTTGATATTAGAACATATCCTCATTGCGATAGATCTCCTCTGGGGCACCTCCACTTTCCTGCTGCCGCCTCTGTAGATTTAGAATTTATTTCCTTTTTCTGAACAGCTGTAGATCCAAATTTATAGCTTTAACCCATGGAACCTGTTCGTCCCAATACATAGCAAATTTCACTCTTGGTAGATCTTGAATATCTTAGTTATGGCGGCTTATTCTGCCAGCTTATCGTTACTTCATATATTATTAGCCCTCGCTTAAGCCGCCATTCTGAACATACACTGCAATTGTTAATCTTATGATTTCATCACCTAACTTGAACCGACAAATTATTCCCTTCCTTCAGGTTGTCCTTTCACCATGCCACCAAAGATAGTTACTACATGTAACTGGGTTGCCTCTATCGTCACTGAGAGTACTTTAAAAGATATTGTCACGGTTGGATATTTGCCAGAGAAAAGTGTCATGCATTACCACGCTCCTGACCCGGGTGAAGGGAGACCTCAGCCAAAGGACGGTGAAGTCATTGTATTCACTGATCATATGAACCGGGGCTTCTCGCCGCCCAGCTCTAAGTTCTTTAGGGATGTTCTGCACTTCTTTAAACTCCATCCGCAAGACATTGGACCCAACTCCGTGTCAAACATCTGTAACTTTCAAGTTTTTTGTGAAGTATACCTTCAAGAAGAGCCTAGTGTTGAGCTTTTCAGGGAATACTTCTATCTGAACCGGCAAAATGAGTTCACAAACGGGCCCAGCTTGGAACTTGGTGGAATTTCAATTCAATGCAGAAGAGACGCCATCTTCCCTCAAGCAGCTCTGCCGAGTCACCCCAAGGACTGGAATTAAACATGGTTCTACTGTAAAGATATCACGCTGTCTGATGAAAATCCATTGTCGGGTTATCGTGCTGAATGTCTCGACTCAAGTTATCAACTCCCTGAGAAACTTACCGCTGCAAAACGCAAGAAACTCGTCCCTACAATCAGAAAAGTCCAAGCCTTGCTAGGAAACAGTTTAACCGGAGTCGATTTAATCCGCTGTTGGGTCGCATGGCAGATCATACCCTTAAGCCGCCGATCTGGCTTGATGTGTACTTATACCGGAGGAACAGACGATCCCTTACGCCATATCTCTCTGCGCCTGACTGAAAAGAGCATTATTGAAATGGCAACAACACTTGTAAATAGCAAATTCGAAGACTGCAGCAAAGTGGGTCTGAATCCTTTATGCAAGCTTAACCTGCCGCCAGATGTAAGTCTCCTGATTTCCCTTACCTTACTTCATCACCCAAACATTGTGTGAACTCAAATATGTTACTCTTCCGTAGGCTAAATCTGACTTCTAGAAGGCAAAATATGACCACGAGGCTGCCAAAAAGGCTAGGACTGCCACGAAAGCTGCCAAAAAGACCAGCAACAGATCTAGGAAGAAATCAAGCGCCTCTGACCTGCTTAAGCTGGACGAAACCTCTGAGTCATAGCTAGCCCTTGACTCTCTTGGCTTGTTTTTCAATCACCTTATTGACACTGACTATTGCCAGGATGACACAGGAGCCAGCCAAGCAGTTGAAGAAGAGGTAACTATTATTTCCTCTGACTCAGAACCTTTACCAAGGTAGAAACTTCGGCGAGTAACCCGCAAAGTAAGGTTTTCACACCCCTTGGCTTATTTAGACCCTCACTTTCTTTTTAAACGACAGCAACACGAGAGTCGCCGCTAGACCCGGACCAGTGGAGGTGAAGATTTATCCTCTGGTTTACCAAACACTCCTCGAAAACGCCAAAATGAGGTTCTTTTTGGCCTTAACTCTTTTATTTACTGGCGGGTTTCTTTCGTTAACCACTCAATTCATTTGATTCAATTTTGCAGGAGATTTCCTGTTCTTCCTCTGGCGATACTGTAATGCCCCAAGACCGGAGCTTCAGATGCCTTCCAGGGTTTCAACGGGTTCCGTCGTGTGTTTTGTTTGGTTCATTGCATTCATCATTGCATCATGTGAATTGCATCATGTCATCATGCAACCCGTTTTAAAACTCACTAAATAAATTGCATGGATCTTCGGTCCATTTAAATCGAGGGAATTCACATGGTGATTCTCTTTATAACATATCCTCCCAATATTAGGGAGCTAAATAAAAATATTCCATTCATGTGGAATTACCTTGACACACTTGCAAAATATTTCCCCATGCCTTCGTCCCATGCATCATCTCCTTCTCCTTTCCTTCTATTTCCTGTCTTTTGCTAGTCCCATTTTCCCCTTCTCTATTAATGTCCATTCTTTTCCTATAAATTCTAGACCGTGCCAGGACCACCTCCTCCAATTTTCAGATCCTTTGGACTTGTTTTGGTTGGATTAAAAAATGGCTCAAGTTTGAATCTAATTCAAACTTAAATTATTTTTCTATCTCCGAAATATTGTCAAACCATTTTATTCTATTTGTGCAAAGTTCCGGCGCTCCAAGAATATTTTATTTTCTGAAATATTCTTTCCCTAACCCTCTCTTTATTTTTTCTTCTCTCTATTTGTTTTTCTGTTAAAGCAAATTAGAGAGGAATGAGAGAGAGGAGTTCAGCCTAGCCCAGCAGCTTGGGCCTCCCTACCTCCTGCGCCGGCCCAACCTTTCCCCAAGGCCAAGGCCAAAGCCTACCGAACCTTCCTAACCCTAGCGCACACCCCACTCCCATCGATCGTTCCCTCGTGCTCCTGCGCCGCCAGAGACCATGCACGCAGGCGCGACCCCCTTCTTCTCTCGATCTCCCCATCGACCCCTTCCCCTCGCACGCAGGAGCCCTTCTTCCTCACCTCGCGCCGCCACTTCGCCCTCCTCTGGCGCCGTCCCGCTCCCCCGCGCTCGTTTCCTCTGCCGGCGACCTCCACTACCTTGCCGCCTCTGCTTCTCCTGGCCAAGGGCCCCTGCGCCTCGACCCGACCTCGCCTCTTCCGCATCGTTGCCCCGTCAGGCCGCCGCTCTGGTCCGCCCCGTGCGCCTCCTTGTCGTCTTGCCGCCTGCGCCTCCTTCTGCTGCAGGTCATCTCCAACGCCTTGAGGTCCCCAACGCCCAGCCACCGCCAGCTTCTTCTCTAGTCGAGGAGCTCCAGCAGCCGTGCATGGCTACGCCTCCCATGGAGCTCCGCCGCTGGGACTCCTCCTCGCCTGCGTCGCTGCCTTCCCTCGCGCCAACAAGCCACCTCCCTGCTCCCTTCGCCTCCTTGCTGCTAGCTCCGCCTGCGCTGGAGCACACGAGCAGCAGCAGCCTGAGCCGCACCCTGCCTGCACCGCGCCATGGCCGACCAGAGACCAAGCGCCCCTACTCCTCCTGATATGTCCTCCTTCATGTGGAGCAGCACCACCACGAGTCCTCGGCCCGAGCTTCTACTCACCACCGACCGACGCCGACCCAGGGCAGGACCTTGCCAGGTCCACCCCGCTCCGGCCACGACACCAGCAAGACCACTGATGTATCTGTACACCACGTTGTTGCTCGTTGCATGTTAAGACCGTCTCCGTGGATTTGCGCCAAGTACCACTACCGCCAAGTACCTCTTCGCAAGACCAAGTACCTCTCTGAACGAACGTGAACGACTGTCGTCGCAAGAAAGGGACCGAAAGTTCGAAGACCCCAAGTACCCCGACACCGATGACATGAACACCTACGGAATGTGTACGACTACACGGTGTTGCGCCAAGTACCCCGATGGCCGGAGCCCTCGGATCCATCAAGCTCGCTACGAACCGAGAACAACTACCGTCTCCGAAGAACCGTGTAATTTAACGGTCAAGTTCGACTATGACTCATGTACGACTATGCGGAATTCCTCGGACGCCAAGTTCAACGATGCTTCAAGTTCCTCACCGTGACCCGAACATCTACGAAAACTCGTGCTATGATAAACATGTACCACTACCGTCGTCGAGATCGTGAGAACCTCTACCGTCGACCCTAGAGCATGCGAGAACGACTACTTCCACTATGAACGTCCCGAGAACGTCTACTTCCCCTACACTACATCGAACTCGAACCCCTCCGATAACGCACGCTTCAAAGGTATAACCTCGAGAAGACCGCCCGTGAACGAATGCATGTGTGGTGTATGAGATGCTCGTGCTTGCTCCATGCTCGAATTTTCGGTGCATGTTGCCCCTCTTTTGCCTTGTCACCGTCGTCAACCCGTGGAAACTCGGTAACCGGGATCACCCCACCATCTTTTGCATGCTCCCATCACACTTTCTTTTGCACCGACGTCTCAATGAGTTGTCGGAACCGGAACGTTGTTGTGGCACCGTTTCGTTATCGTTGCCGTGGCACCCCTTTCATTTCCGCCATGATGACAAATGCTTCTTAATATGCTCTTATCAACATATTCATAAATATTGCATAAAACATGCATGTCATCCGCATCATGATAACAACACCAAGTATGTTTAAATTGTTGTTTGCATTAATTTGCTATATGCATATGGGGATTTACCGGATTTGTTGTTTGTTATATCTGGCCCCATTTAAATTGCTTAGTTAGATAGTTTCTTTTATGCTTCACCCCATGCCATTCTAACCAACATTTAATATTGTTGAGTACTTAAACGAGAGAGAACTAAATAATTGATGTGGTGTTCCGCCAATATGCAACTCGTTGCATATTGAGCTCCACTTAACTTGTAGTGTTGGTTGTGCACTTTGCCATGTCATGCATATTTAAACCGGACATTGTAGCGACCAGACCTCAAACAGTCTGATCTCTGTGCTCCGGTGTCATCCCTGGATCAGTAATGCTGACACCACATAGTACTCGGAGGATTTATAACAGAGTAGCAATCACACACTTATTACATCGTGTCTCAAAAGAGAACTTATTACAATAAATATGGCTTAAGGCCATCTAATAACGATAACAGCGGAAGGCTTGGAAGATAAGTGAGTCCATCAACTCCAACGGCATCACTGAGTATAGAACCACGATCTAAAAACTCCTCAATCATCGTCTGAAAAGTTTGCAACATTAATGTTGCAGCCCGAAAACGGGTTAGCACATGGAAATATGCTGGCAAGGTAACACATAGAGAGTAATGGAATGCAACGGCTATACTATATGCATATTTGGCTGGTGGAAAGCTCTATGGTTACAGTTTTTGCGTAAAGCCAATTTTCCCTACATCAAAGGAATAAAATTAATTACTATCAAGGTGGTTGTTAAACATTGAGAATGGTTGACAGCATCCTCAATCCCAATTAAGTAACATCATTAAAATGCCACAAAATTAACTTAGAGTAACATGTTGAGATTCACATGAAAATCCAGGTACCAGATACTCAAGATGTCCATAACCGAGGACACGGCTAACCATGATTAGTTTGTTACACTCTGTAGAGGTTTGCGCACTTTTCCCCAAAAGACTCGATCGCCTCCGTTTGGTTTCTCGCACTACAAGGTGTTTGAGAAACGGATGACCGAGACACAGTCTTTCAGAAGCGCTAGCACCTTACGACGGGTAGACCGGTACACCTACTTTCCCCTACTTCTGCTAGTCTACCACTGTAAGAGTTCGCACAACTTACTCAACTATGCCAGAGCCCATAATGGCTTGTGGCTGCACACGGAAGTTTCTAGTATGAATAATCTCATGATCCCTTTGAGCCTGGGTGGCGGTTCAAGAAAACATGCAAGTCCTGGTAACCCCAGGTGCCTCAGTCCACCCAGATGTGTGTTAGGTTGCCACCTTAGATAAACCCTTAATTTTAAATCTCACATCTGTCATGGATTTCACTCACCCAATCCACATCTACTGGCATAGCATGGCATAATAAGCAAACGTAGAAGTAACTCCCAAAGGTTTGATAATAAACAGGTAATAGGTACTACCTCATCTACTTCCCATCCCACAATTTAATTAGATCCTAATCATGCAATGTGTGAGGATTGATCTAATACAATAAAACTGGGTTGTAGAAAAGGTATGATCAAAGTGTTACTTGCCTTGCTGATGATCCGCGTAACCTAGAGATTCGAAGTAATAGGCGGCGCACTCCGGGCATTCTATCGCAGACAAACAACAAGCATACAATAAGTACTCATCTAATGCACAGGTAAAACTCAAAAAGAAGATCTAACCAGAAAGTTCAACTTAAGAACCTTGGTTGGCAAAGGAATCAAATCGAACAAAGCAAAAGAAATCAAACGACGAAAGAAAACAACTTCGTTCTAGTAATCTGGATCTAGGGCAAATTTTACAGTAGCAAAAACTTGTTTAAGTTGATTATTCGGAAAGAGGGTTTCGAGACGAAACTCCAGGCGCTTGAATCGCCTGATTCCGATAAACGAGCGAAAAGTTATACTAAAACAAAAATCGGAACAGAAATCGCGATCAGAAAATAACCGCGGAAAATTCGACGAAAAAGAAAAACGACGAACAGAATTTTTTTAAAAAAAAACTGCACGGAAAACGAGGCGGCGGCGAACCTCGAAAGGCGCGCGGCTCCAGCGGCGGCTGGCTAGGGCGACGGCTAGGGTTTCGGTGGTGGCGCGCTGGCTCTCTCTCGCGGGCCTCGGGCGCTATTTAAAGGCACCTCGGGCGGAGGTTTCCCGGCCGGATACGGCCCGTAGTCGGTTCGCGTTTTTTTTTAATAATTCCGCTCGGAAGAAAAATAAAAAGAAATACTAAACGGACTCCAAAAATCACGAAATATTTTTTGTCGGGTTCCTAAAATCAAGCCCGATAAAGTGAACATTTATCTGGGCCCAAACTACAAATTTGAAAAACGCGCATTTTTCCTAAATTCAAATAAAAATACCGAAAAACTCCGAAATAAAACTTATTTGATTTTTTTATTAAATCCTCAATATTTCTATATTTTGGGAAAGTCATTTTATTCCCTCTCTCATATTTTTGTAATAGAAATAATTTATGATAAAATAAATAAAACCAAATGATCCTGTTTACATAATTTGAGAAAACTCAAATATGTAAATAACGAAATCCCCAACTCTCTCCGTGGGTCCTTGAGTTGCTTAGGATTTTCTAGGATCAAAACCAAAAGCAAAATAAAATATGATATGCATGATGACCTAATGTATAACATTCCAAATTGAAAATTTGGGATGTTACAGACATGCATCATACTTGGTTCTGCATCATGCCTTGGTTATGTGATGGTTGTTTACTATGGTGTTTGCTTCTTTCCGGTGTTGCTTCTTCTTGTTAGTTCCGGAAACGTCGCGTTTCTGAGGATCCGTTCGACTACGTCCTTTTGCCTTCTTCATGGACTCGTTCTTCTTCCTTGCGAGATCTCAGGCAAGATGACCATACCCTCGAAATCACTTCTATCTTTGCTTGCTAGTTTTTCGCTCTATTGCTATGCCGCGATACCTACCACTTGCTTTTTCATGCCTCCCATATTGCCATGTCAAGCCTCTAACCCACCTTGTCCTAGCAAACCGTTGTTTGGCTATGTTACCGCTTTGCTCAGCCCCTCTTATAGCGTTGCTAGTTGCAGGTGAAGATGAAGATTGTTCCATGTTGGAACATGGATATGTTGGGATATCACAATATCTCTTATTTAATTAATGCATCTATATACTTGGTAAAGGGTGGAAGGCTCGGCCTTATGCCTGGTGTTTTGTTCCACTCTTGCCGCCCTAGTTTCCGTCATACCGGTGTTATGTTCCTTGATTTTGTGTTCCTTACGCGGTTGGGTTATAATGGGAACCCCTTGACAGTTCGCCTTTAATAAAACTCCTCCAGCAAGGCCCAACCTTGGTTTTACCATTTGCCACCTAAGCCTTTTTCCCTTGGGTTCTGCAGACTCAAGGGTCATCTTTATTTTAAACCCCCGGGCCAGTGCTCCTCTGAGTGTTGGTCTAACCTGTCAGCCGCCGGTGGCCACCAGGGGCAACTCTGGGTTGGCCTATCGGAAGTTTGGACAATTCGGTGTGCCCTGAGAATGAGATATGTGCAGCTCCTATCGGGATTTGTTGGCACGTACGGGTGGCTTTGCTGGTCTTGTTTTACCATTGTCGAAATGTCTTGTAACCGGGATTCCGAGTCTGATCGGGTCTTCCCGGGAGAAGGAATATCCTTCGTTTACCGTGAGAACTTGTGATGGGCTAAGTTGGGACACCCCTGCAGGGTTTTGAACTTTCGAAAGTCGTGCCCGCGGTTATGGGCAGATGGGAATTTTTAGTGTCCGGTTGTAGAGAACTTGACACTTAACTTAATTAAAATGCATCAACCGCGTGTGTAGCCATGATGGTCTCTTTCCGGCGGAGTCTAGGAAATGAACACGGTTTTGGAGTTATGTTTGAACGTAAGTAGTTTCAGGATCACTTCTTGATCACTCCTAATTCACGACCGTTCTTTGCTTCTCTTCTCGCTCTCTTTTGCATAAGTTAGCCACCATATATGCTAGTGCTTGCTGCAGATCCACCTCACTACCTTTTCCTACCCATTAAGCTTAAATAGTCTTGATCACGAGGGTGTGAGATTGCTGAGTCCTCATGGCTCACGGATACTTCCAAACAGTTGCAGGTGCCGATGGTAACTGTGCAGGTGACGCAACCCAGCTCAAGTGGGAGCTCGATGAAGATCTTGTTTGTTGTGTTGTTTTGTTTTCCTTGATCAGTAGTGGAGCCCAGTCGGGGCGATCAGGGATCTATGCATTAGGGGTTGTCTTTCTTTATTTGGTTCCGTTGTCGGACCTTGATTGTATTCTGGATGATGTAATGCTATATTTATGTATTGTGTGAAGTGGCGATTGTAAGCCAATTCTTTATCCCTTTCATATTTAGTACATGGGATGTGTAAAGATTACCCCTCTTGCGACATGCCTACTATGCGGTTATGCCTCTAAGTCATGCTCCGACATGTGGGAGATATAGCCGCATCGTGGGTGTTACAAGTTGGTATCAGAGCCCTCCCCGACTTAGGAGCCCCCTGCTTGGTTGAATCGCTGGCGTTGTTGAGTCTAGAAAAAATGTTTTTGAGTCTTTTAGGATTATATATATCGGAAAGTAGGATTCTTTTTACTCAGTCCCTTCGTTGCTCTAGTGAGGCCTCCTGACATAGAGTTTTGACTCTTCTTTCTCAAATTTCACTAATTTTTTTTAGGATCACGCGGGTATCTTGGAATCGTTCCGATGGTTTTGTGACGAGAACATTGTTCTTGGTGCCTCCTGACATTTAGGGGTTGTGGCAGTGTCCCGGGGAGTTGAGCTCCAAGGTGTTGTCGTCACAATTTTATCATTGCAGTTCTGGAATACATGAGTTTCGCCGACATCAAAAATCTCTTTTATGCAGTTTTTGGTGAGATAACCTCGATGTCACCCAGTACTAGGGCAGGTGATCGGGAGTATTGCCATAACTCGTATAACGGATGCTTTTCGAAGGTTGAGGTAAACAATTTCCGAAGGTTTCTTGGTTATGTGTTGAAGGATGGATACAGCTGGATGTAGGAATTGCTAGTTTGGGTGAGATATTATGCTTCCCCTGTATCCCCAACACCTGATTGCATAACCGGAAAGTTTCGGGAGTTTATAAGTGGGAATTCAAGTAGTTCCTAGGATATCTTTCCGACAGATGCATGATATGAGATTGGGGTTTGACGTCTAGTGGTCCGCCTATCCATGGTTGGTTTTACAGTGGTCTCGTTGTATCTTAAAGAGTCCTTCGCTATGCTGACTCGGGGACGCTTCGTATGTCATGTGCACTGCCTTGTACATGATGGTGCTGTACGATCGAGCCCGTATGGGCCCCACCACAAAAACTTCGGACGAAATCTCTATCATATGTTTGTTTCGGCTTATTCTGCAAGCCAATCCTTTGTTTTGTTTTGAGTTGTGGTATTCGAGTTGCTTCAATCTTAAGTGTTGGTTCCATACCTTTCCTAAGTGGTGTTCTCATACTTCTATGTGAATACTAATCCTTCTTGATCATCGAGTTTGTCACGTTAATTCTTTTTCAACCGGCATGTTCTCTCTTCAAGTGGATCCGATCTTTTTCAACATCCGCAAGATCAACTCAAGTCTTCTCAATGTTGTTCGTTTCATCCATTCCCAAGTTGCTTTTGTTTTCCCGCCCTCCCACCCTTTTTCTTCATGGACTCGGACTTCTTAAGCAAGTATTTATTTTATGGATGTGAAGTCTCTTCATTCTTTTCTTTCAGTATTCTTATCCGGTGATTCTCATGAAGATGCTCTACAAGTTCATCATTCTTCGTTCTTTTTCTTCTCCAGTGGATTCAATTCAAGCTTTCAGTGTTGATCATATTATTTTCCTCTTTTCAAATGTTTTTTTCTCATGTCGGTACACTTCTTAATAATCCACCTATCGTTATTCAATTGTTCCGGAGTGCTGAAGATATCTCGAAGATTCGTGTTTTCACTCTGCTTTCGTTCAAGCTCTTTCGAGGTTGTAATCTCATTCAAGCCATTTAATTCAAGCGGTGCAATCTCTCTTTTAAATCGATCAACGATGTTTATTTTGAGTGGGCCCTAACCCACAGGTCTTTTCCTAGGATCTTACCTGACTCTTCTAATTTTACCGGAGTTATTCTCAAATCTTTCAAAGTTTGACGTAAGAATGAATTATCATCAGTCAAATGTCTTTCACCAAGATCTATCAAATTCTTTTCATCGTTGGTTCAACCTTTCTAATTTTCATCCCGGAGTATCTCAACAATTCATGGTGGTATTTTTCATCGTCATTCTCTACTTTTGAAGACCGAAGAAGAGTTTTCCCTTGAATCTTGTTTCGTTCTATCAAAGATTCGTGGTTCTAGCGTTATGCCAACCTCTCATAATTGTTTTCGATTGTGAGATTTCTTTTCACCTATCCGGAGCAATTCAAGATTCTTTTCAGTTTGATTCTCTGGAGCCATCATCTCATAATTATTCTTTCCAGCTTTCAGCTCTCGTTCTCTAAATATTACCTGTTCATCATTCAAATTTCTCTAATAAGATCGGGATCTCTTCATTCACTTGTCTCTCAATTCTCTCAAGCATCTTCATTCATTTGCTAATTCTTCCCGATGTTTCTATAACTTTCCTTTGATCGTTTTCAATTATTTCGGTGGTTTGTTCAAGATTCCTCTTTATATGTTATCATATCAATTCATTCGTTCTTTCCAATCCTACCGGTGGATCGTTGAAGACCTTCCCAAGTTTGACGCTATATCTATCTTAATCCTTTCTACGAGAATAAGTAGCATGCCAAATCCAATGCGGGTCATCAATTTAATTGGTGAAGGATATGCATAACGTAATTCTTATTCTTGTTTCATCCAAGTGATTAATTCCTTATTCCGGAGGCTTATCAAGTTCTCGGTTTCAATTATTTCATCTTTTCTTTTGCCAGAGTTCCAAGCTCTCGTCATCACAAAGATCCATCTAAATCATTGCAAGGTTTCACCTTGTGTTTTCAACTTCTCTTTCCTTTCATTGGATCATCCTTTTGTTACCAGAGTTCTTCTTGGAGGCTCTACATGATGGCTCATCAAGGATTAAATTCCTTCTCAAAGTGTTCATCGAGATTCTTTTCAGAGGAGCTCAAGTATTCTTCATCTTGCATTCCAAAATGCAATTCCTTCTACCTTATCATCTGAGGTGGTGTTATGTCATTGTTGATAATTTCCCTTCGTGTTTCATGATTCACAGGTTTTCAAGAGTGACATATCTAAATCCATCATTTTCTCTTCGCTCAAGACATCTTTTCAACCAATCAACCTCTTCATTGGATTTATCTTGGGTCATATTTCACCTAAAGCTTTCCCTAAGGATTTTGCTATTTATGGTGCTTATAAAAGACCCTAGTTCTTCATTTATCCTCCCGGTGAAATAAGTTTCTCGTCTTCTTGTTGATATCAATCCAATCTATTGTTTTTGTTAGTGGCAGAATTTCACCTCATAGTTTTGAGATGTTTTCCATAAGCCCACAACAACCTTATTCTTTTGTTGTTTAATTTTCAACAACTCCATTCAATCCTTCTTTCTAAGGACGCTTTCAAATTCATTCGACGTAGAAGATGTTGTTTTCTTCTTTGTTATTTTCAGTCCGTTCTATCTTTTGTTCCGGAGGCATTGTGATGTTTCTCTCTTCAACCCATCATCTTGTTTGTCAAGGTCTTGTTCAATTCCTTCCATTTACAGTCGAAGTGTTGTCCAAATTATATCAGTCTTATTCCTTCTCTATCTTGTTTTAACCGGAGTGTTGTGTCTATCAGTCCTCTTCTAACCGGAGTATCATCCAAGTGCTTTCATATTGCAAAGCTCATATTCTTTACCTTCCATTTCCAATGGAGTGTTGCCGTAATTGATCTTTATCATTCCTTGTACATCTCGTGTCAAACGAGGTGCTTGCATCTACTTCTTGTCCATTGTAACCTTTTTCTTATGTCTTTCAACCCATAAGGTTCTCATAATGTTCCTTGTTCCTCTTTTCTAACGGAGTGTTTTCAACTTCATTCATCTTTGTTGTATTCTTTTCTCATAATGGCTTAACCTTTCAAGGTTATTTGGTTTCACTCGTTTGTCAAAGAAGCAACTTAGTTTTACCTCTTATCTTCCTCTTCCTTTTCCCTCCAGTGCCATCCTAGATCTCGGGACGAGATCCTCTCATAGTGGTGGAGTGTTGTAATGCCCCAAGACTGGAGCTTCATATGCCTTCCAGGGTTTCAACGGGTTCCGTCGTGTGTTTTGTTTGGTTCATTGCATCATGTGCATTGCATCATGTCATCATGCAACCCGTTTTAAAACTCACTAAATAAATTGCATGGATCTTTGGTCCATTTAAATCGAGGGAATTCACATGGTGATTCTCTTTATAACATATCCTACCAATATTAGGGAGCTAAATAAAAATATTCCATTCATGTGGAATTACCTTGACACACTTGTGCTACCTCTTGAGCTTGCATTGGATTTCCCCGAAGGGGAAAGGATGATGCAGCAGAGTAGCGTAAGTATTTCCCTCAGTTTTGAGAACCAAGGTATCAATCCAGTAGGAGGCCACGCTCAAGTCCCTCGTACCTGCACAAAACGATAGCTACTCGCAACCAACGCGATTAGGGGTTGTCAATCCCTTCACGGTCACTTACGAGAGTGAGATCTGATAGATATAATATTTTTGGTATTTTTGGTATAGAGATGCAAAGTGAAAAGTAAAAGGCAAAGTAAAAAAGCAAAGCAAGATTAAAGTTATGGAGATTGATATGATGAGAATAGACCCGGGGGCCATAGGTTTCACTAGTGGCTTCTCTCAAGAGCATAAGTATTCTACGGTGGGTGGACAAATTACTGTTGAGCAATTGACAGAATTGAGCATAGTTATGAGAATATCTAGGCATGATCATGTATTTAGGCATCACGTCCGTGACAAGTAGAATGAAATGATTCTGCACCTACTACTATTACTCCACTCATCGACCGCTATCCAGCATGCATCTAGAGTATTAAGTTAAAAACAGAGTAACGCTTTAAGCAAGATGACATGATGTATAGAGATAAATTCATGCAATATGAAATAAACCCCATCTTGTTATCCTTGATGGCAACGATACAATACGTGCCTTGCTGCCCCTTCTGTCACTGGGAAAGGACACCACAAGATCGAACCCAAAGCTAAGCACTTCTCCCATGGCAAGATCTACCAATCTAGTTGGCCAAACCAAACGGATAATTCGAAGAGACTTGCAAAGATAACCAATCATACATAAAAGAATTCAGAGAAGATTCAAATATTATTCATAGATAGACTTGATCATAAACCCACAATTCATCGGTCTCAACAATCACACCGCAAAAAAGAAGAAGATTACATCGAATAGATCTCCACGAGAGAGGGGGAGAACTTTGTATTGAGATCCAAAAAGAGAGAAGAAGCCATCTAGCTAATAACTATGGACCCAAAGGTGTGAGGTAAACTACTCACACTTCATCGGAGAGGCTATGATGATGTAGAAGCCCTCTGTGATGACGACCCTCTCCGGCGGAGCTCCGGAACAGGCCCCAAGATGGGATCTCATGGATACAGAAAGTTGTGGCGGTGGAATTAGGTCTTTGGCTCCTGCTCTGATTGTTTGGGGGTACGTAGGTATATATAGGAGGAAGGAGTACGTCGGTGGAGCACCGAGGGGCCCACGAGGCAGGGGCGCGCCCTAAGGGGGGGGCCAACCTTGTGACCGCCTCTCTGATTCCTTGGCGTAGGGTCCAAGTCTCCTGGATCACGTTCGGTGAGAAAATCACGTTCCCGAAGGTTTCATTCCGTTTGGACTCCGTTTGATATTCCGTTTCTTCGAAACACTGAACTAGGCAAAAAACAGCAATTCTGGGCTGGGCCTCTGGTTAATAGGTTAGTCCCAAAAATAATAGAAAAGTGGAAAATAAAGCCCAATATAGTCCAAAACAATAGATAATATAGCATGGAGCAATCAAAAATTATAGATACGTTGGAGACGTATCAGGCAGCCCCAAGCTTAATTCCTGCTCGTCCTCGAGTAGGTAAATGATAAAAAGAGAATTTTTGATGCGGAGTGCTACTTGGCATAATTTCAATGAAAATCTTCTTAATTGTGATATGAATATTCAGATTAGAAAGATTCAAGACAAAAGTTTATATTGACATAAAAATAATAATAATACTTCAAGCATACTATCAGAGTAATTATGTCTTCTCAAAATAACATGGCTAAAGAAAGTTATCCCTACAAAATCATATAGTCTGGCTATGCTCTATATTCACCACACAAAATATTTAAATCATGCACAACCCCGATGACAAGCCAAGCAATTGTTTCATACTCTAACTTTTTCAAAACTTTTTCAATCTTCACGCAATACATGAGAGTGAGCCATGGATATAGCACTATATGTGGAATAGAATGGTGGTTGTGGAGAAGACAAAAAGAGGGGAAGATAGTCTCACATCAACTAGGCGTATCAACGGGCTATGGAGATGGCCATCAGTAGATATCAATGTGAGTGAGTAGGGATTGCCATGCAATGGATGCACTAGAGCTATAAGTATATGAAATCTCAAAAAGAAACTAAGTGGGTGTGCATCCAACTTGCTTGCTCATGAAGACCTAGGGCAATTTGAGGAAGCCCATCATTGGAATATACAAGCCAAGTTCTATAATGAAAGATTCCCACTAGTATATGAAAGTGATAACATGAGAGACTCTCTACTATGAAGATCATGGTGCTACTTTGAAGCACAAGTGTGGTAAAAGGATAGTAACATTGTCCCTTCTCTCTTTTTCTCTCATTTTTTATTTTTTTTATTTGGGCCTTTTCTCTTTTGTATGGCCTCTTTTCTTTCTCTTTTCTTTGGGCTTCTTTGGCCTCTTTTATTTATTTTTCGTCCGAAGTCTCATCCCGACTTGTGGGGGAATCATAGTCTCCATCATCCTTTCCTCACTGGGACAATGCTCTAATAATGATGGTCATCACACTTCTATTTTTCTTACAACTCAACAATTACAACTCGATACTTAGAACAAAATATGACTATATATGAATGCCTCCGACGGTGTACCAGGATATGCAATATGACAATGATGGAGTGTGTCATAATAAACGGAACGGTGGAAAGTTGCATGGCAATATATCTCGGAATGGCTATGGAAATGCCATAATAGGTAGGTATGGTGGCTGTTTTGAGGAAGGTATATGGTGGGTGTATGATACCGGCGAAAGGTGCGCGGTATTAGAGAGGCTAGCAAAGGTGGAAGGGTGAGAGTGCGTATAATCCATGGACTCAACATTAGTCATAAAGAACTCATATACTTATTGCAAAAATCTACAAGTTATCAAAGCAAAGTATTACGCGCATGCTCCTAGGGGGATAGATTGGTAGGAAAACACCATCGCTCGTCCCCGACTACCACTCATAAGGAAGACAATCAATAAATAAATCATGCTCCGACTTCATCACATAACGGTTCACCATACGTGCATGCTACGGGAATCACAAGCTTCAACACAAGTATTTCTCAAATTCACAACTACTCAACTAGCATGACTTCAATATTATCACCTCCATATCTCAAAACAATTATCATGCTTCAATCTTTTCTTAGTATTCAACACACTCAAAAGAAAGTTTCACAAATCTTGAATACCAAGCATATTATTATTAAGCAAATTACCATGCTATTAAGAGACTCTCAAAATAATTTAAGTGAAGCATGAGAGATCAATAGTTTCTTTAAAACAAATCCACCACCGTGCTCTAAAAGATCTAAGTGAAGCACATAGAGCAAAACTACTTAGCTCAAAAGATATAAGTGAAGCACATAGAGCAAAATTATAACGCTCAAAAGATATAAGTGAAGCACATAGAGCAAAACTACTTATCTCAAAAGATATAAGTGAAGCACATAGAGAAAAATTATAATTCTCAAAATATATAAGTGAAGCACATAGAGCAAAATTATAATGCTCAAAAGATATAAGTGAAGCACATAGAGCAAAACTACATAGCTCAAGAAGATATAAGTGAAGCACATAGAGTATTCTATCAAATTCTAATCCATGTATGGCTCTCTAAAAAGGTGTGTACAGCAAGGATGATTGTGGCACACTAACAAACAAAGACACAAATAATACAAGACGCTCCAAGCAAAACACATATCATGTGGTGAATAAAAATATAGCTCCAAGTAAAGTTACCGATAGAAGTGGACGAAAGAGGGGATGCCTTCCGGGGCATCCCCAAGCTTTGGCTTTTAGGTGTCATTATATTATATTGGGGGTTCCATGGGCATCCCCAATCTTAGGCTCTTGCTACTCCTTGTTCCATAATCCATCAAATCCTTACCCAAAACTTGAAAACTTCACAGCACAAAACTTAAGGTAGAAAACTTGTGAGCTCCGTTAGCGAAAGAAAACAAGAGACCACTTCAAGGTACTGTAATGAACTCATTATTTATTTATATTGGTGTTAAAAATAATGTATTCCAACTTCTCTATGTATTATAAACTATTTTACTAGCCATAGATTCATCAAAATAAGCAAACAACACACGAAAAACAGAATCTGTCAAAAACAGAACAGTCTGTAGTAATCTGTAGCTAGCGCAAGATCTGGAACCCCAAAAATTCTAAAATAAATTTTTGGACGTGAGGAATTTATCTATTAATCATCTTCAAAAATAATTAACTAAATAGCACTCTCCAAATAAAAATTACAGCAGTTCTCGTGAGCGCTAAAGTTTCTGTTTTTTACAGCAAGTTCAACAAGACTTTCCCCAAGTCTTCCCAACGGTTCTACTTGGCACAAACACTAATTAAACACAAAAAAACACAACCAAAACAGAGGCTAGATAATTTATTTATTACTAAACATTAGCAAAAAGCAAGGAATAAAAATAAAATTGGGTTGCCTCCCAACAAGCGCTATCATTTAACGCCCCTAGCTAGGCATAAAAGCGAGGATAGATCTAGGTATTGCCATCTTTGGTAGGCAATTCTTCGATGAGGCATCTATTTCCCTTAGGAATTTCTCTCTAGTAATTATCAAACTTTTAGGCACAAGATCGAAAAATTCATTTGTAGCAATTGGTTCCTTAATGATAGCAGAAAGATTGGGATGAATACTTATAGATTTAAGATCCGCAGTTTCCTTACTAGATGATTCACCCTTATTTTTAGAAACATACGTAAGCTTGGCAATTTTAGTAGGAGGACTTGGAGTATTCTTTACAGAAGAAAAATTGGTTCCCAAGTTTGTAATGATACGCTCAAGTTTATCAATTCTAGTAGAATCTAAGTTTATCTTCTCATTAACTATGGGTTCCTTTTCCTTAATATTTTTCAAAGTCATTCCTACCTTAGATCCATATTGAGTAATTTGATTGTGGATCTTTTTATCTAGATTTTCAATTAATTCAATAGTAGAAACTTTATTTTCAATAATTTCAAGTCTTTGCATAACATGCTCCAAAGTTAACATAGTTCCATTAACCAAAAGAGGTGGTGAGCCAAATAAATCTAACATAGCATTATAAGAATCAAAAGTATGGCTACCCAAGAAGTTCTCCCCGGCAACGGCACCAGGAATTCTTCTTGCTACCTCTTGAGATTGCGTTGGATTTCCCCGAAGAGGAAAGGATGATGCAGCAGAGTAGCGTAAGTATTTCCCTTAGTTTTGAGAACAAAGGTATCAATCCAGTAGGAGGCCACGCTCAAGTCCCTCGTACCTGCACAAAACGATAGCTACCCGCAACCAACGCGATTAGGGGTTGTCAATCCCTTCATGGTCACTTATGAGAGTGAGATCTGATAGATATAATATTTTTGGTATTTTTGGTATAGAGATGCAAAGTGAAAAGTAAAAGGCAAAGTAAAAAAGCAAAGCAAGATTAAAGTGATGGAGATTGATATGATGAGAATAGACCCGGGGGCCATAGGTTTCACTAGTGGCTTCTCTCAAGAACATAAGTATTCTACGGTGGGTGAACAAATTACCGTTGAGCAATTGACAGAATTGAGCATAGTTATGAGAATATCTAGGCATGATCATGTATTTCGGCATCACGTCCGTGACAAGTAGACCAAAACGATTCTGCATCTACTACTATTACTCCACTCATCGACCGCTATCCAGCATGCATCTAGAGTATTAAGTTAAAAACAGAGTAACGCTTTAAGCAAGATGACATGATGTATAGAGATAAATTCATGCAATATGAAATAAACTCCATCTTGTTATCCTTGATGGCAACGATACAATACGTGCCTTGTTGCCCCTTCTGTCATTGGGAAAGGACACCGCAAGATCGAACCCAAAGCTAAGCACTTCTCCCATGGCAAGAACTACCAATCTAGTTGGCTAAACCAAATGGATAATTCGAAGAGACTTGCAAAGATAACCAATCATACATAAATTAATTCAGAGAAGATTCAAATATTATTCATAGATAGACTTGGTCATAAACCCACAATTCATCAGTCTCAACAAACACACCGCAAAAAAGAAGAAGATTACATCGAATAGATCTCCACGAGAGAGGGGGAGAACTTTGTATTGAGATCCAAAAAGAGAGAAGAAGCCATCTAGCTAATAAATATGGACCCGAAGGTCTGAGGTAAACTACTCACACTTCATCGGAGAGGCTATGATGATGTAGAAGCCCTCCGTGATGACGGCCCTCTCCGGCGGAGCTCCAGAATAGGCCCCAAGATGGGATCTCGTGGATACAGAAAGTTGCGGCGGTGGAATTAGGTTTTTGGCTCGTGTTCTGATCGTTTGGGGGTACGTAGGTATATATAGGAGGAAGGAGTACGTCGGTGGAGCACCGAGGGGCCCACGAGGCAGGGGGCGCGCCCTAAGGGGGGGCGCCCCCACCCTCATGACCGCCTCTCTGATACCTTGGCGTAGGGTCCAAGTCTCCTGGATCACGTTCGGTGAGAAAATCACGTTCCCGAAGGTTTCATTCCGTTTGGACTCCGTTTGATATTCCGTTTCTTCGAAACACTGAAATAGGCAAAAAACATCAATTTTGGGCTGGTTCAAACTTGAATTATTTTTCTATCTCTAAAATATTGTCAAACCATTTTATTCTATTTGTGCAAAGTTCCGGCGCTCCAAGAATATTTTATTTTTTGAAATATTCTTTCCCTAACCCTCTCTTTATTTTTTTCTTCTCTCTATTTGTTTTTCTGTTAAAGCAAATTAGAGAGGAATGAGAGAGAGGAGTTCAGCCTAGCCAAGCAGCCTGGGCCTCCCTACCTCCTGCGCCGGCCCAACCTTTCCCCAAGGCCAAAGCCCACCGAACCTTCCTAACCCTAGGGCACACCCCACTCCCATCGATCGTTCCCTCATCCTCCTGCGCCGCCAGAGACCACGCACGCAGGCGCGACCGCCTTCTTCTCTCGATCTCCCCATCGACCCCTTCCCCTCGCATGAAGGAGCCCTTCTTCCTCACCTCGCACCACCATTTAGCCCTCCTCTGGTGCCATCCCGCTCCCCCGCGCTCGTTTCCTCTGCCGGCGACCTCCACTACCTTGCCGCCTCTGCTTCTCCTCGCCAAAGGCCCGTGCGCCTCGACCCAACCTCGCCTCTTCCACATCGTTGCCCCGTCAGGCCGCCGCTCTGGTCCGCCCCGTGCGCCTCCTTGTTGTCTTGTCGCCCGCGCCTCCTTCTGCTGCAGGTCATCTCCAACGCCTTGAGGTCCCCAACACCCAGCCACCACCGGCTTCTTCTCTACTCGAGGAGCTCCAGCAGCCGCGCATGGTTGCACCTCCCATGGAGCTCCGCCGCTGGGACTCCTCCTCACCTGCGTCGCTGCCTTCCCCCGTGCCAACAAGCCGCCTCCCTGCTCCCTTCGCCTCCTCGCTGATGGCTCTTCCTGCGCTGGAGCACGCGAGCAGCAGCAGCCCGAGCCGCACCCTGCCTGCACCATGCAATGGCCGACCACAGACCAAGCGCCCCTACTCCTCCTGATATGTCCTCCTTCGTGCGGAGCAGCACCACCACGAGTCCTCGGCCCGAGCTGCTACTCACCACCGACCAACGCCGACCCAGGGCAGGACCTTGTTAGGTCCACCCTGCTCCGGCCACGACACCGGCAAGACCACTGCTGTATCTGTACACCGCGTTTTTGCTCGTTGCATGTCAACACCGTCTCCGTGGATTTGCGCCAAGTACCACTACCGCCAAGTACCACTACCGCCAAGTACCTCTTCGCAAGACCAAGTACCTCTCCGAACGAACGTGAACGACTGCCGTCGCAAGAACGGGATGGGAAAGTTCGAAGACCCCAAGTACCTCGACACCGATGACATGAACATCTACGGAATGTGTACAACTACACAGTGTTGCTTCTTCTTGTTAGTTCCGGAAATGTCGCGTTTGTGAGGATCTGTTTGACTACGTCCTTTTGCCTTCTTCATGGACTCGTTCTTCTTCCTTGCGGGATCTCAGGCAAGATGACCATACCCTCGAAATCACTTCTATCTTTGCTTGCTAGTTGTTCGCTCTATTGCTACCGCGATACCTACCACTTGCTTTTTCATGCCTACCATATTGCCATGTCAAGCCTCTAACCCACCTTATCCTAGCAAACCGTTGTTTGGCTATGTTACCGCTTTGCTCAGCCCCTCTTATAGCGTTGCTAGTTGCAGGTGAAGATGATGATTGTTCCATGTTGGAACATGGATATGTTGGGATATCACAATATCTCTTATTTAATTAATGCATCTATATACTTGGTAAAGGGTGGAAGGCTCGGCCTTATGCCTGGTGTTTTGTTCCACTCTTGCCGCCCTAGTTTCCGTCATATCGGTGTTATGTTCCTTGATTTTGCGTTCCTTACGCGGTTGGGTTATAATGGGAACCCCTTGACAGTTCACCTTGAATAAAACTCCTCCAGCAAGGCCCAACCTTGGTTTTACCATTTGCCACCTAAGCCTTTTTCCCTTGGGTTCTGCAGACTCAAGGGTCATCTTTATTTTAAACCCCCGGGCCACTGCTCCTCTGAGTGTTGGTCCAACCTGTCAGCCGCCGGTGGCCACCAGGGGCAACTCTGGGTTGGCCTACCGGAAGTTTGGACAATCCGGTGTGCCCTGAGAATGAGATACGTGCAGCTCCTATCGGGATTTGTTGGCACATTTGGGTGGCTTTGCTGGTCTCTTTTTACCATTGTCGAAATGTCTTGTAACCGGGATTTCGAGTCTGATCGGGTCTTCCTGGGAGAAGGAATATCCTTCGTTGACCGTGGGAGGTTGTGATGGGCTAAGTTGGGACACCCCTACAGGGTTTTGAACTTTCGAAAGTCGTGCCCGCGGTTATGGGCAGATGGGAATTTGTTAATGTCCGGTTGTAGATAACTTGACACTTAACTTAATTAAAATGCATCAACCACGTGTGTAGCCGTGATGGTCTCTTTCCGGTGGAGTCCGGGAAGTGAACACTGTTTTGGAGTTATGTTTGAACGTAAGTAGTTTCAGGATCACTTCTTGATCACTTCTAATTCACGATCGTGCTTTGCTTCTCTTCTCGCTCTCTTTTGCGTAAGTTAGCCACCATATATGCTAGTGCTTGCTGCAGATCCACCTCACTACCTTTTCCTACCCATTAAGCTTAAATAGTCTTGATCGCGAGGGTGTGAGATTGCCGAGTCCTCGTGGCTCACAGATACTTCCAAACAGTTGAAGGTGCCGATGGTAACCGTGGATGTGACGCAACCTAGCTCAAGTGGGAGCTCGATGAAGATCTTGTTTGTTGTGTTGTTTTGTTTTCCTTGATCAGTAGTGGATCCCAGTCGGGGCGATTGGGGATCTATGCATTAGGGGTTGTATTTCTTTATTTGGTTCCGTAGTCAGACCTTGATTGTATTTTGGATGATGTAATGCTATATTTATGTATTATGTGAAGTGGCGATTGTAAGCCAATTCTTTATCCCTTTCATATTCAGTACATGGGATGTGTAAAGATTACCCCTCTTGCGACATGCCTACCATGCGGTTATGCCTCTAAGTCTTGCTCCGGCACGTGGGAGATATAGCCGCATCGTGGGTGTTACAGATTCATCTCAGACTTAGCTGACGGCTTTCAAGACTACCCCTGGGTCAGAATAATTATCTTTCTTCTATACTTTTATATCTTCACCATTATGTTGACTTGTCCAAATTCTGTTTAGCGGCCAAGCAAAGCCCAACAAGAAGGCGAAGATGACAAAAACAGCCGAAGATCCTAAAGCTGCTGAACCGGACCATCGAGCCTCTGCACCAGAAGATCCTGCTTCCAACACTCAACCTGAGATGCCAGAGTTCTATGTTGATGAAACCAATATTGACCCGTCAACTACTGAACCGTCAAGCTCACTTAACCTTCCAGAGACTCATGTTGATGACGTTCTATTCACTGGCACTGGCTTTACTGAATTGGGGAATCCAACTGTACTAGCGAGACATTCTGCCAAACAAGAAGTTATGGAAAGATGGAAGGTGATGTTTGATGTCTCCCACTATGCTCGGTTGAGTAATAGTGAAGTATTATCTGGTTATCTTAGTCAAGTACACTCCAGCCGTGACTTGGAAATTGAGATGGTTAAACAGATGCATCAAAAGTATGAGGTACGTCATCCGGCTTATATAAGTTATATATCTTGCCAGCCCCCAAGTCTTCTGATTATGATAAGATTGATTAATCTATAGACTTTAAAAACTTACAAGCTTCTGTCCTAGACTCCTGCCAAGTCCGGTTTAAAACTAAACCAGATGTTGATAATAGCATAATTTTGCATTTGTAGTCCCCAATGGCCGATTTAATCAGTGTGAATGAGCTGGTCCTATTGATCACTGTGTAAAAGAGCAGAACTTAACTGCATAGCCCCATGACTCGGCTGAGACTGTTGACAGCACACCCGGCTCATCCTTAGGAAGAGACAAGCAATATGCATTAGCCCCCAAGTGCCAAGTGTTGTTGCTTGCAAAGCGCTTGGGACTTTTAGTTATAAAAGCCATTTCCGTTGAAAAATTGCGTTGATAGACATTAGCCCCCAAGTGCCAAGTGTTGTTGCTTGCAAAGCGCTTGGGACTTTTATTGTTGTAATCCTCCATGAAATATGTTTGACAAATTTGTGTTGTATGCAGGCTGCTACTGCTAAACTAGTGTCTCAACTGAACGATGCCAAGACCCGGCTGGCGGCTCAAGAAAATGAGACCCAGAAAGCTGAGTCAAAATTCTAGTTTAGTGTATCTGAGTCAGAAAAATTGAAGACTAGTTTTACTGAGGATAAAAAGGCTTGGGCTGAAGAAAAGACTGCCTTGATACAATGTGCTGAGAAGGCAGAGGCCGCTCTTCAGGAGGTGACCACTGAGCTCTCCAGTTTAAAACACCATGTGTCTCGGATGGTTTCTGCTATCTTCGGTGAGTCGCCTTGTTACTTATCCAAAATGAGTATTTGTCGTCATAATGTAAACCGCCATTTAACCAATCTGTAACTTACTCAGGTCCTAGGAGCAGCAACCTTAGCCAAGACACACTGGTGAAGCTCAAGGCGGTTTATACTCTTGTTGAGCAATTATACACTGGAGCTCAGCGGACTCTCGCTACTATCGCCCCATCGAATCAAGGACAAAACCTGTTAAGTGATGTTTTGAAGAAGTTGTCCATCTTGCCCACCAGACTTCAAGAAATCAAACGGTCTTGTGCTAGGGCTGGAGCTGTAACAGCCTTGAGCCATACCAAAGCATGGGTACCAGAATTAGACCCGACAGATGTAGCTAGTGGGTATCCTAGCTTAAAGGAAGATGGAACCTCCTTCGATCAGCAAGACTTTGCCGCCTGTGCCAAAGAGATTTGTCCTCATGCAACAGTCATCACTGAAGAAACCAATCTTTCCAAATATCAGCCGGCTTACGATGAGGATAATCAGAAGATGCAGACGCCTGCATATAAAGTGATGGACTTAATTCCGCCGATTTGTAAGCACACTTTCACCCCTGATATTGACCTGTCCAATCTGATTGACGACGAGGCCGAATTCTTCGCCCTGCGTGGCTTTGACTGGTCCAAACCAAACTTCTAGACGGTAGAGGAGGAAGAAGAACCGAAAGGGATGAACCGGAGGCCTCCCGTCAGCAAGATCAAGAAGAGTGAACCGCCAGGCGGTTGAAAAATGTTAAGTTTTGATAAAACACTTGACCTTATGTTAGCCCATGGAGCTATGTAATAGAGTAGTTAAAACTTGAATTGGCCGTGCCATCGCACATGTTTTCTGTTTTCCGTAACACTAATGATCCACCGGTTTAAAGAACCACTCTTTGTATGATAACCTTTGACTTATGCAGATGTGAATTATTATAATCATGCACACAAAGAAAAACACAAGGGCCCTGGCGGCTTACCGCCGGGCAGGTCATGATACCCAATGAAAGCCGCTGAGGACAAATAGTCCATAACCAAGGCCGGTCTGATAACTGTTAAGAAAACAACATACCTGTGATATATATACTTAAACTGCCGGCTTATCAGCTTCGTGCAATTTAGAGGTGTTAGAACTATAACTTCAACATGGTATTCATTACACCTTGGTGATTTAGAGTCTGTCCTCACGGCGGGTTGTATAAACCCAAAGTGTGCTTCCAATGTGAGCCATAAATAGGGCAGCTAGGCCCGACTTATAAAAACTGGAAAGCAGCAAAAAACTCAAGTACGAGTAAGAAATCAATCAGAAATTCAGGGCTTTTTGTAGACTGTCAAAGTAAAGTGTCATCTTCAATGAAACTAGCCGGAGCCACTTGATTGTTCGTGCTACCGTGATCCTGAGTCACAGTGTGCCCAATCGACATTTTAACCCTAGATAAGTCTGGTCTTGCTCAAATACCTATGAGGAGTACGCGGGGCCGGAGCAACAGTATCATGGGCTGATTTATCCAAGTTTCAAGGAAGGCGGCTTATGAAGCCTGGATCCATCTGACTTTGTAAACCGTACTCTCGCATGACAAGCCGCCGTTTGAACCTTAATTGAGCTTTGATCTTGGTCGAATACGCCATAAAGACTGATCGTTAAGAGCTCGGCGGGTCAATCAGGATGACCTGATGGAGTTGAAGTGTTGGTGTTACAGGTAGGACGACCCGGTCAGAGTTTGTTCTCTTCGATCGAATACGCCTATGTTTGAACAAACCTGGTCAAGAGGGTAGTAACACTATGTTCTCTTCGGTCGAATACGCCTATGTTTGAATAGGAAGGCCCCAAGTGACATACTTACAAATGTGGCATTGAGCCGATCAAGAGGGTACCGACAGCTATGTTCTCTTTGGTGAATACACCTATGTTTGAACAAGAAGCCCCCAAGTGATCATATAACCTTTTGGCCTTGCGTCGATCACGTGGGTACTGACAGCTATGCTCAATGAGCAGGAAGCCCCCAAGTGATCATATAAGTTTTGGCATTGCGCTGGATCAAGAGGGTACTGACAGCTATGCTCAATGAGCAGGAAGCACCCATGTGATCATATAAGATTTGGTATTGCGCCGGATCAAGAGGGTACTGACAGCTATGCTCAATGAGTAGGAATCCACCAAGTGATCATATAAGTTTTGGCATTACGCCGGATCAAGAGGGTACTGACAGTTATGCTCAATGAGCAGGAAGCCCCCAAGTGATCATCAGGGACCTATGTTTGAGTTGTGCTATGCATCCAACTCTCTTTGGTCCTGGAAGTTGTGGGCGTCAAGCCTCTTAAATGATGATAAAGACTTAGCTTTGAATAAGTAAAATGACAGAGGCCCTGAATTGTCAGGGGTGCCGGCTTTATTATACTGCTTATAATATATACATCAAATAACTATGTACATCATGAGAGCCGGAGGCTCAAGTGTAGTAGGGCTGAAGATGAGCAATGTTCCACGGCCGATGGGTCTCCTCCTCCGATGTGCATGAGTCCTTGTTGTCTCGAACGTCGATAAGGTAGTATGACCCATTATGTAGATTCTTGCTGACCACAAAAGGTCCTTCCCAAGGTGGTGATAACTTGTGCATATCTGTCTGATCTTGGATGAGCGGAGCACTAAGTCGCCTTCTTGAAAGGTTCTGGTTTTGACCCGGCGGCTGTGATAACGTCGTAGGTCTTGCTGGTAAATCGCCGAACAAGCCGCTGCGAGGTCACGCTCCTCATCCAATAAGTCAAGTGCATCTTGACATGCCTTTTCATTGTCGGCCTCAACTTAAGCCGCCACCCGGGGTGAATCGTGACGGATGTCACTAGGGAGAACTGCCTCTGCCCCACAAACCATGAAGAAGGGTGTGTAACCCGTAGACCTGTTGGGGGTTGTGTTGATGCTACATAACACTGAAGGTAACTCCTCCACCCAACAACCCGACGTTCTCTGTAAAGGAACCATAAGCCGGGGCTTGATACCTCACAGAATCTCCTGATTCGCTCGTTCTGCCTGCCCATTGGATTGAGGGTGAGCTACAGAGGAAACATCAAGCCGGATGTGCTCCCGTTGAAAAAATCTTCCATAGCCCTTTAGAAAGATTAGTGACATTATCCATTATGATGCTGTGCGGAAAGCCAAAACAGAAGATCACCTTCTTCATGAATTGAACCACCGTTGCCGTATCACATTTACTAACCGGCTCTGCTTCAATCCACTTAGTAAACTTATCAACCACCACCAAGAGGTGGGTCTTCTTATCCTTGGACCTTTTGAAAGGCCCAACCATATAAAGCCCCCAAGTTGCAAACGGGCAAGTAATTGGAATCATCCTCAATTCTTGAGCCGGCACATGAGATCATCGTGCAAACTTCTGACAACCGTCACATCTACTTACCAAATGCTCAGCATCAGCATGAACCGTTAGCCAATAAAACCCATGATGGAAAGTCTTGGCTACCAGAGATTTAGAGTTTGCGTGATGACCACAATCTCCTTTGTGGATTTCTCATAAAATCTCACAGCCTTCTTTAGGAGAGACGCAACGTTGAAATGCTGTGATGGTGCAACTCTCCATTGATGATCGTCATTGACTTAGACCGCCGGGTTATCTGCCTGGCCAAGACCTCATCCTCCGGCAACTCACCCCAGGTCATGTAAGCCAAATATGGAACCGTCCAATCAGGAATAGCATGGAGAGCCGCCACCAATTGTGCTTCTGGGTTAGGAACAGCAAGGTCCTCCTCTGTAGGCACTTTCACAGAAGGTTTAAGCAGAATATCCAAAAACGTATTAGGCGGCACTGGTTTACGCTAAGATCCTAGCTGACTTAAAGTATCCATTGCCTCGTTCTTCCAGTGATCAATATGTTCAACTTCATAACCCTTGAAATGACCTGCAATGGCATCAACCTCTTGGCGCTAAGCCACCATAAGAGGATCCTTGGAATCCCAAGTGCCTGAAACTTGCTGAGCCACCAGATCTAAATCGTCAAAGCACCTCACACAGATTAAGCTCATCTCCTTAGCCATCCGAAGACCATGGAGCAAGGCCTCATACTCCGCTGCATTATTAGTACAAGGGAACATTAACCGGAGAACACAGAAAAAACTGTCACCTCGTGGGGAAGTCAAAATAACTCCAGCCCCAGAGCCCTCCAGTTGTCTGGATCCATCAAAGTGAATAGTCCAATATGTGTTGTCCAGCTTTTCCTCAGGCGCCTGTAACTCTGTCCAATCATTAATAAAATCCACCAGTGCTTGGGACTTGATGGCCGTGTGTGGCACATACTTCAAACCGTGAGGACCGAGGTCAATAGCCCATTTAGCAACCCAGCCTGTGGCTTCTCTGTTTTGAATGATATCTCCCAAAGGAGCCGAACTTACCACGGTGATAGGATGACCTTCAAAATATTGCTTGAGCTTCCGGCTTGCCATAAAAACCCCATAAACAAGCTTCTGCCAGTGTGGGTACCTCTATTTAGACTCAATAAGCACCTCACTGATATAATAAACCGGCCGTTGAACCAGATATTTTTGCCTGCCTCCTTACTTCCCACCACAATGGCTACACTAACGGCTCGGCTATTAGCAGCCACATATAACAACAAAGGCTCTTTATTAACAGGGGCAGCAAGCACGGGCGGCTCAGCCAACTATTTCTTCAGATCCTCAAACTCCCGATCAGCAGCATCACTCCAAACAAAATGATCCGTCTTTTTCATCATCTGGTAAAGGGGGATGGCCTTCTCACCTAGCTGGCTTATGAACCGACTCAAAGCCGCAATTCGACCCACCAACCACTGAACATCATTGACACACGCCGGTTTAGTCAAAGACGTAATGGCTTTGATCTTCTCCGGGTTAGCTTCAATGCCTCTGTTAGAAACCAGAAATCCCAATAGCTTGCCTGCTGGCACACCAAAGACACATTTGGCCGGGTTAAGCATCATCTTGTAGACCCGGAGATTGTCAAATGTCTCTTTCAAGTCCTCAATCAAGGTCTCTTTATCCCTTGACTTCACCACAATGTCATCTACATAAGCATGAGCATTGCGCCCAATCTAATTGTGAAGGCAATTTTGTACATACTGTTGATAAGTCGCCTGGGCGCTCTTGAGCCCAAAAGGCATAGACACATAGAAGAAGGCTCCAAACGGAGTAATGAAAGTTGTCTTCTCCTGGTCCTTAACTGCCATTTTGATCTGATGATAACCAGAATAAGCATCCAAAAAACTCAAACGCTCACAACCCACCGTAGCATCAATGATTTGATCAATACGAGGGAGAGCAAACGGATCAGCTAGACAAGCCTTGTTTAAGTCCGTGTAATCCACACACATTCGCCAACTGTCATTCTTTTTGAGTACCAGCACCGGATTAGCCAACCACTCAGGATGAAAAACTACAATGATGAACCCGGCTGCCAAAAGCCAGGCCACTTCCTCCCCAATCACCTTCCGCCTCTCCTTGTTAAGCCGGCGAAGAAATTGCTTGACCAGTTTAAACTTCGGATCAATATTAAGAGTCTGCTCAGCGAGTTCCCTCGGTACACCCGGCATGTCAGAACGCTTCCATGCAAAGATGTCCCGGTTCTCACGGATGAACTTGATGAGTGCGCTTTCTTATTTTGGATCCAGATTAGCGCATATGCTGAACTGTTTAGATGAGTCTCCAGGGGTGAAATCAACCATTTCAGTATCGTCCGTCGATTTAAACTTTAATGAAGGATCATGCTCTATGGTTGGCTTCTTCAGGTTTCAACCATCGTTGGAGTTTCACCCTCATTGGGCAGAGCCGCCAATCATGCAGCTGCCACAATCATGTTGTCCAGAGGGGTGGAGTAATGACCCGGCGGTGTCGTCACATGCTGAGGCGGAGTGTTGTTTATACGTGGCTGGCTGGGCGGTTCAACTATCCAGTTCGCCACCAGCGGGTTACTGGCCCCAGCTCCAGGGGTGTTGAAGAGGTCCCTTGACTCATAAACCAAGGGCAAACGATTCCATTGCTTCCTCCTCAAGACTTCATGTGAAGCATTTTGATCCACCCTAAGCCGATATGATTCTGCTTGAATCCGCCGTGCTTGGGCATCCAAAATAGTTTGTTCTGTGGCCATCATGGCGTTCTCTTCCGCTAAGTCTGCCTTAGCTTGCACTATTCCATCACGTAACTTAGCCACTTATGCCTTCTATTTCTCCTGGTTTTCTGGGGTTACCTCAACCTCCATCAGAGTCGCTAGAGTATCCAACACATCTGCTAAGACTTGAGCCAGCGGGCGAGCTGAACTGCCAGCCCCAGCTGTCGTGACCGCAGCTGCACCAAAATTTATAGTTGCAGCAGTTGTCGAGCCAAGAACCGGCTGTGTGCTAGCCATGAAGATCGCCACCCTGTTTGGCGGCTCACGGGGGTCCGGAATACTGTCGCCGTCGGAACAACCCCCAAGTCTTCCACTTTGTAGCTGATACATTGAACGGTCTCGCCCGTGGACTCATCATCAGAGTAGATCTCCGTCTCACCGCCAGAGACGGAGCCTTCCAACTCAGTCCCATGGGTGAACCCAATGAAGACATGCCTTACAGCTGGCTGAACCGGGGCGGGTCATGCACGCTGAGCTGTTTCGATGATGTCGGTGCAGATGTCCGGCTCAGGGCCCGGCTCGCCGATCTTGCCGATGAAGACGTGGATTCCACCGAAGGGGACCAGGTACCCATACTCAATTGAGCTAGCCTCGGGGCCCCGGCTTGCATCGTCGATGTAGAGCTTGCCGCGACGACTCTTGGTCATCCAGCCCATAGTGTATCCCTTGAGCCCTTCGTAGCTGCCCTTTAAGAACTCGAAACCACCATGCGCTGGCCCCACGATGGGCGCCAACTGTCGTGGAAGTGTCACACAGATGTCCTCATGGAAGGACTTAGTTGCGGAGCCATTGCGACGAGGTTAGCTTAAAGGGGTTAAACTGGACAGGGGACACAAAGAGTTTATACTGGTTCGGCACCTTGCGGTGAAGGTAAAGGCCTACTCCAGTTGAGGTGGTATTGCTAGGGTTTCGATTACCAGGGAGCAAACACGCTTTGCTTGGCTCTCGATTCGAAGTTTCTTGCCCTAAGCCGCTACCGTGTCGTCCCCTTATATACACGGGTTGACGCCCTGCGGCCTACAGAGTCCCGAACAGCTCATACAACATGTCCGGCTCGGTGACGTATCTTACATGCCTTACATTACAAGTCTACTCATACATGGCGGTTTACGCTTATGGGCCTTAAACCGTCTCTGGGCTTGGGCCTCTTAGCGGCCTATCTATGAACTGCCGTCTGGTATACTCTCTTGGGCTTCTATGATGAACCGTCATTGTGGTTGACCCGGCCCCTCCTGGGCGGGTCATACATGATAGTCATATCCCCAACAGCCAGACTATATGATTTTATTGGGATAGCTTTCTTTGGCCATGTTATTTTGAGAAGACATGATTGCTTTGTTAGTATGCTTGAAGTATTATTGTTTTTATGTCAATATTAAACTTTTGTCTTGAATCTTTCGGATCTGAACCTTCATGCCACAATAAAGAAAATTACATTGATAATTATGTTACGTAGCATTCCACATCAAAAATTCTGTTTTTATCATTTACCTACTCGAGGACGAGCAGGAATTAAGCTTGGCGATGCTTGATATGTCTCCAATGTATCTATAATTTTTGATTGTTCCATGCTATTATATTATCTGTTTTGGATGTTTAATGGGCTTTAAGATGCTCTTTTATATTACTTTTGGGACTAACCTATTAACCGGAGGCCCAGTGCCAGTTTCTGTTTTCTTGCCTATTTTAGAGTTTTGCAGAAAAGGAATTCCAAACGGAATGAAACCTTTGTGATGATCTTTGTTGGAATGAAAGCAATCCAGAAGACTTGGAGTCGAAGTCTGGAACTCCACGAGGAAGCCACGAGGCAGGAGGGCGCGCCCAGGGGGGTAGGCATGCCCCCACCCTCGTGGGCCTCTTGTAGCTCCACCGAACTTCTTTCGCCTATATATACTATTATACCCTAGAGACATCAGGGAGAGCCATGAAACCACTTTTCCATCGCCACAACCTTCTGTACCCGTGAGATCCCATCTTGGAGCCTTTTCCAGCGATCTGACGGAGGGGGGAATCGATCACGGAGGGCTTCTACATCAACACCATCGCCTCTCCGATGAAGCGTGAGTAGTTTACCACAGACCTTCGGGTCCATAGTTATTAGCTAGATGGCTTCTTCTCTCTCTTTGATTCTCAATACAAAGTTCTCCTGGATGTTCTTGGAGATCTATTCGATGTAATACTCTTTTGCAGTGTGTTTGTCGAGATCCGATGAATTGTGGTTTTATGAACAAGATTATCTATGAATATTATTTTGTTCTTCTCTGAATTCTTATATGCATGATTTGATATCTTTGCAAGTCTCTTCGAATTATCGGTTTAGTTTGGCCTACTAGATTGATCTTTCTTGCAATGGGAGAAATGCTAAGCTTTGGGTTCAATCTTGTGGTGTCCTTTCCCAGTGATAGTAGGGGCAGCAAGTCACGTATTGTATTGTTGCCATCGAGGATAAAAAGATGGGGTTTATATCATATTGCTTGAGTTTATCCCTCTACATCATGTCATCTTGCTTAATGCGTTACTCCGTTCTTATGAACTTAATACTCTAGATGCATGCTGGATAGCGGTCGATGTGTGGAGTAATAGTAGTAGATGTAGAGTCGTTTCGATCTACTTGACACGGACGTGATGCCTATATTCATGACCATTGCCTTAGATATCTTCATAACTATGCGCTTTTCTATCAATTGCTCGGCAGTAATTTGTTCACCCACCATAATACATGCTATCTTGAGAGAAGCCACTAGTGAAACCTATGGCCCCCGGATCTCTTTCCTATTATATTACATCTCTTTTATTTACATTGCATCTCGTTTACTATTTTGCAATCTTTACTTTCTAATCTGTACAACAAAAATACCAAAAATATTTACTTTACTATCTCTATTAGATCTCACTTTTGCGAGTGACCATGAAGGTATTGACAACCCCTTTATCACGTTGGTTGTAAGGTTCTTGATTGTTTGTGCAGGTACTAGGTGACTTGTGCATTGTCTCCTACTAGATTGATACCTTGGTTCTCAAAACCAAGGGAAATACTTACGCTACTTTGCTGCATCACCCTTTCCTCTTCACGGGAAAACCAACGCATGATCAAGAGGTAGCAAGGTCGAGTAGGGTAAATGAAGTCTAAGGAGGGTGAGGGGTATTTATAGCCGAGGTGAAATTGGACGAACGTGCCCCTGACCCTTCTCATCCTAGCGACATGTGTCGCCCACGTACAGTGAGGTGGTGATCGTGGGTGAATAGAATAATCATATCATGGGATGTGAAATAGTTTGAGCGGCAAAAGCCGAAAATTTGAGATAAGAAAATTTTAGTGTTTCGTTCACAAATTCTTCAGCTGACAAGGACACAGTGAAGATTTTGAACGGGTTTCAAATAGAACGCACATGAAGAATTTTTGAACAGATTGGGTTGAGTATAGCATAGAGGGGGAAGGGTCCGATCACATTCACTTAGCAAAAAATCAACTTGAAGAATTAGCAATATGTGAATGTTGTAGAGGACTAAAACTCAAATATATATAGCCAATGAAGAACAACGACGGAAAGAGTGAAGAATATGCAAAGTTGAATAATTTGAACAACTAAGAAATTTCAAAATTGAAGAAATACTCAAATTGAAGATTTTCAACTTTTGTTGGTGGCGTGACCCACCGTATAAGAATGATGATTTCAGGCACCGCGTACAATTGTCGTAGGGCTCTAAGTATCAAATTCTTCGTTAATTTCTTCACACTTAGCGGGTTAGTCTTCATTGATCGAAGAAAAACCTTACTTCATGTGTTGCACATCTAAGTCATCAATTTTGCATAAGTGTTAGGATGTGTGTCCTTTTCAAACAACATTTGAAGATTCTAAGATATTTAGCTCACACCGCAACTTGCTAAATCTCTTCTCATGCAAGGGCTTTGTGAAGATATCGGCTAGCCGTTCTTCAGTCTTCACATGCTCAATAGAGATGTCGCCCTTCAACACATGATCTTGAAGAAAATGATGACGAATCTAGACGTGCTTTGTCTTCGAGTGTTGAACTGGGTTATGAGCAATCTTGATGGCACTCTCATTGTCACAATAGAGTGACACATTCCTCACATTGATGCCATAGTCCTTGAGGGTTTGCTTCATCCATAGCAATTGAGCACAGCACGAACCAGCAGCAATGTACTCAGCTTCAGCAGTAGAGAGTGATACACGGTTATGTTTCTTCGAGGACCAACATACCAAGGATCGTCCGAGGAAATGGCATGTGCTTGATGTTGACTTGCGGTCCACATGATCACCAGCATAGTCAGAGTTAGAATATCCAATGAGTTCAAAAGTCGAGCCCTTGGGGTACCATAATCCAAGTGTTGGTGTGTGAGCTAGATATCGAAGAATATGCTTCACAGCCTTATGGTGTGATTCCTTCGATGTAGCTTGAAATCAGGCACACATGCAAACACTAAGCATAATATCTGGCTTAGATGCACATAGATACAATAACGAACCAATCATGGAGCGGTATACCTTTTGATCAAAGTCTATACCATTTTCATTAGTGCATAGATTGCCATTTGTGGGCATAGGGATTTTAACGCCTTTGCAATATTGCATGCCGAATTTCCTCAACACATCCTTGAGGTATTTCTCCGGAGATATGAAGATGCCTTTGCGTTGTTGACGAATTTCAAGACCTAATAAGAATTTCGATTCTCTCATCATAGACATTTGATATTCCTCACTCATCATATAGGCAAATTCGTCAGTGTAACGTTGGTTAGTACAAACAAAGATAATATCATCAACATAGATTTGGCACACGAATAATTCATCATCATAGGTTTTGGTGAAAAGAGTTGGGTCGAGTGAACCGAGTTTGAAGCCTTTCTTCATGAGGAATTCCTTCAAAGTATCATACCACGCCCGAGGGGTCTGCTTGAGGCCATAGAGGGCCTTATTGAGTCTGAAGACTTTGTCAGGATGTTTTGGATCTTCAAAACCTGGGTGTTGAGCAACATATACTTATTCCTCAAGCTTACCATTGAGGAATGCACTTTTCACATCCATTTGATATAAGACGATATTATGATGGTTAGCGTAAGCGAGGAATATGCGAGTAGCCTCAAGTCTAACAACAAGTGCAAAAGTTTCATCGAAATCAATTCCTTCGACCTGTGTGTAGCCTTGAGCTACAAGCCGTGCCTTATTCCTCACCACAAGGCCATTTTCATCTTGCTTGTTGCGATAGATCCATTTTGTGTCTATGATATTGTGCTTGCGTGGGTCTGGTCACTTGACAAGTTCCCGGTCATTGTTGAGCTCGAATTGATGTAATTCCTCTTGCATCGCTTGAATCCACTCAGGCTCCAAAAATGCCTCATCTACTTTGGTGGGCTCTGTGATAGAGACAAAAGAAAAGTGCCCACAAAAGTTAGACAAATGTGAAACCTTTGAGCGTGTGAGAGGACCTATTGCTTTGATGCCATTGATGATTCTCTCAATCTGCACTTCATTAGCAATGCGAGGATGAGCGGGTTGATGAGGTTGAGTGAGCTCAACATTTTCTTCAGAGCCATTTTCCTCAGGTGCACCAGCATGATGTTCTTCACGTTCTGGAATGACTTCTTCAGCAGATTCTTTAGTAGGAATGACATCCTCAGTGGCCTTGAACTTAATGGATTCCTCAGGTGGTATTTCATCTAGCACAGAAGGTAGGTGCTCTTTTGAGAGCTGTTAGTTTCATCGAACCGCACATCTACAGTTTCAACAACCTTGTGGTGATAGGTGTTGAAGACTCTGTAGGTGTGCAAGTCCTTTCTGTAACCAAGCATAAAACCTTCATGTGCTTTCGGTGAAAATTTAGAATTGCGATGAGCATCTCTAATCCAACATTTAGCACCGAAGACTTTGAAATAACTCATGTTGGGTTTCTTGTCGGTGAGGAGTTCATATGAGGTCTTTTTGAAGAATTTGTGAAGATATACTCTGTTGATGATGTGGCATGCAGTATCAATTGCCTCAGGCCAGAAGCGAGGAGGTGTCTTGTATTCATCAATCATAGTGCAAGCTGTCTCAACAAGAGTCCCATTCTTGTGCTCCACGACGCCGTTCTACTGAGGAGTATAAGGAGAAGATAACTCGTGAGTAATACCAAGTTCATCAAGATAGTCATCAAGACCAGTATTCTTGAACTCGATCCCATTGTCACTTCTGATGTGCTTGATCTTCACACCAAAGTTGGTTAAAGCCCTCGAGGAAAATTGTTTGAAGACTTCCTGCACTTCAGTTTTGTAAGTGATGATATGCACCCATGTGTAACGAGAATAGTCATCAACAATGACGAAGCCATATAAAGATGCAACATTAGTGAATGTGGCATAATGAGTAGGGCCAAAGAGATCCATGTGAAGCAATTCAAATGGATGAGTGGTAGTCATGATGGTCTTTGAGGGATGCTTGGCCTTGGTCATCTTTCCAGCTTCACAAGCTCCACACATATGATCCTTGAGGAATTAGACACCCTCGATGCCAATGACATGCTTCTTCTTCGCGAGCGTGTGCAAGTTCCTCATGCCAGCATGACCAAGTCGTCGATGCCATAGCCAGCCTTCTAAAGCTTTAGCAAGTAGACAAGTAGCAGATTGTGGTCCTGTAGAGAAATCAACAACATACAAATCTCCTCTCCTAAAGCCTTCGAACACTTTGGAATTGTCAGCTTCCATGATCACAATGATACTTGCCAAAGAAAACAACCATATCAAGATCACAAAGCATTGAGACAGACATGAGGTTGAACCCTAAGGACTCGACAAGCATGACTTTGTCCATGTGTCGATCCTTTGAGATCGCAACCTTACCTAGACCCAATACCTTGCTTTTTCCTTTATCAGCGTAGGTGATATGCTTCAAATGCGATGGATATAAAGTAGTATAAATCAATAAGTTCCTATCACCAGTCATGTGATTTGTATATCCACTATCGAGGACCCACTCAATGGCTTTGGGTTGATAATCCTACAGATGAATTAGTGCATCTTACGAACTCATATACTTCAGTAGTGAAGAATATGACATCAAATTCATCAGATCAATTTCATCAAACTATAGAACAGATATAGCAGTATGAGGACGTGAGAAATGAAATTCATTTATTCATGATTAGCTTGCGTCCTTTCAAGCGTATTCAGGTCTCCAACAAATTCTTAAGATGTTTAAGTTCATATGGAGACCTAACCCTCCATAAGAGATTAGTTCTTTTTCTTCACCACCCACATCTAGAGGGGTGGCAAAGAGTTCATTATTCGATGAGCTCCATAAGAGAAAGGTGGCATAGAAGCCAGTCCACTTCGTTTCATAGAAGAGGGGTTAGAGTAAGCATATGAATAAGCAGAGAAATTCTTCGAGGACTTATGAACATAATGATTTGAAGAATAATGCACATATTCATAACCCTTAGATCTTCCCTGTGAAACAAAAGTGTTAGCACGATGATGTTCATATGAAGATCTGGATCCATATGAAGAATTTGATCCACGTGAGGAACTTGGTCCATATGAGGACTTTGATCCATATGAAGACTTTGGTCCATATGAAGAATTTGATCTGGGGTTCCTACTCTTCACAGGTGGTGTCATGATGACATTCACCTAAAGACTTTCAAGGCATCTTTTGCGAACCCAGATTTTCTTCATAGGGGGACCGTTCCTGCAGTTAGTGCCAACATACTAGCAAATACTTCATCATTATGATTTTTGAACAGTTTATAGTTGGAGTCAAATGACTCATCAGAAGAATATGAAGATTCACATGTAAAGCTAGATAAAGTAGATGGATCCATTGAAGGTCCCTTCGCATCAACCCATGAGGTTTTGGGATACTGCTCAGGTTTCTAGTAGGTTCCATCAGCATTGAGTTTCCTCTCAAAGGCAATACCCTCTTTCCTAGGGTTCCTGTTGAGGATCTGCTTCTTAAGCACATCACAAAGAGCCTGATGCCCTTTGAGGCTTTTGTACATGCCTGTCACATACAATTCCTTCAGCCCTACATGGTCAGTGATGCTAGAAGCATCCTCAGATGAGGAATTTATGATAGCAGAGACAGTTGAAGAATTTGCAGCAATAAAAGCATTTGAACTTTCAGGTGAATAATTAGTAGATTCACGTTCAATTCATTTCAAACATGGTGTAATGAATTCAACCTGAGTGGAACTGATCTATTGAGCTAGCAATGAATCATGTTCCTTCTGAAGATCTTCATAACTCACCCTTAGCTGCTCAAGATCTTGCTTTCTTTGAAGAAATTCATAAGAAAGCTTCTCATGATCAGATAAGACAGTGTTATGACAACTTTGAAGGTTATCAAACTTAGTCTGAAGTCTCTGAAGATTTTTAGTCAAAGTTTGAGTACGATCCATTTCTTCACCCAACAGGTCATCACTTTTGTCTAGCATATTTTGAACCTTTTCAAAAGACTTTTGTTGTTTCACAACAATCTTAGCAAGTTTAGAATAGCTAGGTTTGAGGTTTTCATCAGATTCATCCTCACTTGATTCAGAGGAGGGGTATTTGAGTACCTTAGCACCCTTTACCATGAAGTAATAGGTGGGAGCATAGTCATCATCGCCATCATCAGCAATGTTGGGGAGGTCATTTTCTTCAGAGTTGAAGATGTACTTGCTGACGAAGGCAGTAGCGAGGGAAAGGCTCGCCACACCAGAGTCTGACTCCTCAGATGCCTCCTCTTCCTCATTTTCCTCAGATTCAGCTTCAGAGCCCATTTCCTGTCCAATGAATGCCCAAGACTTTTTGGAGCTGCTCTTCTTATGAGATGAGGACTTTGACAATTTTGATGATGAGGACTTTAAAGATTTCTTATTATTCTTTGAGTCATCAGAACTGTAATCCTTGTATTTCTTCTTCTTTGGTTCCTTCTCCAATTGAGGACAATCAGTGATGTAGTGACCAGGTTTCTTGCATTTGTGGCAAGTTCTTTTCTTGTAGTCACGGGATGAGGAATTTGATCTCATGTCATCACCTCTTGAGGATTTACCAAAGCGACCACGTCTGAGAATTTCCTCACGAGCATTGCTAGCTCCTGGCTTAGTTCTTCAGGATCACCAAGGCTGCTACCAGAATCCTCACCTTTGGATTCAGAGACTTCCTTGGCCTTTAGTGCACGTGATCTGCCATAGCTCGGTCCATAGAGATCTCTCTTCTTAGCAAGTTGCAACTCATGAGTGTTTAGCCTCTCGGGGATATCAGCAGGATCAAGTGACTTGTAGTCTCCATGTTCTTGTATCATCAATGCCAGAGTGTCAAATGAGAAATCAAGCGATCTCAGCAATTTCTTCACCACCTCATGGTCGGTGATGTCAGTGGCACCAAGTGCTTGAAGCTCATTTGAAATGTCAGTGAGGCGATCGAAGGTTTGCTGATCATTTTTATTGTCGAGTCTTTTCAAGGAGTTGAAGAGATTGCGAAGAACGTCAACTCAAGAGTCACGCTGAGTTGAGACTCCTTCGTTGACCTTGGACATCATGTCCCAGATAAGCTTCACTGTCTCCAAAGCACTCACTCTGCCATACTGCCATTTGCTCAGATGACCATATATGATGTTCTTCGCTCGAGAGCCGAGTTGCTTGAATCTCTTCACATCAACAACGTTGATGGTAGGAGTGACAGAGGGAACGCCATTTTCCACAACATACTAGAGATCATTGTCAATTGCCTCAAGATGCATTCTCATCTTGTTCTTCCAGTAGGGGTAGTCCGTCCCATCGAAGGTAGGACACCCAACAGAGACCTTGATCATACCTGCAGTCGACATAACTAAAACTATAGGCGGTTAAACCAAAATCACACAGAAAAAGGGAGTACCTTGCTCTGATACCAATTGAAAGTGTGTTATATCGACTAGGGGGTGAATAGGTGATTTTTATGAATTCGTCACTGAGGAATTTCAAGGTGAGGAAATTCCTAGGCAACGAACTACTTAGCAGCAGAATAAGTACTCAGATGCAAGCATAACAGAGTAGTAGCACAGTTATCATGATGAAATAAAAACAAGCACAGAGTACAAGTAGCATAAACACAGGATAAGCAGGCTGAAGACAAACTGACCGAATAAATAGGATTGAGGAAATTGAGAAAGTCTTCAGTCAAAGTCTTCAAATAGTAACGATCAATTACTTCTACACAGAAATGAGGAAATGAAAGAGTTGAGGAAATAGAACTAGTAGCTTGGTGAAGACGATGATTTGGTAGACCAGTTCCAACTGTTGTGACAGTCGTATGTCTGGTTGGAGCGGCTAGGTATTTAAACCTGAGGACACACAGTCTCGGACACACGGTCCTCAACATATTCTCCTTGAGCTAACGTCACATAGACCTCGGCCAGTCACTCATGGTAAGTCTTCAGGTGACTTTACAAACCTTCACAGACTCGGTCACTCGGCGATCCACAATTTCCTCTTGGATGCTCTAGACAATTTCCTCTAGGATGCACAGTCCTCAAAGGTAACAAGTGTCGGTTCCACATAGGAACAATTTCTTCAGTGATTCTCAATCACTTTGGGTTTGTAGGTGTTTGGTTTTGGTTTTTGGGGTTTTCCTCACTTGATGATTTTCGCTCAAACTCCTCGGAGGATGGGATGCTCTCAATGACAAGTGTCAGTTTCTCACGGAGCAGCCAACCAGCTAGTGGTTGTAGGGGGCGTCTATTTATAGCCTAGGGAGCATCCCAACATGATAAGACATAAATGCCCTTCAATGATATAACCGTTAGGTGGGTAGATATTTTGGGACAACTAGCGCATAGCACAGCAACGGTCGGAAATTTGAGCTCTCAAATTCCTCAAGGCTATCATGTTCCTCACTTGTAGGCAATCCGCACTGGCGAATTCCTAACTCCTCAGTCAGAACAAATTCCTCAGAGACTAGAAGATCTTCGTCTCTATCACTGAAGAAATTGACTGAACTGTATGATATTTCCAATGGCTTCACTCGAAAGGATTGGTAGGTGTAGGATTTTGAGATGAGCATCACTTGGAAACTTTTCCTTAGTTTTACCTCGACCCCCTTTAACAGTACGGTGTTTCCTATGATTCAAGAAAGAGAAAAATGAAACTACGAAAACAGAAGTCTTCACACTTCATATTCTTTGCATGAATATCAAGTCTTCACGGCCACACCAATTTCTTCACTTTCAAAGTCTTCAGAAAGCCAAAGTATTTAGTTGAAGACATTCATTTTTAGGGGTCGACTTTCTCTGTAAATATCAAACTCCTCATAGACTTATAAACCCGTGTGCACTCACAAACGCATTAGTCCCTTAACCTATAAGTCTTCAATACACCAAAATCACTAAGGGGCACTAGATGCACTTACAGCTACCATCCCGTCCCGTGCTTCGTCATTGTGTATGTGCACGATTCACGTGCCATTCAAGAAAAAAACTGCGTACGTTCCATTGAAGAAAAAAAATTAAAAACAAACATGCCACCATGTCATGGTCGAACTTCGATTCGTCCACGCGTGGTTCCCGACCCTCCACTAAGTGAACAACTACCAAACGCGTCAAATTATCACGTGAGCTGACTCTTCATCCATAAATGAGCCCCACCATGTACCCGCACACGTGTGTTAGGGAATGAGGCACAGAGTATGTGCGTCAGTGTGTGCAATTTTTCTCTTCATGCACGTACTCCTTTTTTTGTGGGTGATTCATGCCCGTACTCGGCCTATGTTGGTGACCATTGGTGAGTCTCGCTTATATCTACATCTCAACATGTACATCTACATCTGCATCTACGTCTACACTACATCTACATCTACATCTACCTCTACTATAGTATAGCATGTTTTAAACATGAGACCAACCATTTTCTTGCATGACACAACCAGCCCATACCGCTTCTTGCTCCTCGTCTCTCTCAAAGTGCGTCCGGCAGGCGATTTTGCCGTCGATTGAGGTCGGTTCACTCACACTCGGTCCCACATGTTATAAATCTAAAAAGAATACTCTGACCAGCGGACCATTGAGAGAAGTATATTTTTCACCCTAAATGTAAGTTGATGGACAAATAGCCCCCAAAGTCAATTTTGGTACGATTTTACCCTCAAATTTCTAAAACCGGGTATATCACCCCCTTGAGCGGTTTTAGTGTCACATGTTAGAGTTTAGGCGGTTTTGATTGTTGACTAGGAATTGACTAATTATTTGCACTAATGAAATGGGAACAATGCCGTCGGAAGCCACTGATGTCGTCGGAGATGTACCCAATGGACCCTGACCTTCCCTACGAGGAGAGGAGATCATGCAGGTGCCTTTCAAGCTCAAGGGGTCATCGGGCTACCTCGTTGGCTCATCGTCCGCCTACCTCTGGTCCTCCCATAGCCTCTCTCATTTTTGCATAGCTCACGGTGGCGCTCATTTGCAGGTGGGCGCTGCTAGCTAGGAGATATAGTTGAAATTATGTGTGATGCTAGTGATTATGCTGTAGGGGATGTTCTAGGACAAAGAGTTGATAAAAAATTAAATGTTATCCAATATGCTAGTAAAACTCTAGACAGTGCTCAGAGAAATTATGCTACTACTGAAAAAGAATTTTTAGCAGTTGTAGTTGCATGTGATAAGTTCAGACCTTATATAGTTGATTCTAAAGTAACTATTCACACTGATCATGCTGCTATTAAATATCTTATGGAAAAGAAAGATGCTAAACCTAGACTTATTAGATGGGTTCTCTTGCTACAAGAATTTGATTTGCATATTATTGATAGAAAGGGAGCTGAGAACCCCGTTGCAGACAACTTGTCTAGGTTAGAGAATGTTCTTGATGACCCACTACCTATTGATGATAGCTTTCCTGATGAATAATTAGCTGTCATAAATGCCTCTCGTACTGCTCCATGGTATGCTGATTATGATAATTATATCGTTGCTAAATTTATACCACCTAGTTTCACATACCAGCAAAAGAAAAAAATCTTCTATGATTTAAGACATTACTTTTGGGATGACCCACACCTTTATAAAGAAGGAGTAAATGGTGTTATTAGACGTTGTGTACCTGAGCATGAACAGGAACAGATCCTACGCAAGTGCCACTCTGAGGCTTATGGAGGACATCACGCTGGAGATAGAACTGCAGATAAGGTATTGCAATCCAGTTTTTATTGGCCTACTCTCTTCAAAGATGCCCGTAAGTTTGTTTTGTCTTGTGATGAATGTCAAAGAATTGGTAATATCAGTAGACATCAAGAAATGCCTATGAATTATTCACTTGGTATTGAACCATTTGATTTTTGGGGATTTGATTATATGGGACCGTTTCCTTCCTCTAATGGGTATACACATATTATAGTTGTTGTTGATTACGTTACTAAGTGGGTAGAATCTATTGCAACTAGTTACGCTGATCATAACACCTCTATTAAGATGCTTAAAGAAGCTATTTTTCCGAGGTTTGGAGTCCCTAGATAATTAATGACTGATGGTGGTTCACATTTTATTCATGGTGCTTTTCGTAAAATGCTTGCTAAGTATGATGTTAATCATAGAATTGCATCTCCATATAATTCACAGTCTAGTGGTCAAGTAGAACTGAGCAATAGAGAGCTTAAACTAATTTTGCAAAAGACTATTAATAGATCTAGAAAGGATTGGTCCAAGAAACTTGATGATGCATTATGGGCTTATAGAACTGCATATAAAAATCCTATGGGTATGTCTCCATATAAGATGGTTTATGGAAGAGCATGTCACTTACCTCTTGAACTAGAACATAAGGCATATTGGGCCATTAAAGAGCTCAATTATGATTTCAAACTTGTCGGTGAGAAGAGGCTTTTTGACATTAGCTCACTTGATGAATGGAGGACCCAGGCCTATGAGAATGCCAAACTGTTTAAAGAAAAAGTTAAAAGATGGCATGACAAAAGGATACAAAAACGTGAGTTTAATGTAGGTGATTATGTATTGTTATACAACTCTCATTTAAGATTTTTTGCAGGAAAACTCCTTTCTAAATGGGAAGGTCCTTATGTCATCGAGGAGGTCTATCGTTCCGGTGCCATAAAAATCAACAACTTCGAAGGCACAAATTTGAGGGTGGTGAACGGTCAAAGAATCAAACATTATATCTCAGGTAATCCTATAAATGTTGAAACTAATGTTATTGAAACCGTAACCCCGGAGGAATACATAAGGGACACTTTCCAGAACGTTTTTTAAGAAAACAGGAAAATAAGAAGCAGTCCGGGAAGGACACGGGGCGTCCACGAGGGTGGAGGGCGCGCCCTACCCCCCTGGGCGCGCCCCCTGCCTCGTGGACACCTCGTGTGCTCTACGGACTCCATTTTCTTGCACGATACTTCTTTTGGTCGGTAAAAAATCATTATATAATCTCCCGAAGGTTTTGACCACCTTACCATGCAAACATCCTCTATTTTTGTTCCGAGTTGTTTCTGCTGCAGATTTAGAGCAAGATGTCTTCTCAAGAGTCAGTCAGGGAGAGTCGGGTGTCTCATCCGATACCGGGGCCAAGAGCAAATAGCAATGCTGACCACTTTGGTCCTTCAACTGAGGAAGAGATGGAGGCCAGCTTGAAAAGGATAGATGCCATGGAGGAGGATCAAGAAGTTACTTCTTGTTTCCGAGTCGGATTCACGATGGGGGAACTACAGAGCTCGGCTATTCCAAACTCGACCATCCCTTCCAATGTTAGATTTCTTTCTTATGAAAATATGAAAAAGAGTGTTATTTATTCTCCCGAAGCTATGCAACATCCTTGGGTGAAAGGAGCTTTAGCCGTCACGGGCAAGCTCCATAAGGAAATAATGGACCTCAATCAGCAAGTCAATAAACTTGAGGAAGAGAACCGTATCCTTAAGGGCATCATCGCCAAGAATATCACATCACCACCCCCGAAGAAGGAGACATAAACACATGGGTATGGGCACTCCCCTTGGCAACTGCCAAGCTTGGGGGAGTGCCCCAGTATCGTATCACCATCACAATTTTAACTTTACCGTTTTCTTAGTTCGATCCTTTTGGTAATATCTTGATATAGTAGAATAAAGTTTTAGTATGATTTAGTTTTGAGGTTTGCTTTATGATACTTCTATGTAATGGAGTCCGTGAGCTATATATAATAAATATTAGTGTTGAGTCAAGGGCTTGATTATTTTGCTATGATCTTGAGGGAATAAAAATAAAATAAAACAGAAAGAATAAAAAGAAATAAAGAGATCATATGGATTTTATGGAGAGTAATGACTTCACATATAAAGAGTATGATGAATAAAAGTTGTTGAGAGATGACAAACATAGTTTTAGTCATCGTTGTACTTAATAGGAAGTAGTAAAGAAAGAGGTTTTCACATATAAATATACTATCTTGGACATCTTTTATGATTGTGAGCACCCATTAAAATATGACATGCTGAAGAGTTGATGTTGGACAAGGAAGACAATGTAATGGGTTGTGTTTTCTTACATCTGAGATAAATTATATTGGCATGGATCATCCAACATGTTGAGCTTGCCTTTCCCTCTCATGTTAGCCAAATTCTTTTCACCAAGTAGAGATACTACTTGTGCTTCCAAATATCCTTAAAACCAGTTTTGCCATGAGAGTCCACCATATCTACCTATGGATTGAGTAAGATCCTTCAAGTAAGTTGTCATTGTTGGAAGCAATAAAAATTGCTCTCTAAATATGTATGATTTATTAGTGTGGAGAAAATAAGCTTTATACGATCTTGTGATGTGGAAGAAATAAAAGCGATGGAATGCATAATAAAGGTCCATATCACAAGTGGCAATATAAAGTGACATTCTTTTGCATTAAGATTTCGTGCATCCGACCATAAAAGCACATGACAACCTCTGCTTCCCTCTGTGAAGGGCCTATCTTTTATTCTTGTCTTATACTTCATGCAAGAGTCATGGTGATCTTAACCTTTCATTTTTACATTTATCCTTTGGCAAGCACAATGTGTTGGAAAGATCCTGATATATATATATAGCTAATTGGATGTGAGTTTTCATGAACTATTATTGTTGACATTACCCTTGAGATAAAAGGTTGGGAGGCAAAACTATAAGCCCCTATCATTCTCTGTGTCCGATTAAAACTCCATAACCATAAATATCGTGTGAGTGTTAGCAATTGTGAAAGACTAAATGATAGTTGAGTATGTGGACTTGCTGAAAAGCTCTTATATTAACTCTTTCCTATGTTATGATAAATTGCAATTGCTTCAATGACTGAGATTATAGTTTGTTGGTTCTCAATGGAGTTTCTAATTCATACTTGAAATTGTGATTGAATTGTTATTTTAGCATAAGAGATCATATGACAATATATATATATATATATATATATATATATATGTTGTCGTTGTTGTTCTAAGAATGATCATGATGCTCTCATGTCTGTATTTTATTTTTATCGACACCTCTATCTCTAAACATGTGGCCATATTTTTCGATTTCGGCTTTCGCTTGAGGACAAGCGAGGTCTAAGCTTGGGGGAGTTGACACGTCCATTTTGAATCATGCTTTTATATCGATATTTATTGCATTATGGGCTATTATTACACATTATGTCACAGCCCTAGAATTGTTTGCAATAGTTGCATAAGAGAGCATCCATGCATCATGTCTAATTTCTGAAAGTTGAATTGAGGTTTGTTGAAGCCCTCAGAAATCAGTTCAAAAATAACCAACTTTAAAAATCTTCTCAAATGAGTCCAATAAAATGTTCCTGTTATTCCATAGAATTATTGGCGAGAGCTAAATTGAAACCAATATTTTTATGAGCTCAGAAATATTTTTAAAAGAAGGGCAAGAACCCTTTAAATTGCATTCATTGTTTCCAAAATGCCTTCATAAATGTTTGATAATTTTTGGCATGGCTTTGAGACCAAACCAAAAATAGTGAACATTTTTTAGGAATATTTTGGGCACTGAATTTAAACCACTATTGTATTTGAATTTGAATTTATATTGCTAGTATATGGAATGTATCCTCAAATGCCTCTGAAATATTTGTGTGCCTTTGTAAAAACCTATCTAAGCCACATAAATATTTACAGAAAGTTTGGTACTGGTTTGAAATTGTTTTGAATTTGGAATCAGTGACAAATAAATAAATAAAAACAAACAAAACAAAAAGGAAACTGGGAATCATAAACCTACCTGGCACTTACCGCAGCCCACCTAGCGCCCCAACCGGCCCGCACTGTGACAGCCCAACCGGCCCGACTGGCCCACTGGCCAGTCATCGTTCTCCTCTTGCCAGGAGGACACAGCGCGCGTGGTCGCCGCGCGCCGACACGTGCCTCGCTAGCTCCTGCTTGCCGTTGACGCCCTGGATGCCTTCGTGCACGCCACGCAGCCTCCCCGACCGCCTCTCACTCTCTCTCGTTCTTTCCCCCTCCTCTGTCTTACTCTCTCTCTCGAAGCCGAGCGGAGCCGTCCTCGCCGCTCGCTACCGCCGCCGCCATCGACCACCCCTCGCCCTACCGATGAGTCCAGAAGCTCCGTCACGGCGCCCTCGCCCTCCCCACCGAGCCACGCTTCGCCGGAGGCCCTGCATCGCTGCTATCGGGTCGTCTTCAACCTCGGTACCCGCCGGACTCCATCGACGGATTCGCCGTCGCCAAGCCGTCCCCGAGCAAGTCGAGCCCCTCTTCGTGATCGCTGTGAGCTCCGCAACCGTTTCCCCCTCTCCCTGCGCTCGTCCGCGTCCTCTAACCACCATGGCCATCGGAGCCGATAGCTCCTCGCCGCCAGCCATGTCGCCACCGTGGCCACGGCCGTGCAAGCTTGCACCCGAGCTCACCACTGCACTCAGTACATCCCCACGAGTCGAACGCGGCCACCCCCACGTCCTGTTGTGCAACCTAGCATGTTTTCCATCGAGGCCCGAACTCCGGCCGCCATGGACGTGCTCACCGCCATTGTTTCCGGCCACACCAGCTCCAACCAGTGGCACCACTAGATGCGGCGCACTCCCAGGAGTCGAGCAAGCCTAGCCGCGCGTTGAACCATCGCCGGACGGCGATTTCCGAAGATCTCCGCCGCGGTTTGGGTCGTCGGTGGCTAAACGCCGGCAGGTTGACCCCTTTGACCGGCGGGATTTGACCCCGTCTGACCAGGGTTTTGAACTCTCTCTCTCTCACTGACGTGTGGGCCCCAGGCCACTAACTAAACTAGGATTAGTATTAGTTTAACACTAACTAACTTTAGTTAGTTAACTAACTACTGACCAGTGGGTCCCACTGGTCAGGTTTGACCTGGACCACGTCTGTTGACCAGATGACGTCAGCATGATGCAAGGCTGACGTAGTAAATGCTTTTCGGTATTTTAAATAAATCTAAATGATTTATTTATTTTCAGAAAATCCCCTAAACTTCCAAAAATCATAGAAAATAATCTATAACTCAGAATGAAATAAATTATATACGAAAAATTATCAGAAAAATTCAAGGAATCTGTTTATAGCATTTGCATGCATGTTTGAACAACCAAGGTTTGCTGTACAGGGCAATTTTCATAATTGACATTTAAATAAGCACATATGGAGTTGGAATTTGAACCCTTCGTTCAAACCAACTTCATTTAATATGATTGCTAGTTGCATTAGCTCAATCAACAGCATATTGCCATGACATTATCATGCATCATAATTGTTGCATTGCATTAATTGTGTTCCTCTTTGTTTGTCGGTATTTGTCCCCTCTCCATAGATGTGGTTCCGATGATGAGTTCGATGACACCGATGAAGAACTATACTATCTTCCGAAGTGCCAGGCAAGCAAAACCCCCTTGTTCATTCTGATACAATCCCACTCTCTCGCTCCTGCTCTCTTTTACTGCATTAGGACAACAACGATTCAACGGTTACATGTTGCGGTAGTTGAACCCTTTTCCTCTGCATGACCTGTCATTACCACAGTAAATAGATGAAACCCACTAGCATGAGTAGGAGTTGTTTGAGCCCTGATGTGCCTACTCATTCATGCTTGTTTGTCATGCCTGCTATTGCATAGAGTTGTGTCAGGTCTGATTCATCGGGGATGAATCAGAGGTGTGTGAACATGTCCTACTGTGTGTGAGCTAAGTGTGTGAACACGATTTGGTAAAGGTAATGGTGAGAGGCCATGTAGGAGTACATGGTGGGTTGTCTCATTGCAGCCGTCCTCAGGAACTGAGTTCTGTGTCTGTGATCCATGAACAGCTACTACCACTCATTGGGATCCTTAATTGACCCTCTCGGCTTCTTAATAACCCTAGTACTCTGTCCAGGAGTTGCAACAAGTTTCTAGTGTTTGTAGGTTATGTATTGGCGGTCGTGCGTAGCGCTGACCCTAGGGGTGGGCTATGATGCGGTAGATACACCGTGGCACGGTGTACCGGGCGCCCGTTTGGTGTCTCGGGAACCCTGTTCACATCGTTCGGGGCCGTATGTGGAAACCTTGGCCAGACTCCCTGCAGATGGAACCTGAATAGGCGATAAACCTGGACTAGAGACTTGAGTGTTTAGGTAGGCCGTGGCCGACACCCTCGTTGGGCTTTCGCTTGAAGGTTGCCGAGTACATGTCGTGTAAACGACGGTAAGTGCTGGGAGCGTGTGTGAAGAAGTACACCCCTGCAGGGTTATCATTATCTATTCGAATAGCCAAATTCCTCGAATATGGAAACTTGGACCCCTTGCATAGTTCATAGACAAGTGAAAGTGGATACTCTAAAACTTGCAAGATAAGCGTGAGTGTTATGGATGGCCTTCTCGTAGGGAGACGGGAGCGGATCCATAGTGGTGTATTGATATGGTGAATATGTGGACTCGTGTGCGCCACCTCAAAAGAGTTGCTTGTAGTCGTAGTTCAGGTTAGCCACTGAGTCAAAGATGGCTTGCTGCAGTTAAACTCCACTACCCCTTTGTTGATACCGATGCATATGTAGCTAGTTCTGATGTAAGTCTTGTTGGGTACATTTGTACTCACGTTTGCCTATTTTATGTTTTTGCAGAGAGACGTCAGTCTCGCTAGTAATTCTGTGTGGACTCCGATGTTTAGCTTGATACCTCAGCTACAATCTTGTGTCCTCGGCCGGATCTGGTAGATAGTCAGGCTTCTTAGCCTTTTTCATTTATAGATGTCTGTACTCAGACAAGTTAAACCTCTGCATGTGCTTGAATTGTATGCTATGATTGTTGGGTCATGAGACCCATGTTTGTAATATCTCGCTCCTCGGAGCCTAATGAATAAATGCTTGAGTCGTAGAGTTATGTTGTGATGCCATGTTGTATTTACACATATCGAGCATATTGTGTGTATGATTGAAATGCTTGGTATGTGTGGGATCCGACAATCTAGTTGTTTATCCTTGGCAGCCTCTCTTGTGGGGAAATGTAGTCTAGTGCTTCCATGAGCCATAGTAGTCCTCTACAGCCCAGTTCACCGGAGTCCAGCTAGCCCAGCACTACTGCTCAGGACACTTGACTGGCCGGCATTGTAACACCTCGAATGTAACTTTCCCAATTTGTACTCCAACTCTTGCCATTTCCGGCGTTAAGTTAATTTATTTTCTCGGGTTCAGGTTTTTGTCTCCGTGTGTTGTTGTCGTTGTCATGCATCTCATATCATGTCATCATGTGCATTGCATTTGCATACGTGTTCGTCTCATGCATTTGAGCATTTTCCCTGTTGTCTGTTTTGCATTCCGGCGCTTCGTTCTCCTCCGGTGGTCATTTCTACCTTTCTTTCATGTGTGAGGATTAAACATTTCCGGATTGGACCGAGACTTGCCAAGCAGCCTTGGTTTACTACTGGTAGACCGCCTGTCAAGTTTCGTATCATTTGGACTTCGTTTGATACTCCAACGGTTAACCGAGGGATCGAAAAGGCCTCGTGTGTGTTGCAGCCCAACACCCCTCCAATTTAGCCCAAAACCCACCTAAGCCTTCTCCATCATCTAGAGCGTTCGATCACGATCGCGTGGCCGAAAACCGCACCTCATTTGGACTCTCCTAGCACCCTCTATGCCTATATATACACCCCCTCCCGAAAATCCGGATCCCCCTCGTCTGAAACCCTAAAAATCATCTCCACGCCGGTCGGACACGTTCGCCCTGGCCGGACACATCGCCGTCGCCCACTCCCGTCGCACCAAGTGGCGCCACCACCGCCTCCACCGTCGCGGCCCGCCAGGCCCAGCGCCGGCCCCCGCGAGCCCGCAGGCCGTTGCCCGCCTCCTTCACCGCTCCGCTG
>NC_041390.1:183622415-183730522 GCF_002162155.2 Triticum dicoccoides
GCCGCGCTCCACCGTCGCCGCCCCGCCGCCGGCCAGATCCGGCACCCCCACGCCCGGATCCGGCGCCGGCACCCCTCTCAAGCGAGCTCCAGGTCCTCTCAGGCCAGCCGCGCCGCCACCTCGGTTCGCGCGCCGGACGAACCCTAGATCCGGAGGTCGAAAATTCTACTAAGTCCCTGATATTTTCCGTTTCAAGTGCCCATGTTCATCGTGCCGTAACTTTGCATCCGTAGCTCCGTTTTTGGCATATAGCATATCAAAATGTTCATCTCATAGAGTACATCATTTCATTCCATTGCATCATTTTCATTTGAGTTCATCTTGATGCCCAAAATGCTGTTAGAAGAGGGCTACTTGAGATAATTGTCAGATCTGCTACTCCATTTAGGTTTTTGTCATTTTTGCCATGATTAATGTGTGCATGATATGCCCTGATGTTCTACATATGTTTTGTTAAGGGTTTTGTCATCTTTCCATAGGTGCAACCCATGTATTTTTGTGATGTGTGTGGTGACTAGCACAAGCTTGCAAAGTGGTGCACTTGTTAATTCTGTTTTCAGGGACTTAGCAATTCCACTAAGTCTTTGAGCTGTTTATCTCATATTGCCATATGTTCATGTTGTTTCCTAGTGATCCGTGCCTCTTTTGAGGATGATCAGTAAGGATGTTTTGTTAATATTGTATTTATCTATCCATTCATGTCTTTGTTTGCAATTATGGAGCACCATAGCTTGAGTCAATCGAGCTCTACTTTTGCTACTTTGTGAATCTGGGCAGATTGTCAACTTGTTTGCAATTTTGCCGATGTTGTGGTAGTTGATCCGTGCATGCTATGCTATTGTTCTTGCCATGTCTAGCTTGCATTTTGTGTATTCTTGATGGGTGTATGCTTAGCTTATCATGACTTGCTCCGTAGTGAGTGCATCCAGCTCGTAAACATGCCTACTTGAGTTATGTTTCAGCATGTGCCAGTTTTCACCAAGTCTGAAAACTGATTATGGTTTTGCTATGTTCACATGCTTGCAATTGTATTTTCTGATCCCTTTTGGCTCAAGGTCACTAAGGGACTTTTGTTAATCTCTTTGAGTAGCTCCATGCCATGCTTTAATTTGCCATGTTCAGGTCCTGTAGCATATAGTTTTTTTGCTCCGAAGAGGGCTACCTGATCTGAAATTCCAGACAAGTGTTAATTTCACTAAGTCTGAGATCTGTTTTCCATATGCATTTTTGCCATGCTTGTTTGAACCTGTTAATGGATGAATTGGCCGTAGCTCAGTGCTATACTTTTGTTAAGCATCTTGTATGCATCCCTGCCATGTATTTTTTTGTCATGTTTGGGTGCTGTAGCATGTTCATCTCGTTGCATTTAGATGGCTACTTGCTGTAAATCGCAGACCGGTGTCATATTTGAATCGCTTGCCATTTTCCAAACCGTAACTCCGATTCCGATGATCTTTATATCGTTTTCAAGCGATTTCATCTCATCTTTACAGTGGCTTACTTGGATTTCCATGTTGAGGCCAGGTTCATGCATCCCTTGTCATATCTTGCATATGCATCCCGCATCGCATCCCGCATAGCACATCATCATAGCATCATATTGTTTGATCCTTGCACGTGGTTGATTATGTCCTTGTTGCTTGTTTGTCTTGTTTGGGTAGAGCCGGGAGATGAGTTCGCTAACGAGGAGCCCGTTGAGTTTGCTTTCGAGGATCCAGTCAACTCTGACAACTGTGCATGCAAGATGATCATACCCTCGAAATCACTACTATCTTTGCTATGCTAGTTTGCTCGCTCTTTTGCTATGCCAATGCTACGATGCCTACCATTTGCTTTCAAGCCTCCCAAATTGCCATGTCAAACCTCTAACCCACCTTGTCCTAGCAAACCGTTGATTGGCTATGTTACCGCTTTGCTCAGCCCCTCTTATAGCGTTGCTAGTTGCAGCTGAAGATTGGAGGTCGTTCCTTGTTGGATAATTTATTTACTTATTGGGTTATCATTATATTATCTTGCTATATTAATGCATCTATATACTTGGTAAAGTGTGGAAGGCTCGGCCTCTCGCCTAGTGTTTTGTTCCACTCTTGCCGCCCTAGTTTCCGTCATATCGGTGTTATGTTCCCCGATTTTTGCGTTCCTTGCGTGGTTGGGTTATAATGGGAACCCCTTGATAGTTTGCCTTGATTAAAGCTTTTCCAGCAATGCCCAACCTTGGTTTTACCATTTTCCACCTAGCCTCTTTTTCCCTTGGGTTTCCGGAGCCCGAGGGTCATCTTATTTTAAACCCCCCCCGGGCCAGTGCTCCTTTGAGTGTTGGTCCAAACTAGAGTCCTGTGCAGCGCCCCCTTGGGGAAACTAGAGGTTTGGGTTTAGTTGTATGGAGCGCTCATCTGAGTGTGCCCTGAGAACGAGATATGTGCAGCTCCTATCGGGATTTGTCGGCACATTCGGGCGATGTTGCTGGTCTTGTTTTAACCTATCGAAGTGTCTTGAAGAACCGAGATACCGAGTCTGATCGGAACGCCTTCGGAGGAGGTCTATTCCTTCGTTGACCGTGAGAGCTTGTCATGGGCTAAGTTGGGACTCCCTTGCAGGGATTTGAACTTTCGAAAGCCGTGCCCGCGGTTATGGGCAGATGGGAATTTGTTAATGTCCGGTTGTAGATAACTTGAACCTTAACTTAACTAAAATGAATCAACTGAGTGTGTTACCGTGATGGCCTCTTTTCGGCGGAGTCCGGGAAGTGGACACGGTGTTGGAGTAATGTTTGCGCAGGTTGCTCTCTAGTTTCTCGCTCGCGCTTTGCCTCCTCTTCTCGCTCTCTTTTGCGAATAAGTTAGCCACCATATTTTGCTAGTCGCTTGCTGCAGCTCCACTTATATTTACCATGCCTTACCTATAAGCTTAAATAGTCTTGATCGCGAGGGTGCGAGATTGCTGAGTCCCTGTGGCTCACAGATTACTATTACACCAGATGCAGGGCCTGATGATTCCGCTCCAGGAGACGCGCTTGAGCTCAAGTGGGAGTTCGACGAAGACTCTCAACGTTACTATGTTTCCTTTCCTGATGATCAGTAGTGGTGCCCAGTTGGGGGTGATCGGGACCGTGTCGCATGTTGGGTTCTCTTTTATTTTGGCGCCGTAGTCGGGCCATGAGTGTTTGGATGATCTAATGTTATGTATGTACTTGATTGACGTGGCGAGTGTAAGCCAACTATGTTATCTCCCCTTTATGATTTATATTACATGGGATGTTGTGAAGATTGCCTAACTTGCGACATATGCCTTCAATGCGATTATGCCTCCAAGTCGTGCCTCGACACGTGGCAGATATAGTCGCATCGAGGGTGTTACAAGTTGGTATCAGAGCCTTCCCCGACCTTAGGAGCCCCATTGCTTGATCGTTTTTAGCAGCCGAGTTGTGTCTAGAAAAATGTTTTGAGTCATTTAGGAATTATATATCAGAGAGTTTAGGAATTCTTTTTACTTCCCAGTCTCCTCATCGCTCTGGTAAGGCATCCTGACGTAGAGTTTTGACTTTTTTCTTCTCAAATTTCACTAAAAAAAATTAGGATCACGCGGGTATCTTGGAATCGTTCCGATGGTTTTATGATGAGAACATTGTCTTGGTGCCTCCTGTCAGGGGTTTTGTGGAAGTGTCCCGGGGAGTTGAGCTCTGAGGTGTTGTCATCATAATTTTATCGTTGCAATTCTTGAATACCTGAGTTTAGTACGCCGACATCGAAAATCTATTTTATGCAGTTCGTTGGTGAGATAACCTCGATGCCACCCAGTACTGGGGCGGGAGTTCGGGAGTATCGCATAACTTGTATAACGGATGCCTTTCGAAGGTTGAGGTAGACGGTTTCCGAAGGTTTCTTGGTTATGTGTTGAAGGATGGATACAGCTGGATGTAGGGTTTGCTAGATTTGGGTGAGATATTATGCTTCCCCTGTATCCCCAACACCTGATTGCATAACCGGAAAGGTTCGGGAGTTTCATAGGTGGGAATTCTTGTAGCTCTAGTTCTTCTTCCACGGATATTTGGTTTGAGATTGGGATTTCTTACCGATTATTCGTTCTTGATCCGTACCTTGTTGATTTATTTCTCTACCTTAATTCTATGTGGCTTCTCAATTTATGGATATGTGACCATTTCAAGAGGAATGCATTCGTTCATTTTGTTCGGATGTGAAGACTTTATGTTGCGATTTTCATTCCGTTGGATTCAGCTTCATTTATCTGTCTATGTGCTAACGGTGGTCAACCACTTCAGGATGGCTCCCGCTAAGAGCACCAATCAGAATCAGAATCCAGATCCGCCACCACCTCCACCTCCTCCGGAGGCATGGCAAGCTGTGATGGCTGCAACCAATGCAAACACACAGTTGATCATGCAAATTCTCCAAGAGCGCAATCAAGGCAACCAAGGGAACCAAGGCAACAATCAGAATCACTTTGCTACACTCAACCAGTTCCTTGCTAACGGGCCAAAGACTTTCAGCAATTGTGTTGAGGCAACCGATGCTGACGATTGGCTTGTGGATCTGTGCAAGCATTTCGAGTGCAGTAATGTCAGGCCTGAGGACTTTGTCAAGTTCGCTTCCTTCCAACTCACAGATCAAGCTGCAGAATGGTTCCAGCAGTACAAGGATTCCAGAGGTGGACGTGTTATCACCTGGGATGAATTTCATCAAGATTTCCGAGCTCATCATATTCCCCAGAGCGTGGTTGAAAGCAAGCGCGAGGAATTCCACAACCTGAAGCAAGGCTCTTTGTCTGTCTATGACTACAACAAGTTGTTTCAGAAGCTCGCCCGCTTTGCCAAGCAGGACGTCCCTGATGAGAAGAGCATGATATATCAGTTCAGGGGTGGTCTCAGAGAAGAAATTCAGCTAGCTCTTGTTCTCTTTGAGCCTTTGAGATACGATGAGTTCTACAACATGGCATTGAAGCAAGAGGCTGCCCAATTGAGGTGTGATGCTTCCAAGAAGCGAGTCAGAGATGTTACTCCTTCTTCCTCTACTCAAGTGGCTAAGCAGCAGAAGTATTGGCTTCCTCCTCCTCCGTTCCGTCAGCCGTATCAGCAGAGGAGCAAAGGTGGCAGTGGATCTTCCCACCCACCCAACCCTGGCTTTCAGAACAAGACTTCGTCTCAAGCTCCAAGATCGAGTGCTCCGTATCACCGTCCACTTTCAGAGGTCACGTGCAACAAGTGCCAACAGAAGGGTCACTATGCCAACAAGTGTCTCAACCAGAGGCGTCTTCCCCCTCCTCCTCCTGTGAGATCGGCAAGTACAGTTTTGGTCAAGCATAACCCCAAGCACGCCAAGGTCAACTTGATGAATGCAGCTCAGGCAGAGGATTCGTCAGATGTCATCATGGGTAACCTTCCAGTTAAGGATATTCCTGCAAAAGTTCTTTTTGACACTGGTGCATCGCATTGTTTCATTTCTAAACCTTTTGCATCAAAGTATGAGTGCGATTATCAGTATCTGCAAAGTTCCTTGCAAATTGTGTCACCGGGCAAGCAGATGACAGGTAACACCTGCGTCCAGGAGGTTACTATCACATTGGGCGATTACAAGTTCCTTTCTTCCCCAATTGTTCTTGGTAACTCGGATATTGATCTTATTCTCGGGATGGATTGCCTTTCTAAGCACAAGGCACATCTTGATTGTGCTGCCAGGCAGATTCAATTGACTCATTCATCTGAGGATGTAATTGTCTTTGCTGCTCGGGATAATACCATCCGTCTGTTTTCTCTCAATGAGAAGGGTGAATTGGATGCCATCTCTCAAATTCCAGTCGTTTGCGAATATCAAGACGTCTTTCCAGAAGAGCTTCCAGGAATGCCTCCGCACCGGCCAGTGGAATTTGTTATTGATCTTGAGCCTGGCACGGAACCTGTGTGTAAACGTCCTTACAAGCTCGGACCTGAAGAGTTGAAGGAGCTGAAGAAGCAACTCGATATTCAAGAGAAAATGGGTCTCATCCGGCCTAGTTCTTCTCTGTGGGGTTGTGGTGTTCTTTTTGTGAAGAAGAAGGATGGAACGGACCGACTTTGTGTTGATTACCGTCCATTGAACAAGAAGACCATCAAGAACAAATACCCACTTCCCAACATCAATGAGCTGTTCGAACAACTCAAAGGTGCCCAAGTATTCTCCAAGCTTGATCTCCATATGGGTTATCATCAGATTCGAATCCGTGAGCAAGATATTCCCAAGATGGCTTTCAGGACAAGCTATGGTTCATATGAATACACTGTCATGTCTTTTGGCCTCATCAACGCTCCTCCGACGTTCTCTCGCATGATGAACTTCATCTTCAACGCCTACACCAATGACTTCATTTTGGTCTATCTCGACGACATTCTGGTTTTCTCGAAGAACAAGGAAGATCATGCCAAGCACTTGCGTTTGGTTCTTGATAAGCTCAGAGAACATCAGTTCTACGCCAAGTTCTCCAAGTGTGAATTTTGGCTCGATGAGGTTCTTTATCTTGGTCATATCATCTCTGCTAAGGGCATTGCGGTGAATCCTGAGAAGGTGTCTGCAATTGTGAATTGGGAACCTCCTCAGAACGTGAAGCAACTCCGTAGCTTCCTCGGTCTCGCAAGCTACTGCCGAAGATTCGTTGAAAACTTTTCTAAGATCACGAAGCCTCTCTCTAATCTTCTCCAGAAGCATGTCAAGTACGTTTGGTCTTCGGAGTGTGACATTGCTTTCAACACTTTGAAAGAGAAATTGATCACTACTCCAGTTCTGACTCCGCCTGATGAATCCAAGCCGCACGAGGTCTTTTGTGATGCCTCTCTCCAAGGTCTTGGCGCATTATTGATGCAAGAGAAGAAAGTTGTTGCTTATACCTCTCGCCAGTTGAAGCCTAATGAGAAGAACTACCCCACTCATGATCTCGAGTTGGCGGCAGTTGTGCATGCTCTTTTGACTTGGAGACATCTCTTATTGGGAAGAAAAGTAGACATTTTCACTGATCACAAGAGTCTCAAGTACATCTTCACTCAGACTAATCTCAACCTCAGGCAGACTCGATGGGTCAAAATGATTCAAGAGTATAATCCGAGTATCGAGTATACTCCAGGCAAGGCCAATGTGATTGCTGACGCATTGAGCAGAAAAGCTTACTGCAATAGTCTTATTCTCAAGCCTTATCAACCAGAGCTTTGTGAAGCTTTCCGCAAACTTAACCTGCAAGTTGTTCCTCAAGGTTTCCTGGCCAACCTTCAAGTCTCTCCTACCTTGGAAGACCAGATTCGCCAAGCCCAGCTTCTTGATGCTATGGTGAAAAAGGTGAAGATTGGGATTGCCAAGAGTCAACCCAAGTACAAGTGCTACCGCCTTGATGACAAGGACACTCTCTTCTTCGAGGATCGTATTGTTGTGCCCAAAGGTGAACTTCGTAAAGTGATCATGAACGAGGCTCACAATTCTCTCCTCTCCATCCACCCTGGGAGCACGAAGATGTATCAAGACCTCAAGCAGGCTTATTGGTGGATTCGAATGAAGCGCGAGATCGCTCAATTCGTGAATGAATGTGATGTCTGCAGAAGAGTGAAGGCAGAACACCAAAGGCCAGCTGGTCTCCTCCAACCTCTTGCCATTCCAGAATGGAAGTTTGACCACATTGAAATGGACTTCGTGACTGGGTTTCCAAAGTCCAAGCGTGGCAATGATGCTATATTCGTTGTCATCGACAAACTCACCAAAGTGGCTCATTTTCTGCCTATCAAAGAGTCAATCACTGCAGCTCAATTGGCGGAACTCTATACCTCTCGTATTGTCTCTCTGCACGGAATTCCACAAGTGATCTCTTCAGACCGTGGCAGCATCTTTACCTCAAAGTTTTGGGATTCTTTTCAGAAGGCCATGGGCACCAACATCCGCTTCAGCACAGCTTTCCATCCTCAAACTAGCGGTCAAGTCGAGCGTGTCAACCAGATTCTTGAAGATATGCTCAGGGCTTGTGTGATCTCCTTCGGCATGAAGTGGGAGGATTGTCTTCCTTATGCTGAATTCTCCTACAACAACAGTTTTCAAGCAAGTTCGGGCAAGGCCCCATTTGAAATTCTGTATGGTAGGAAGTGTCGTACCCCTCTCAACTGGTCTGAAACCGGCGAACATCAGCTTTTGGGTAATGACTTAATCACAGAGGCAGAGGAAATGTGCAAAGTCATTCGTGATAACCTCAAAGCAGCCCAATCCCGCCAGAAGAGCTACTATGATAGTAAGCACCGTGATATGGCTTTCGAGATCGGAGATCATGTTTACCTCCGCGTCTCTCCTATGAAAGGTACTCGTCGCTTCGGTATCAAAGGGAAGCTTGCCCCTAGATACGTGGGACCTTTCAAGATTGTCAGCAAGAGAGGCGACCTCGCCTATCAACTCGAGCTTACTTCAAACTTTGCAAATGTTCATGACGTGTTCCATGTCTCTCAGCTCCGAAAGTGCTTCAAGACTCCTGACCGCAACGTCAACTTCGAGGACATTGAGCTCCAAGAAGATCTCTCTTATCGTGAGCACCCAGTTGCTATTCTTCAAGAGACTGAACGCAAGACTTGCAACAAGTCAATCAAATTTCTCAAAGTCAAGTGGTCACACCATTCCGACCATGAAGCTACCTGGGAATGCGAGGATCACCTCCGTTCTGAGTACCCGGCGTTCTTTCAGTCCTAGATCTCGGGACGAGATCCTTTCGTAGTGGTGGAGTGTTGTAACACCCCGGATGTAACTTTCCCAATTTGTACTCCAACTATTGCCGTTTCCGGCGTTAAGTTAATTTATTTTCTCGGGTTCGGGTTTTTGTCTCCGTGTGTTGTTGTCGTTGTCATGCATCTCATATCATGTCATCATGTGCATTGCATTTGCATACGTGTTCGTCTCATGCATTCGAGCATTTTCCCCGTTGTCCGTTTTGCATTCCGGCGCTTCGTTCTCCTCCTGTGGTCATTTCTACCTTTCTTTCATGTGTGGGGATTAAACATTTCCGGATTGGACTGAGACTTGCCAAGCGGCCTTGGTTTACTACCGGTAGACCGCCTGTCAAGTTTCGTATCATTTGGACTTCGTTTGATACTCCAACAGTTAACCAAGGGACCGAAAAGGCCTCGTGTGTGTTGCAGCCCAACACCCCTCCAATTTGGCCCAAAACCCACCTAAGACTTCTCCATCATCTAGAGCGTTCGATCACGATCGCGTGGCCCAAAACCGCACCTCATTTGGACTCTCCTAGCACCCTCTATGCCTATATATACATCCCCTCCCGAAAATCCAGATCCCCCTCGTCTGAAACCCTAAAAATCATCTCCGCGCCGGCCGGACACATCCGCCCTGGCCGGACACATCGCCTCTGCCCACTCCCGTCGCACCAAGTGGCGCCGCCACCGCCTCCACCCCTGCGGCCCGCCAGGCCCAGCGCCGGCCCCCGCGAGCCCGCGAGCCGCTGCCCGCCTCCTTCGCCGCTCCGCCGCCGCGCCCGAGCTCCGTCGCCGCGCCGCCGCACCGCCCAGCGTCACCGCCTCGACCGCGCCGCCCCGCCGCCGCCGCCTCGACCGCGCCGCCCCCGCCGACGCCGCGCTCCGCCGTCGCCGCCCCACCGCCGGCCAGATCCGGCATCCCCACGCCTAGATCCGGCGCCGGCACCCCTCTCCGGCGAGCTCCGGGTCCTCTCCGGCGAGCCGCGCCGCCAACTCGGTTCGCGCACCGGACGAACCCTAGATCCGAAGGTCGAAAATTCTACTAAGTCCCTGATATTTTCCGTTTCAAGTGCCCATGTTCATCGTGCCGTAACTTTGCATCCGTAGCTCCATTTTTGGCATATATCATATCAAAATGTTCAGCTCAGAGAGTACATCATTTTTTTTCATTGTATCATTTTCATTTGAGTTCATCTTGATGCCCGAAATGCTGTTAGAAGAGGACTACTTGAGATAATTGTCAGATCTGCTACTCCATTTAGGTTTTTGTCATTTTTGCCATGATTAATGTGTGCATGATATGCCCTGATGTTCTACATATGTTTTGTTAAGGGTTTTGTCATCTTTCCAGAGGTGCAACCCATGTATTTTTGTGATGTGTGTGGTGACTAGCACAAGCTTGCAAAGTGGTGCACTTGTTAATTCTGTTTTCAGGGACTTAGCAATTCCACTAAGTCTTTGAGCTGTTTATCTCATATTGCCATATGTTCATGTTGTTTCCTAGTGATCCGTGCCTCTTTTGAGGATGATCAGTAAGGATGTTTTGTTAATATTGTAGTGCTCTATCCATTCATGTCTTTGTTTGCAATTATGGAGCACCCTAGCTTGAGTCAATCGAGCTCTACTTTTGCTACTTTGTGAATCTGGGCAGATTGTCAACTTGTTTGCAATTTTGCCGATATTGTGGTAGTTGATCCGTGCATGCTATGCTATTGTTCTTGCCATGTCTAGCTTGCATTTTGTGTATTCTTGATGGGTGTATGCTTAGCTTATCATGACTTGCTCCGTAGTGAGTGCATCGAGCTCGTAAACATGCCTACTTGAGTTATGTTTCAGCATGTGCCAGTTTTCACTAAGTCTGAAAACTGATTATGTTTTTGCTATGTTCACATGCTTGCAATTGTATTTTCTGATCCCTTTTGGCTCAAGGTCACTAAGGGACTTTTGTTAAGCTCTTTGAGTAGCTCCATGCAATACTTTACTTTGCCATGTTCAGGTCCTGTAGCATATAGTTGTGTTGCTCCGAAGAGGACTACCTGATCTGAAATTCCAGACAAGTGTTAATTTCACTAAGTCTGAGATTTGTTTGCCATATGCATTTTTGCCATGCTTGTTTGAACCTGATAATGGATGAATTGGCCGTAGCTCAGTGCTAGAATTTTGTTAAGCATCTTGTATGCATCCCTGCCATGTATTTTGTTGTCATGTTTGGGTGCTGTAGCATGTTCATCTCGTTGCATTTAGATGGCTACTTGCTGTAAATCGCAGACCGGTGTCATATTTGAATCGCTTGCCATTTTCCAAACCGTAACTCCGATTCCGATGATCTTTATATCGTTTTCAAGAGATTTCATCTCATCTTTCCAGTGGCTTAATTGGATTTCCAAGTTGAGGCCAGGTTCATGCATCCCTTGTCATATCTTGCATATGCATCCCGCATCGCATCCCGCATAGCATATCATCATAGCATCATATTGTTTGATCCTTGCACGTGGTTGATTGTGTCCTTGTTGCTTGTTTGTCTTGTTTGGGTAGATCCGGGAGACAAGTTCGCTAAAGAGGAGCCCGTTGAGTTTGCTTCCGAGGATCCAGTCAACTCTGACAACTGTGCAGGCAAGATGATCATACCCTCGAAATCACTACTATCTTTGCTATGCTAGTTTGCTCGCTCTTTTGCTATGCCAATGCTACGATGCCTACCATTTGCTTTCAAGCCTCCCAAATTGCCATGTCAAACCTCTAACCCACCTTGTCCTAGCAAACCGTTGATTGGCTATGTTACCGCTTTGCTCAGCCCCTCTTATAGCGTTGCTAGTTGCAGGTGAAGATTGGAGGTCGTTCCTTGTTGGATCATTTATTTACTTGTTGGGTTATCATTATATTATCTTGCTATCTTAATTCATCTATATACTTGGTAAAGGGTGGAAGGCTTGGCCTCTCGCCTAGTGTTTTGTTCCACTCTTGCCGCCCTAGTTTCCGTCATATCGGTGTTATGTTCCCGGATTTTTGCGTTCCTTACGCGGTTGGGTTATAATGGGAACCCCTTGATAGTTCGCCTTGATTAAAGCTTTTCCAACAATGCCCAACCTTGGGTTTACCATTTTCCACCTAGCCTCTTTTTCCCTTGGGTTTCCGGAGCCCGAGGGTTATCTTATTTTAAACCCCTCCGGGTCAGTGCTCCTCTGAGTGTTGGTCCAAACTAGAGTCCTGTGCAGCGCCCCCTCGGGGAAACTCGAGGTTTGGTTTTAGTTGTATGGAGCGCTCATCTGAGTGTGCCCTGAGAACGAGATATGTGCAGCTCCTATCGGGATTTGTCGGCACATTCGGGCGGTGTTGCTGGTCTTGTTTTAACCTGTCGAAGTGTCTTGAAGAACCGAGATACCGAGTCTGATCGGAACGTCTTGGGAGGAGGTCTATTCCTTTGTTGACCGTGAGAGCTTGTCATGGGCTAAGTTGGGAATCCCCTGCAGGGATTTGAACTTTCGAAAGCCGTGCCCGCGGTTATGGGCAGATGGGAATTTGTTAATGTCCGGTTGTAGATAACTTGAACCTTAACTTAACTAAAATGAATCAACTGAGTGTGTTATCGTGATGGCCTCTTCTCGGCGGAGTCCGGGAACTGGACACGGTGTTGGAGTAATGTTTGCGCAGGTTGCTCTCTAGTTTCTCGCTCGCGCTTTGCCTCCTCTTCTCGCTCTCTTTTGCGAATAAGTTAGCCACCATATTTTGCTAGTCGCTTGCTGCAGCTCCACTTATATTTACCCTGCCTTACCTATAAGCTTAAATAGTCTTGATCGCGAGGGTGCGAGATTGCTGAGTCCCTATGTCTCACAGATTACTATTACACCAGATGCAGGGCCTGATGATTCCGCTCCAGGAGACGCGCTTGAGCTCAAGTGGGAGTTCGACGAAGACTGTCAACGTTACTATGTTTCTTTTCCTGATGATCAGTAGTGGTGCCCAGTTGGGGGTGATCGGGACCGTGTCGCATGTTGGGTTCTCTTTTATTTTGGCGCCGTAGTCGGGCCATGAGTGTTTGGATGATGTAATGTTATTTATGTACTTGATTGACGTGGCGAGTGTAAGCCAACTATGTTATCTCCCCTTTATCATTTATATTACATGGGATGTTGTGAAGATTGCCTAACTTGCGACATATGCCTTCAATGCGATTATGCCTCCAAGTCGTGCCTCGACACGTGGGAGATATAGTCGCATCGAGGGTGTTATAGGCATGTGTTTCACTTTGTTCCTGTGTCTGTCCCTTCGGGGAAATGTCACGCAGTGACATCCGGAGTCCTGCCTAGCCTGCTACAGCCCGGTTTACCGGAGTCCTGTTAGCCCAGTGCTACAGCCCGGATTCACACGCTGCTGACCGACATGCTCGAAGTTGATTCAGGTATACCTGTCTCCATGGGTTAGTGCCGCTTTGGGTTCACGACTAGCCATGTCGACCCGGGTTCTCTGTCATATGGATGCTAGCGACATTATCATATACGTGAGCCAAAAGGCGCAAACGGTCCTGGGCCAGGTAAGGTGGCACCCGTGGGAATACCGTGCGTGAGGCCGCAAAGTGATATGAAGTGTTACGTGCTAGATCGGTGTGACTTAGGATCGAGGTCCTGACAGCTTTGGTATCAGAGCCTGACTACCTGGAGGATTGCCAAGCCAACCGGTCGAAGATGTGTCTAGAAATGCTTTAGTTCTGTAGGGGAATTGATTGTGGAAGGGAACGTAAGGTTCTTTTTACTCCTTATACCTTATGCCCTTCTGATCTGAGTCAACCTCTTCTTTTCTACGGGGTTAAGAAACTAGGCCTTCTCATCTATCCATCAGGATGACGTGTTACTAATCCATAGACTTATAGGACTGATGGATTCATGTCTTAGTTCGGTTTCCAGTACTTCCGTGTGTTCATAGTTGGTCTCGGAACTTTGATATTGTGATGTTAAGTGGTTATGCCACCATTTTGCAGGATGTCTCAAATAATTTTGGGCATTTACAGCCGTTATGCTGTCCGAGTCATCCTAGGTCTCTAAATAGTCTGATGCATTTGCAAATCCTTTCTTCCCGTTCCTGATATCCTTTTGGGCCATATTAACCACACTAATCAGTGAGTTGAGGCACTCTGTTGCCTCGACATATAGGTTGGAGCTAGTATTATGACCCTAGGTGTCTTAGAGGATCACCTAGTAATCTAGCCGTGTCAGGTGTTCCCAGTGTGATAATTCTGGCCATCATTCTCGAAAGCATCCCGTGATGCCATTTAGTAGTAGGTATTCTATTTCTGGGTTCTTGAACCCGAGGATCACCCTACTTACCTCATGTTGATAGTGTTTCTAGTTCCTTTAGGATATTAGTAACCTTTGCATTAGTCCTCGAGGTCCGTGGTATTTCTTTCTTCCAAATACTATGAACCACTTATGGCAGAAGTTTGTTGGATCAAAAGATCACAATAAGAGTGCTCTCGATGAGTTCTCCGTTCTACATTGTGACTCTGCCAGTTCTACCTTTCTGCATGGGTTATCCGGAAGAATTATGTTGAACTCGTTCGACATACTAATCTATGCATCCACAACTCAGAAAGTTATATGTTCCTTGAGTTGACCCTCCTCAGTTGTATCCCGACCCTAGTCTATCACTTGATAGTCAGGAATAGTTGTGCATTCGTGCTCATCGATGCTTATTATTCTTATGGTCCGTCAAGCTATTCTATTCTAGAATGACTAGGAGAAACAAACTCCAGTACCTCATCCATATCTAGGATTGGGTCAAAGCAGTTGTATTCCGCAGATCAAAATGCCAATCCAGCTTTTGCTCTGTTCTACCTTGAAGTGTTAGCATCTTCATGTCAAGAATATCATAGGAATTGCACCTTCTCTTACGAATTCTTAACGTAGTGATACTTCCCGCCATCGTTATTCATTCCTCGGTGTCGTGTTGTCGCAACCGGAATGCCGACAAGTGAATGGTGATGTGTGAAATTAGGTACTCCGAGCAACTCGTTGCTTAGTAGTAAATGGACAATATTCTCATTCTTAGCGTGTTGGCTATTGAAATACCATTCTAAGATTGATCTTGCTACCTAGTCCTTATTTCAGGTGCACTCTTCGATCAATGAGTTATGATTGTGTCAATCCCTCGCTCTTTTGATCATATCGTCTTGCCTTGAAAAACAAGATTGTTCTCGAGCTTAGTAACATATCGGTGGTTCGTGATTTTCCGAATGTCTTCTCGGAAGTGTTACCAGGTTGTCACCTGACCGCTATGTTGAGTTCGTGATCAAGTTGGTTTCCCAATAAACCACTCTTTCTCCAAGAATCTATGTTGGATATCCCTGAGCTAGTTGGTTAAGCCAAACAACAACTTGGATAGTTGGAAGAAAAGCTTGTCTGAATTAGTTCATTCCAAAGGGATATCCTTGTGTGTGTGTGTGTTGAAGAAAGATGGTACCTTCATCGATTGGTCCTCGTGATCAGTTATTGGATCTATTGTCTTGTCCAAACTTTGATTTGAGTATGGGCTATTGTCAAATCAAATCAGAACCAATGATATTCGTAAAGTTGTCTTACTCGTGGTTGACCCCTCGAGCATGCACCATTATATCTTTGGGACTGACCAGTGCTATCACCTTGTTCACATAATGGTGGAATTCCAGTGATATGGAAATCCCGATGAGTTGTTGTTGAGCCCATCAGTAGCATCTTACCTCCTCCATGATTCATGTTGAACATTAAGCTAGTGTTGGAAACTTTTGTAAGCATTTCCTCATGCTAGCTCATGAAGCATACGCTTGGATGAAAGAAGTGACTTCCTTTGAATCACATGCATTTGATGCAAGTTGCCGCCGTGGATTTGAGAAAGTTGTTTTGCTTCCTCTGGAATCATCCCAAATCGGCCATGCATACGTGCGAAGTATTCTATGGTTTGGAGACTTGCAACCTTCATTCTATATGTATCCCTAGCACACCAAGCCACTGATTGATTTGTTCAAGGATAATAAGTTCTAAGTGATAGTCCTAAAGGTACCAGGCGGATTTGTACAGGATTTTGTTATCCTCAATGATGGTTCCCAATCGAAACTCGGTAGTGTTGCATTGTAAGACTACTATGTGGTCATGCTTGTCTAGGACAGCGTGTTCACATGTGTGTAGCAGAACCAGCTCATGTTTTGGAGCTTACTATCGTAATTCATTCCCCGAGAATCTTGCAACTCCATCTTGTCGATTTGTGTTGCAAACTTTCATTTTCCTTTCTAGACTTGATGAGTCTAGAATATCCTGTTACCAACCAGATCTGAATCTTAGGCAGATATGATGGTTGGAACTTTTCCAAGATCTATGATGTAGGTCCCGACAAGGTTGATGTTCTGGCCGACACACCTAGACGGAAGATCTATCACTATAGTATCTTGATTGAGCTATTTGACCATCTTCTCCATGAGGATTTCGTGCAACCTATTGTAGAAGTTGTTCCTTAGGGGTCCTTGTACTCTCAGTTTCCTCGGTTATGCTATAACCATTCAAACAGGGGAATCACTCTCGTCTGTTGAGCTTTTCCCCAGTCACTAGAATCATTCCCAGTATTTGCATTTTTTTTCCAGCTTGCACCCGTCATTGTGTCAGTCTACCATGCGTCCCATCCATTTTCGATGATAAGCAAAAGCATCCATCGTGTTGTCTTCAACAAGGTAGTCCAAATCATCCATTCGAATCTGGATATGCCATCCTTTCATACCCCGCCAAACGATTGTTGTTGAATTGCCTCAGGTTGGTATAGAGAATTTCAATGTTCTCTAAATCAAAAGTAATTCTTTTTGCCACTTAAGGGATGATTCTACAGGTCACCCTCCTCCAAGATGTCTTGTTTCGGTGTCTTGGAAACTCAACTCCTCGCTACGTTGGCAACTGTTCACCACCCTTTTAGATGTGGAATTGTTGCCTACCTAGTGATCCTTTGTCATGTGTTTCACTCCATCCCTCTGGACGTATGCTCCGTGTCTCAGCTCGAGAGATGTTTCAGCGTCTCGCTCCATGAGTTGATCCTAAGTTGTTCGATCTTCGATAAGATCGGTCCTTCTAGAGATTTCCCTTTCCTCTCATTTGTCATGTTGGACGTAGTTCTCAAAGCAAGACGCCAAGATCAATATGATGCAATGGATCATTATTTTCGAGAAGAGCAATTGGGTCATGAGGATTGCATTAGATTTGTGTCCCCTCTGTCTTCTTACCTCACGTCTTGAATCTTGGGATGAGATTCTTGTTTAGTGGGGGTGAGTTGTCACAGCCCTAGAATTGTTTGCAATAGTTGCATAAAAGAGCATCCATGCATCATGTCTAATTTCTGAAAGTTGAATTGAGGTTTGTTGAAACACTCAGAAATCAGTTCAAAAATAACCAACTTTAAAAATCTTCTCAAAAGAGTCCAATAAAATGTTCCTGTTATTCCATAGAATTATTGGCAAGAGCTAAATTCAAACCAATATTTTTATGAGCTCAGAAATCTTTTTAAAAGAAGGGCAAGAACCCTTTAAATTGCATTCATTGTTTCCAAAATGCCTTCATAAATGTTTGATAATTTTTGGCATGGCTTTGAGACCAAACCAAAATAGTGAACATTTTTGAGGAATATTTTGGGCACTGAATTTAAACCACTATTGTATTTGAATTTGAATTTATATTCCTAGTATATGGAATGTATCCTCAAATGCCTCTGAAATATTTGTGTGCCTTTGTAAAAACCTATCTAAGCCACATAAATATTTACAGAAAGTTTGGCACTGGTTTGAAATTGTTTTGAATTTGGAATCAGTGGCAAATAAATAAATAAATAAATAACAAACAAAACAAAAAGGAAACAGGGAATCATAAACCTACTTGGCACTTACCGCAGCCCACCTAGCGCCCCAACCGGCCCACACTATGATAGCCCAACCGGCCCGACTGGCCCAGTGGCCAGTCATCGTTCACCTCTTGCCAGGAGGACACAGCGCGCGTGGTCGCCGCGCGCCGGCATGCGCCTCGCCAACTCCTGCTTGCCGCCGACGCCCTGGATGCCTCCGTGCACGCCACGCAGCCTCCCCGACCGCCTCTCACTCTCTCTCGTTCTTTCCCCTCCTCTGTCTCGCTCTCTCTCCCGAAGCCGAGCGGAGCCGTCGCCGCCGCTCGCTGCCGCCGCAGCCACCGACCACCCCTCGCCCTACCGATGAGTCCAGAAGCTCCGCCGTGACGCCCTCGCCCTTCCCACCGAGCCACGCTTCACCGGAGGCCCTGCATCGCCGCCATCGGGTCATCTTCAACCTCAATACCCGCCGGACTCCATCGACGGATACGTCGTCGCCAAGCTGTCCCCGAGCAAGCCGAGCCCCTCTTCGTGATCGATGTGAGCTCCGCAACCGTTTCCCCCTCTCCCCGCGCTCGTCCGCGTCCTCTAACCACCATGGCCATCGGAGCCAATAGCTCCTCGCCGCCGGCCATGTCTCCATCGTGGGCACGGCCGTGCAACCTTGCATCCGAGCTCACCACTGCACTCAGTACATCCCCACGAGTCGAACGCGGCCACCCCCACGTCCAGTTGTGCAACCTAGCATGTTTTCTGCTGAGGCCCGAACTCCGGCCGCCGCGGACGTGCTCGCCGCCGTTGTTCCCGGCCACACCAGCTCCAACCAGTGGCACCACTAGATGCGGCACACTCCCAGGAGTCGAGCAAGCCTAGTCGCGCGTTGAACCATCGCCGGACACCAATTTCCAAAGATCTCCTCCGCGGTTTGTGTCGCCGGTGGCTAAACGCCGGCAGGTTGACCCCTTTGACCGGCGGGATTTGACCCCGTCTGACCAGGGTTTTGAACTCTCTCTCTCTCACTGACGTGTGGGCCCCAGGCCACTAACTAAACTAGGATTAGTATTAGTTTAACACTAACTAACTTTAGTTAGTTAACTAACTACTGACCAGTGGGTCCCACTGGTCAGGTTTGACCTGGACCACGTCTGTTGACCAGATGACGTCAGCATGATGCAAGGCTGACGTAGTAAATGCTTTTCTGTATTTTAAATAAATCTAAATGATTTATTTATTTTTAGAAAATCCCCTAAACTTCCAAAAATCATAGAAAATAATCTATAACTCAGAATGACATAAATTATATATGAAAAATTATCAGAAAAATTCAAGGAATCTATTTATAGCATTTGCATGCATGTTTGAACAACCAAGGTTTGCTGTACAGGGCAATTTGCATAATTGACATTTAAATAAGCACATATGGAGTTGGAATTTGAACCCTTGGTTCAAACCAACTTCATTTAATATGATTGCTAGTTGCATTATCTCAATCAACAGCATATTGCCATGACATTATCATGCATCATAATTGTTGCATTGCATTGATTGTGTTCCTCTTTGTTTGCCGGTATTTGTCCCCTCTCCATAGATGTGGTTCCGACGATGAGTTCGATGACATCGATTAAGAACTATACTATCTTCCAAAGTGCCAGGCAAGCAAAACCCCCTTGTTCATTCTGATACAATCCCACTCTCTCGTTCCTGCTCTCTTTTACTGCATTAGGACAACAACGATTCAACGGTTACATGTTGCGGTAGTTGAACCCTTTTCCTCTGCATGACCTGTCATTGCCACAGTAAATAGATGAAACCCACTAGCATGAGTAGGAGTTGTTTGAGCCCTGATGTGCCTACTCATTCATGCTTGTTTGTCATGCCTGCTATTGCATAGAGTTGTGTCAGGTCTGATTCATCGGGGATGAATCGGACGTGTGTGAACATGTCCTACTGTGTGTGAGCTAAGTGTGTGAACATGATTTGGTAAAGGTAAAGGTGAGAGTCCATGTAGGAGTACATGGTGGGTTGTCTCATTGCAGCCGTCCTCAGGAACTGAGTTCTGTGTCTGTGATCCATGAACAGCTACTACCACTCATTGGGATCCTTAATTGACCCTCTCGGCTTCTTAATCACCCTAGTACTTTGTCCAGGAGTTGCAACAAGTTTCTAGTGTTTGTAGGTTATGTGTTGGCGGTCATGCGTAGCGCTGACCCTAGGGGTGGGCTATGATGCAGTAGATACACCATGGCACGGTGTACTGGGCGCCCGTTTGGTGTCTCGGGAACCCTGTTCACATTGTTCGGGGCCGTATGTGGAAACCTCGGTCGGACTCCCTGCAGATGGAACCTGAATAGGCGATAAACATGGACTAGAGACTTGAGTGTTTAGGTAGGCCGTGGCCGACACCCTCGTTGCGCTTCCGCTTGAAGGTTGTTGAGTACATGTCGTGTAAACGACAGTAAGTGGTGGGAGCGTGTGTGAAGAAGTACACCCCTGCACGGTTATCATTATCTATTCGAATAGCCGGATTCCTCGGATATGGAAACTTGGACCCCTTGCATAGTTCATAGACAAGTGAAAGTGGATACTCTAAAACTCGCAAGATAAGCGTGAGTTCTATGGATGGCCTTCTCGTAGGGAGACGGGAGCGGATCCATAGTGGTGTATTGATATGGTGAATATGTGGACTCATGTGCGCCACCTCAAAAGGGTTGCTTGTAGTCGTAGTTCAGGTTAGCCACTGAGTCAAAGCTGGCTTGCTGCAGTTAAACTCCACTACCCCTTTGTTGATATCGATGCATATGTAGCTAGTTCTAATGTAAGTCTTGCTGGGTACATTTGTACTCATGTTTGCCTATTTTATGTTTTTGCAGAGAGACGTCAGTCTCGCTAGTAATTCCGTGTGGACTCCGACGTTTAGCTTGATACCTCAGCTACAATCTTGTGTCCTCGGCCGGATGTGGTAGATAGTCAGGCTTCTTAGCCTTTTTCATTTATAGATGTCTGTACTCAGACATGTTAAACTTCCGCATGTGCTTGAATTGTATGCTATGATTGTTGGGTCATGAGACCCATGTTTGTAATATCTCGCTCCTCGGAGCCTAATGAATAAATGCTTGAGTCGTAGAGTTATGTTGTGATGCCATGTTGTATTTACACATATCGAGCATATTGTGTGTATGATTGAGATGCTTGGTATGTGTGGATCCGACAATCTAGTTGTTTATCCTTGGCAGCCTCTCTTGTGGGGAAATGTAGTCTAGTGCTTCCATGAGCCATAGTAGTCCGCTATAGCCTGGTTCACCGGAGTCCTGCTAGCCAGCACTACTGCTCAGGACACTTGACTGGCCGGCATGTGTTTCACTTCGTTCCTGTGTCTGTCCCTTCGGGGAAATGTCACACGGTGACATCCGGAGTCCTGCCTAGCCTGCTACAGCCCGGCTTACCGGGGTCCTGTTAGCCCAGTGCTACAGCCCGGATTCACACGCTGCTGAGCGACATGCTCGAAGTTGATTCATGTATGCCTGTCTCCATGGGTTAGTGCCGCTTTGGGTTCACGACTAGCCATGTCGGCCCGGGTTCTCTGTCATATGGATGCTAGCGACATTATCATATACGTGAGCCAAAAGGCGCAGACGGTCCCGGGCTAGGTAAGGTGGCACCCATGAGAATACCGTGCGTGAGGCCGCAAAGTGATATGAAGTGTTACATGCTAGATCGGTGTGACATAGGATCGGGGTCCTGACACATTATGTCACAATACTTATGCATATTCTCTCTTATTTTACAAGGTTTACATGAAGAGGGAGAATGTCGGCAGCTGGAATTCTGGGATGGAAAAGGAGCAAATATTAGAGACCTATTCTGCACAACTCCAAAAGTCGTGAAACTTCACGGGAGCAAGTTTCAGAATATATAAAAAATATTGGGCGAAAGAAGTACCAGAGGGGGCCACCCACCATCCACGAGGGTGGGGGCACGCCCTAACCCCTGGGCACGCCCCCTTCCTTATGGGCCCCCTGGCAGCCCTCTGATGCCCATCTTCTGCTATATGAGGTCTTTCATCGAGGAAAAAATCATAAGCTAGCTCATGGGACGAAACTCCACCGCCACAAGGAGGAACCTTGGCGGAACCAATCTAGGGCTCCGGCGGAGCTGTTCTGCCGGGGAAACTTCCCTCTGGGAGGGTTAAATCATCACCATCGTCATCACCATTGATCCTCTCATCGTGAGGTGGTCAATCTCCATCAACATATTTACCAGCACCATCTCATCTCAAACCCTAGTTCATCTCTTGTATCCAATCTTTGTCCCAAAGCCTCAGATTGGTACCTGTGGGTTGCTAGTAGTGTTGATTACTCTTTGTAGTTGATGCTAGTTGGTTTATTCGGTGGAAGATCATATGTTCAGATCCTTTATGCATATTAATACCCCTCTGATTATGAAAATGAATATGATTTGTGAGTATTTATGTTTGTTCCTGAGGACATGGGAGAAGTCTTGCTATAAGTAGTCATGTGAATTTGGTATTCGTTCGATATTTTGATGAGATGTATGTTTTCTTTCCTGTAGTGGTGTCGTGTGAATGTCGACTACATGACACGTTACCATTGTTTGGGCCTAGGGGGAGGCATTGGGAAGTAATAAGTAGATGATGGGTTGCTAGAGTGACAGAAGCTTAAACCCTAGTTTATGAGTTGCTTCCTAAGGGGCTGATTTGGATCCATGTGTTTCATGCTATGGTTAGGTTTACCTTAATACTTCTGTTGTAGTTGCGGATGCTTGCAATAGGGGTTAATCATAAGTGGGATGCTTGTCCAAGGAAGGGCAGTACCCAAGCACCGGTCCACCCACATATCAAATTATCAAAGTACCAAACGCGAATCATATGAACATGATGAAAACTAGCTTGACGATAATTCCCATGTGTCCTCGGGAGTGCTTTCATTTATATAAGAGTTTGTCCAGGCTTGTCCTTTGCTACAAAAAGGATTGTGCCATCTTGTTGCACCTTGTTTACTTTTATTACTTGTTACTCGTTACAAATTACCTTGTCACAAAACTATCTGTTACCGATAATTTCAGTGCTTGCAGAGAATACCTTACTGAAAACCGCTTATCATTTCCTTCTGCTCCTCGTTGGGTTCGACACTCTTACTTATCTAAAGGACTACAGTAGATCCCCTATACTTATGGGTCATCACTCACCATGCCTCCGCCCATCCTTCTCGTGCCCTGCCACCATGGTGAAGGACAAGACCGCAGCCCTGGAGCGTGTGAAGAAGGCGACGATGAAAGGCAAGAAGGCAGCAAGGGGGTCATTGTCACGGTCCGGTATGCCGCCCAGTTGGATCCAGGGGGACTACATCCACTCCACCGTCATGAAGGAAGACCTAGAGAATCTCGCCGCCAAAGTACTAATTGCTCATGGATCCTGGAGGTTGCCAGAGGGGGAATCTGAGCCCCAGCCGTGCGAGGGTGAGTGCGTCCTCCTCACCACCCACATCGACCAAGGTTTCTCCCTGCCCCTACATTCATTCTTTCGGGGTTTTTTGAACTTCTTTGGTGCTCAGATCGACCACTTTCCTCCCAACACAATCTCGTACCTTGCCGCATTTGTTTCAATGTGCGAGAACTTCCTTGGGTGTCAGCTACACTGGGGTCTGTTCAAACACATTTTCACTTGCCGATCTTAGTCGGTGAAGAAAGCTAACCCAGATGATGAAAAGACGCACGTGATCCAAATGTGCGGGGGGTTAGGGGTCCAAACGAGAGGTAGGAGTACTTTTCCACCCATGACCTTTCCCGAGTCAATTAGAGGATGGCAGTCGACTTGGTTTTATTGCAAAGACATCCCGATTCCCGGTCAGTCGACCGACCTCCCCCCTTTCACTCTAGATAGACTCTGCCAACCTTCTTCACTGGAAGTAACCATGACGGAGAATGGTGAGGTGTCCATGTTAGTCGATGCGGTCGTTGCATTGGTCCAGGGGTGTGGGACTGGCATGGATCTGCTGGAGGTGTTTCTCAGTCGACGCATTCAACCTCTCCAAGCTCATGACCACCCAATGTGGATGTACTCGGGCACCGATGACACCACTCGGGTCCACCCAGAGGAGGTCGCCGAGGAGGCGGTGGCTCAGTGGCTGCAAAGCATCACTGGTAACAAGGATAACCCTCGTGGAGCCAGAAGGATCTTGCCATTTGACGCCAACAATGCCCCAGACGAGGTTAGGCTTGATTTACCGAGTGTTTTTTTTCAATGCGCGATTGTTCTTGAATCCGACTGATACTTGTAACTTGTGTCTTGTAGGTTTTCACCAAGATGTACTCAATGCCGAAAGGGGAGCAGCACCAAGGAGTAGAGAGTGATGGTGAAAGCGTTGATTGGCAATATGCAGATGACAGCGAGGACTCTGGTAGCAGTGAGGAAGTCGACTTGCCACCCCACTCTGAACGACGTTCCAAACAGTCGCAAGACCCTGTGGAAGGACATGGCAAAGCAGTTCCGTCGAGTGCAAAGATTCCGAAGCACACTCGAACATCAACCCCAGACCTAACAGAGAAGGCCGCGAAGAAGGCCAAAGTTGTTCCACCCAAGCCTCGGAAGGCCCTACTTAGGGTCAAGGTGGCCGTGCCCGTTGCTTCGACGTAAGTGTTTCCTTTCCTTGTCTTTCGTTGCCACTGTGGACTTCTTCACTTGCTTGACCGAGTGAAATTTGGAAGTTTCAGTGCTACTACTTCTGCAACATCTATGGACATCGACGAGGAGCGGGTTGACGCGGAGACCGCAGATGCGGCCACCTCTCGGGCAGGTATGATTCCATAGTCATGCTATCACTCCGTCGACTGTTTTGGGTGGACGACTGAAATCTTACTGTCGAGTGTTTTGGAGCACCGGCAAATGTTATTTAGCTTCTAGATGATGATGATGATGATGATGATGATGATGATGACAAGGAAGTACCTCAGCGGAGCACTGGTAGAAGAGGTAGAGCTTTGAGCAAGAGGGCACCTGCCAACAGAGCGTCCTGCCCGGCATCTGAGCTTGTAGTTCAACAACTTGACGATCCAGTACGGGCCACTGTCTGTTTTGTTGAACCTCTGTCGACTGACAAGCCCTCGGCGTCAACTATTCAGACTTCTGGTCCGACTGGACAACCTCAAGCTCCAACCCCACCGGCCACATCATCGGCTCCTCATCCACTCCCTTTGCTCTACATCACACTCCGGAGGACCAAGTAGGAGCTGCCAAGGAAGCCATGATCCAGGCAGGTCTGATGATGGACCGACTGAAGGTGGTGTATGACACCAGCAAGGCCGCCTACGACGCCAGCTCTACTCTCCAAGCTAATGTCCGAGTAAGTGGGATTTTAAGTTGATTTCTGATTGGCTTTCTAGCTCGATTCTTGTTCTGTTAGGATATGCTATCTGAAAAGTACTGCTTTATTATTCATAAGATGTCAGTCTGTACTTTGCATCTATACACCCACTGGGTGTTTTTTGTAGCTGTGTAGCTCTTTCACTTGTAGTTGTGTAGCTCTTTCACTCGAGTTAGACAGGTCATGCCAGTGAGTTCTTGGTCCAGTGGGGGCATGCTGAGTGCACACATTGGGTGTAGTCCCCGAGACCGCCGTTGACTACCTGAAGTCGACAGTGGTCTGAGAACAAATGATTTTTCTTCTCTCTCTTTTTTTCTTTCCACTCGGGCAGGGCGGACCATGCCAAGTGGGAAATCATACCAGTGGGGGCACACAAGTGCACCCACTAGGTGTAGTCCCCGAGACTGTTGTTGAATGTTTGATTTGGCGGCAGTCTTAGAACCCTTTTGCCATAGCAATCCGATCTTGCACTTTTTCACTCGGAAGTAACTGATCTTTGTTTCTGTCGATTGATTTGTCTTGTTGTTGGTTGCAGAAATCTTATGAGCTTGGGACTCAGTATGCTACCTTGGAACAGGAGAAAATCCAACTCAAGCTTGGCCTGGATCTGGCCAAGGAGAATCTGAAGAAGGCTCAAGATGAAGTGGCAACCTTGGGAGGTAATGACTTGTTGACTGTATGCCTTGCCATTTTTCCTTTCATGTCCTTTGAACCGAGTGACTCCACTCGAACAGATGTGCATAGTAAAAATCGTCAACTCGAAGCTCGTCTGAGGAATGTTATTTCTTTAGACAAAATGAAGCAGGCCTTGGAGCAGAAGGACCTTGACCTTGCGGGGGCACAAAAGATGACACGTGAGAAGACTGAACTAGTTAATAGGTAGCTAGCTTCAGTCGGCAAGTTGGAGGAAGAGAATGCCAAGCTGAAGACTGATGTTGACGAGGCAAAGAAAGAAACTGCACAACTGAAGGAGGAGAAGGTGGCCTTGGCTGACAAAGTGGATGTTCTTACTCGGAAGAGGGACGAACTGGAAGCTTGTCTGGGAGGTCTTGCCAAGAAGATGTTCCTCATGCTCGAAGGTATTTTACCTCATCCGACTGAATCAAAAACTTCTTCACAATGTTGCCACCAACTCACTATTATTCTCTCCGTGCAGAGTTCTGTCAAAATTTCGAGGAAGAAACCAGGCGGACTGAGACATGACTAGACCCCATTAATTCTCCCGTCAAAGACGAAGCTGCCATGAACGTGCTGCAACTAGAATCTCGCCTTGCTAGTGTCTTTGACTATGTTGCTCGACTGAAAGTTGCACTGTCGTAGATAGACAAGGAGCTATGGCCAGAAGATGTGTCTTAGAATGACCTCGAGTCATTGATGACTCGACTCAATGACATCATTGACCGAGTGTGGGCGTGGAAGAAGTCAGATGCTCGCTGCGGTGCTGATGTGGCTCTATCACTCATCCGTGTTCATTGCAAGGATGCCAATGAAGAGAAGGTGAAAGCTCTTTAGGTGGAAAACACCAAGAAGCTTTAGTTTTAATCTTTTATGGAGACCTTCATCGACGTAGTCACTCGCATCGCAGATGGCATCGACTTGGATACTTTCGTCGAGCCAGCTAGTCCTCCTCCTCCTAAGTGAAAAACATAGGAGGAGGCAGTGTCCTAGCTACGGCGAGGTTGTGCACACAAGTTTATGAGTTCAGGCCCCTCTCGGAGGAGGTAATAGCCCAACGTCTCGGTGCCGCGGAGGCTTGCCGACTGGATATGTGTGAAAGTTACAGAGGGTGCGAACCCTTGTGCCAGAGGAGGGGTGGCTTATATGGAGTGCGCCTGGCCCCTCTCAGCCCTCGGTTACATAGGTTTCAATGTGAGTTAAGACTAGGACATTACTGGTGACGCCTGCCATTAATGATCTTTATGGCCACAGAGTGAATGCGTGACCGTTGCCATCCTAGGGTGACTTTAAGCCTTCTGTACTCCGAGTGATTCTTCGTATGGTCGAGTGATTATGCCGTAGGCGAGTGTAATTGGGATATCCGAGTGGAACTTCTCCGTCGAGTGGATTGCACTTCAGGGCCAGTTCAGTCGGTATCTTCTGTTGGACCTTGTATGTCTTCGACTCTAGGGCAGTGTCCTTGGGTAGGGTGTCTAGGTCAGGCCTAAGACCCTACCATAGGTACATGTCATCATCACTGCGGGCACCCGAGGCCCCAAGGGATGGCGTCTCCAAATGTAATGCGGAGACAAGCACAAAGTTAAGCAAGAAATCATGGCATATTGAAGCATGAGCAAGTTTAGTACACAACCAAAAGGTGATGCGACTATAGGGACTGACCCTGAACAGCTTGAGGATGATGCAGCCCATGGGGCACCCTCAATTGAACAAACTAAAAAGTCACCTGGCAATGATGCTGTTGTGGGAGTGTCAGGGCGGTCGGAGAAGCGCGTCGCGGAGGTCCGCCCCTCAGGGGCCGGCTAGCTCCTGAGGCCCTGAAGCTTGCGAGGAGTCAAAGCCTCATGAGATGCCAATGCGAGCCGCGCAAAGTGCTGGTAGGTGGCACCCGCGTTCAGCAGGCCGAAGGGCATGCAGACGTAGTTGGTAGCGATGCTCTTGCTTTGGCCGATGCATGACAGCCAGAAGATGTCCTAAGAACTGGCCCTATTGAGGCCCGGGATGTTGATGCACACGCGCAGCTTGCTGCCCACGTCAGAAGTGGCAGCTGTGTCGATGGGTCATGTGGGGCGACGCTCGCCGTGCATGGCCCGAGCCTCCTGCAGCTTGTGGATCTCTTGGGTGAACTATTGCGCTCCTGGCGCCTGGCGCCGTGCTCCTTGCCTGCGGGGGTGCGCGTCGAAGCACGCCTCCAAGTGGTGCACGAGCACCTCCCTCATCATGCTGGTCAGGTCAGACGTTCTCCTGGTGGAAGCCCCCGAGCCTACCCAGAGGGAGGCACCAGGCGCACGTTCCTATGCGGGAGGAAGGCAAGCCCCGATGGCAGGTGCAGCACCGGAGGCTGATACGTCCCCAACGTATCTATAATTTTTTATTGTTCCATGATGTAATATTATCAATCATGGATGTTTTATAATCATTTTATATCATTTTTGGCACTGTACTATTGACATAGTGCCAAGTGTCAGTTGCTGTTTTTTCCATGTTTTTTACATCGCGAAAAATTAGTATCAAACGGAGTCCAAATGCCACGAAACTTTACGGAGAATTTTTATGGGCCAGAAGGAACACAACGGGCCCTGGCTGCGCCTGGGGGTGCCCCGAGGGGGGCACAACCCACCAGGGCGCACCAGGAGGCCCAGGCGCGCCCTGGTGGGTTGTGCCCACCTCGGGTGCCCCCGGACCGCCTCTTTGCTCTATAAATACCCCAATATTCCCAAAACCCTAGGGGTGTCGTCGAAATATTGATCCAGCCGCCGCAGAGTCCAGAACCACCAGATCCAATCTAGACACCATCTCGGATGGGGTTCACCACCTCCATTGGTGCCTCTTCGATGATGCGTGAGTAGTTCTTTGTAGACCTTCGGGTCCGTACTTAGTAGCTAGATGGCTTCCTTTCTCTCTCTCTCTCTCTCTCTCTCTCTCTCTCTCTCTCTTGATTCTCAATACAATGGTCTCTTGGAGATCCATATGATGTAACTCTTTTGCGGTGTGTATGTTGGGATCAATGAACTTTGAGTTTATGATCAGATCTATCTTTTTATATCCATGAAAGTATTTGAGTTTCTTTGATCTCTTTTATGCATGATTGCTTATAGCCTCATATTTCTTCTCCGATATTTGGGTTTTGTTTGGCCAACTTGATCTATTTATCTTGCAGTGGGAAGAGGTTCTTTGTAGTGGGTTCGATCTTACGGTGCTTGATCCCAGTGATAGAAGGGGAACTGACACGTATGTATCGTTGCTACTAAGGATAAAACGATGGGGTCTATCTCTACATAGATAGATCTTGTCTACATCATGTCATCATTCTTATTGCATTACTCCATTTCTCTATGAACTTAATACACTAGGTGCATGCTGGATAGCGGTCGATGTGTGGAGTAATAGTAGTAGATGTAGGCATGAGTCGGTCTACTAATCTTGGACGTGATGCCTATGTAATTATCATTTCCTGGATATCATCATGTGTATTTGAAGTTCTATCAATTTCCCAACAATAATTTGTTCACCCACCGTTTGCTATTTTTCTCGAGAGAAGCCACTAGTGAAACCTACGGCCCTCGAGTCTTTTTCTCATATTATTTGCCTTTGCAATCTATTTTCCTTTGCTTTTATTTTCAGATCTACTAAATCAAAAACCCAAAAATACCTTGCTGCAATTTATTCTTATTTATTTATTTGTCGTTCGATCTATCAATCTACTACAAATTTACCTCACGCATGTTTGCCTATCTTGAGGCGTTGTACCCCGGAAGGGATTGACAACCCCTTTAACACGTCGGGTTGCGAGAAGTTGTTGTTTGTGTGCAGGTGTTGTTTACGTTGTGTTGCTTGGTTCACCTACTGGTTCGATTACCTTGGTTTCACATCTGAGGGAAATACGTACCGCCGCTGTGCTGCATCATCCCTTCCTCTTTGGGGAAATATCGACGTAGCTTCGAGCGACATCAAAAGGAATTTCTGGTGCCGTTTCCAGGGAGGATCTTCAACATATACCAGGTTCCTAATCACAAATCTCATCTCCTCGCAATTTACATTATTGGCCATTTGCCTCTCGTTTTCCTCTCCCCCACTTCACAAAAAATTGCCGTTTTATTCGCCCCTCTTTTTCCGTTCGTCGTTTTCTTGCCGTATCTATTTTTGAGTGCAATCTTGTTGTTTGGTCATCATGACTCAAGAGAAAACCAAGTTATGTGATTTCTCAAATACCAACAACAATGATTTTATCGGCACTCCACTTGCTCCTCCCGCCACTAGTGCAGAGACTTGTGATATTAATGCTGCTTTGCTGAATCTTGATATGAAAGACCAATTTTCCGATACTCCTGATGAGGATGTCGTGTCCCATCTTAATACCTTCGTGGAATTATGTGATATGCAAAAGAAAAAAGATGTGGACAATGATGTGGTCCGGATGAAATTATTTCCATTTTCTTTGCGTGATTCTGCAAAAATTTGGTTCTCTTCGTTGTCGCGCAATAGTATCGATTCTTGGAATAAGTGCAAAGATGCTTTTATAACTAAGTATTTTCCGCCCACAAAAATTATTTCCCTTAGAACCCAGATCATAAATTTCAAGAAACGTGAACATGAGCATGTTGCATAATCTTGGGAAAGGATGAAAATGATGCTAAGGAATTGCCCAACTCATGGGTTAAATCTTTGGATGATCATACAAAAATTTTATGTGGGGTTGAATTTTTTTTCTCGTAATCTTTTAGATTCCGTCGTGGGTGGTACTTTTATGGCAATTACTTTGGGTGAATAGACCAAATTGCTTAATAATATTATGGCAAATTATTCGTAATGGCATACCGAAAGAGCTCCTTCTAGTAAAAAAAGTTAATTCGGTTGAAGAAATTTCTTCTTTGAGTGAAAAAGTTGATGCTCTTGTGAAATTGTTTGCTAGTAGAAGTGCTCCTATTTATTTTAATGATATGCCTTTGTCTACTTTGATTGAGCAAAATAGTGATGCCATAGATGTGAATTTTATATCTCGAAATAATTTCAACAACAATGCTTATAGAGGTAATTTTAATCCTAGGCCTTTTCCTAGTAATTCCTCTAATAATTATAGTAATTACTATGGGAATAAATCTTATAATAATAATAGCAACATCTCTGATCTTGAGAATAATATTAAAGAATTTATCAATACACAAAAAAATTCAACACTTCCATAGAAGGAAAGTTGAGTAAGATTGATGATTTGTCTAAAGTGTTGATAGAATTGCTCATGATGTGGAAAATCTCAATATGAAAATTTTTATGCCTAAGGTTGATGAATCAATTAGCTCTTTATGTTTCTATGGATGAAAGTAAGAAAAGAATCGCTATGCTTAGAGCTAAAAGAGAATTTTTAGAAAAAGTGTTTTCTAGTGATTTCTTTCGCAAAAGTGATGAAGATCTTAAAATGATTGGTGCTTCTTATATTGATTCTTTGTTTAGTAAAGTTAATATTGATGAAAAAGGGACTAGAGAAGAGTCAACTTTAGGTAGAAGGCGTCCCAATGATTCGGAGGGTGAAAATCTTGTTGAGAAAATTGATAAAAGTGGGTTTGAAGAGGTCAAAACTTTAGCTAGTGATGTGCCCACTCTTTTGGATTACGAAGACTTTAATTATGATAGTTTCTCTTTGATTGATTGTATTTCTTTGTTGCAATCCATGATAAATTCACCCCATGCTTATGAACAAAATAAAGCTTTTACTAAACATATTGTTGATGCTATGATGAAGGCTTTTGAAGAAAAGTTGGAATTAGAAGTTTCAATTCCTAGAAAATTGCATGATGAATGGGAACCTACTATCAAAGTCAAAATTAAAAAGTATTAGTGTTTTTCCTTGTGTGACTTGGGTGCTAGTGTTTCCACTATTCCGAAATCTTTATGAGATGTGCTTGGTCTTACCGATCTTGAATCATGTTCTTTGAATTTGCACTTGGCGGATTCTACTATTAAAAATCCTATGGGAAGAATTAATGATATTCTTATTCTTGCAAATAGGAATTGTGTGCCCATAGATTTTATTGTTCTTGATATTTATTGCAATCTGTCTTGTCCAATTATTCTTGGTAGACCGTTTTTACGCACTATCGGTGCTGTGATGGATATGAAAGAAGGCAATATTAAGTTCCAATTTCATTTGAGGAAGGGTATCGAGCACTTTCCTAGAACAAGAATTTGGCCACCATACGAATAAATCATGAGGTCAGCTTATGGATCTCGAAACAAAGATGACAAAACTTAGATCCTTGCTTTATGCCTAGCTAAGGGCATAAAACTATAGCGCTTGTTGGGAGGCAACCCAATGGATAAAATTTGTTTTTGCTTTTTGCTTCCTGTTTTTGAGTGTTAGCACAATTATGCTACTGTTATGATTGTATTTTTATGTTTTAATTAGTGTTTGTGCCAAGTAAAGCCTTTAGGATTTTCTTGGGTGATAGTTGTTTGATCTTGCTGAAAAAACAGAAATTTTTGCGCTCACGAAAATAATTCTAGGTGTTTACCAGAGAGCGATAAAATACCCATTCCACTTGAAGTAGATCAATATACAAATTTCTCAGGACTTCCTAATTGTTCAGAATTTTTGGAGTTACAGAAGTATTCGAAATTGTCAAATTGCTACAGACTGTTCTGTTTTGACAGATTCTGTTTTCTTTGTGTTGTGTGCTTATTTTAATGGCTCTATGGTTTTCTTTGATGAGTTTTTTCCATAGAAAATTTGGATACAGTAGATATAATACAAGAACAAAATATGAATTGATTAGATACAGCACTTATAGTAGTGATTTATTATTCTTATACTAACGGATCTCACGAAGGTTTTGTTGAGTTTTGTGTGATTGAAGTTTTCAAGTTTTGGGTTATCTTACGATGGATGAAGGAATAAGGAGTAGAAGAGCCTAAGCTTGGGGATGCCCTGGCATCCCAAGCTATTATCCAAAATTGAGCAACCAACTAAGCTTGGGGATGCCCCCGAGTGGCATCCCCTCTTTCTTCTAACGACCATCGCTATTTTACTCGAAGCTATATTTTTATTCGTCACATACTATGTGTTTTGCTTGGAGCGTCTTGTATTATATGAGTCTTTGCTTGTTTTCTTTGGTGTTTTTAGTCTTGATCCCTTGCTGGACACACCTATTTGAGAGAGCCAAAATTATGTCATGACTTGTAAGAATTGCTCTCTATGCTTCACTTAAATTTTTTATGAGATATGGACTTGCTCTAGTGCTTCACTTATATCATTTTGAGCACGGCGTGCTTAGTATTTTTGAAGAAATGCTCTCTTGCTTCACTTAGATTTATTCTAGAGTTAATGAAATTTTCAAGAAATTCTCTCTTGCTTCACTTAAATTAATTTGAGAGATATAAAGAAAAATTATGCTCACGATCTTCACTTATATTTGTTTGAGCTTGTCAAAAGCAACACATGAAAATTAGTCCCAAAGTGATAGGTATCCAAGAAGGATATAATAAGAACTTTCATGAAGATCATTGGACAAAATAAACTTGATTCTTAGTAATAGTTTTGAGATATGATGATGTGATATGTGAGTCATCCTGATGAGTAATTATGCTTTAGTAAGAATATTGGTGTTAAGGTTTGTGATTCCCTATGCAAGCACGAAAGTCCATAGTTATGCAATGAAATTATATCCTACTTATGGTGCATTATTCGGTGTTAGTATGCTTAATGCTCGCTTATGAGATTATTCGTTTCTTGGTTGGTCACTTCTCAATCTTTTGCTAGCCTTCATTTTCCACTAAGTATGATCACTACTTGTAAATCCAAAAACCTTTAAACCAGTTTTGCCACATGAGTCCACTATATCTACCTATATGCAGTATTCTTTTGCCGTTCTAAGCAAATTTTCATGTGCCATCTCTAATTTTCAAAATAAACTTCTCTTTTGTCTGTTTGTTTCGATGCTAGATGTGTTATTCTCACGATGAGTGTTTATTCACTTGTCATTGCACGAGAGTAAGGCAAAGGTATTAGGGATGCCTGGTCCCGAAATGAAAAAAAAATGAATTTACTTTATGTTGTCAAATAATAAATTCCTTGGAAAGTGTTGGTATGGAGGGCACCCGTGGATACGGTTAGCCATGGAAAGTGAAAGTATGGTGGAAAGAGGAATAAACTTTATTTTCTGTTTGGGAACCGCCTATGATATATCTAAGCATGGAAAGTGTTGGGAACTCTAAGTCGTTTTCGTTGGTGGGATGGATACACCTCCCAAAATGTTTTTATCTCTAAGTTTTTCTCTTCGAGCTCTGGCACCTCTACAAATCCCTAGTTCCCTCTGCAAAGGGCCTTTGTTTTACTTTATGCAATTTTTATTTTGAATTTGAGTCTCCATCTTCTCTTATAAAAGCACCAACTAGGAGGCAATATGATCGTACTTGAGTATTGGATGTAGCTAATATGCGAGTGTGTTTCATGAATGGATCAATGGTTGAGCATGATGGGCTAGGGATAGCTTATTTTAGCGTTGATATTTTGAAAGACATGGTTGCTTGTTGATATGCTTGAGTATTTAAATTATCATGTCAAAACTAGAATATTGCTTTGAACAATATAAAAGTCCAAATGTCCATGCTATAAAGAAATAAATATGATATGACATGTTAGGCAGCATTCCACATCAAAAATTCTATTTTTATCACTTCCCTACTCGAGGACGAGTAGGAGTTAAGCTTGGGTATGCTGATACGTCTCCAACGTATCTATAATTTTTTGTTGTTCCATGTTGTTATATTATCAATCTTGGATGTTTTATAATCATTTTATAGTCATTTTATATCATTTTTGGTACTAACCTATTGACATAGTGCCAAGTGCCAGTTGCTATTTTTTTAGTGTTTTTTACAGCGCAGAAAATTAATATTAAACGGAGTCCAAATGCCACGAAACTTTACGAAGAATTTTATGGGCTAGAAGGAACACAACGGGCCCTCGCTGCGCTTGGGGGTGCCCCGAGGGGGGCACAACCCACCAGGGCGCGCCAGAAGGCCCAGGCGTGCCCTGGTGGGTTTGCCCACCTCAGGTGCCCCCCGGACCACCTCTTTGCTCTATAAGTACCCCAATATTCCCAAAACCCTAGGGGAGTCGACGAAATATTGATCCAGCCACCGCAGAGTCCAGAACCACCAAATCCAATCTAGACACCATCTCGGTTGGGGTTCACCACCTCCATTGGTGCCTCTCCGATGATGCGTGAGTAGTTCTTTGAAGACCTTCGGGTCCGTAGTTAGTATTTAGATGTCTTCCTTTCTCTCTCTTGATTCTCAATACAATGGTCTCTTGGAGATCCATATGATGTAACTCTTTTGCAGTGTGTTTGTTGGGATCGATGAACTTTGACTTTATGATCAGATCTATCTTTTTATGTCCATGAAAGTATTTGAGTTTCTTTGATCTCTTTTATGCATGATTTCTTATAGCCTCGTATTTCTTCTCCAGTATTTGGGTTTTGTTTGGCCAACTTGATCTATTTATCTTGCAATGGGAAGAGGTGCTTTGTAGTGGGTTCGATCTTACGGTGCTTAATCCCAGTGACAGAAGGGGAACCAACGCGTATGTATCGTTGCTACTAAGGATAAAATGATGGGGTCTATCTCTATATAGATAGATCTTGTCTACATCATGTCATCGTTCTTATTGCATTACTCCGTTTCTCCATGAACTTAATACACTAGATGCATGCTGGATAGTGCTACCTCTTGAGCACTGTGTTGGTTTTTCCCCGAAGAGGAAGGGATGATGCAGCAGAGTAGCGTAAGTATTTCCCTCGGTTTTTGAGAACCAAGGTATCAATCCAGTAGGAGGCTACGCGCGAGTCCCTCGTACCTGCACAAAACAAATAAATCCTCGCAACCAACGCGATAAGGGGTTGTAAATCCCTACACGACCACTTACGAGAGTGAGATCTGATAGATATGATAAGTTAATATTTTTGGTATTTTTATGATAAGATGCAAGGTAAAATAAAAGAAAATTAAATAGCAAAGTATTGGAAGATTAATATGATGAAGATAGATCCGGGGGCCATAGATTTCACTAGTGGCTTCTCTCAAGAGCATAAGTATTCTACGGTGGGTGAACGAATTACTGTTGAGCAATTGACAGAATTGAGCATAGTTATGAGAATATCTAGGTATGATCATGTATATAGGCATCGCGTCCGAGACAAGTAGACCGACTCCTTCCTGCATCTACTACTATTACTCCACTCATCGATCGCTATCCAGCATGCATCTAGAGTATTAAGTTAATGAAAACAGAGTAACGCCTTAAGCAAGATGACATGATGTAGAGGGATAAACTCATACAATATGATGAAAACCCCATCTTGTTATCCTTGATGGCAACAATACAATACGTGCCTTGCTGCCCCTACTGTCACTGGGAAAGGACACCGCAAGATTGAACCCAAAGCTAAGCACTTCTCCCATTGCAAAAAAGATCAATCTAGTAGTCCAAACCAAACTGATAATTTGAAGAGACTTGCAAAGATAATCAATCATACATAAAAGAATTCAGAGAAGATTCAAATATTGTTCATAGATAGACTTGATCATAAACCCACAATTCATCGGTCTCAACAAACACACCGCAAAAATAAGATTACATCGAATAGATCTCCACAAGAGAGGGGGAGAACATTGTATTGAGATCCAAAAGGAGAGAAGAAGCCATCTAGCTAATAACTATGGACCCGTAGGTCTAAGGTAAACTACTCACACTTCATCGGAGGGGCTATGGTGATGATGTAGAAGCCCTCCGTGATCAATGCCCCCTGTGGCGGAGCTCCGGAACAGGCCCCAAGATGGGATCTCGTGGATACAGAAAGTTGCGGCAGTGGAATTAGGGTTTTGGCTCCGTATCTGATCATTTGGGGGTACGTAGGTATATATAGGAGGAAGGAGTACGTCGGTGGAGCAACAGGGGGGCCGACGAGGGTAGAGGGCACGCCTGGGGGGTAGGCGCGCCCCCCTACCTCGTGGCCTCCTCTTTTGTTTCTTGACGTAGGGTCCAAGTCCTTTGGATCATGTTCGATGAGAAAATCACGTTCCCGAAGGTTTCATTCCGTTTGGACTCCGTTTGATATTCCTTTTCTTCGAAACCCTAAAATAGGCCCAAAAAACAGCAATTCTGGGCTGGGCCTTCGATTAATAGGTTAGTCCCAATAATAATATAAAAGTGGATAATAAAGCCCAATAAAGTCCAAAACAGTAGATAATATAGCATGGAGAAATCAAAAATTATAGATACGTTGGAGACGTATCAAGCATCCCCAAGCTTAATTCCTGCTCGTCCTCGAGTAGGTAAATGATAAAAACAGAATTTTTGATGCGGAGTGCTACTTGGCATAATTTTAATGTAATTCTTCTTAATTGTGGTATGAATATTCAGATCCAAAAGATTCAAGATAAAAGTTTAATATTGACATAAAAATAATAATACTAAAGAAATCATGTCTTCTCAAAATAACATGGCCAAAGAAAGTTATCCCTACAAAATCATATAGTCTGGCTATGCTCTATCTTCACCACACAAAGTATTTAAATCATGCACAACCCCGATGAAAAGCCAAGCAATTGTTTCATACTTTTGACATTCTCAAAACTTTTTCAATCTTCACGCAATACATGAGTGTGAGCCATGGATATAGCACTATATGTGGAATAGAATGGTGGTTGTGGAGAAGACAAAAAGGGAGAATATAGTCTCACAACAACTAGGCGTATCAACGGGCTATGGAGATGCCCATCAATAGATATCAATGTGAGTGAGTAGGGATTGCCATGCAACGGATGCACTAGAGCTATAAGTATATCAAAGCTCAACAAAAGAAACTAAGTGGGTGTGCATCCAACTCTCTTGCTCATGAAGACCTAGGGCAATTTGAGGAAGCCCATCATTGGAATATACAAGCCAAGTTTTATAATGAAAAATTCCCGCTAGTATATGAAAGTGATGAAATGAGAGACTCTCTACTATGAATATCATGGTGCTACTTTGAAGCACAAGTGTGGTAAAAGGATAGTAGCATTGCCCCTTCTCTCTTTTTCTCTCATTTTTTATTTGGGCCTTTTCTCTCTTTTTTTTATTTATGGCCTCTTTTCTCTTTTTTTTGCATCTAGAGTCTCATCCCGACTTGTGGGGGAATCATAGTCTCCATCATCCTTTCCTCACTTGGGACAATGCTCTAATAATGATGATCATCACACTTTTATTTTCTTACAACTCAACAATTACAACTCGATACTTAGAACAAAGTATGACGCTATATGAATGCCTCCGACGGTGTACCGGGATATGCAATGACTCATGAGTGACATGTATGAAAGAATTATGAACATTGGCTTTGCCATAAATACGATGTCAACTACATGATCATGCTAAGTAATATGACAATGATGGAATGTGTCATAATAAACGGAACGGTGGAAAGTTACATGGAAATATATCTCGGAATGGCTATGGAAATGCCATAATAGGTAGGTATGGTGGCTGTTTTGGGGAAGGTATATGGTGGGTGTATGATACCGGCGAAAGGTGCGCGGTATTAGAGAGGCTAGCAATGGTGGAAGGGTGGGAGTGCGTATAATCCATGGACTCAACATTAGTCATAAAGAACTCATAACTTATTGCAAAAATCTACAAGTTATCAAAGCAAAGTATTACACGCATGCTCCTAGGGGGATAGATTGGTAGGAAAAGACCATCGCCCATCCCCGACCGCCACTCATAAGGAAGACAATCAATAAATAAATCATGCTCCAACTTCATCACATAACGGTTCACCATACGTGCATGCTACGGGAATCACAAACTTTAACACAAGTATTTATCAAATTCACAATTTCTCAACTAGCACAACTTTAATATCACCATCTTCATATCTCAAAACAATTATTAAGCATCAAACTTCTCATAGTATTCAACACACTCATAAGAAAGTTTTATTATTATTCTTGAATACCAAGCATATTAGGATTATTTAAGCAAATTACCATGCTATTTAAGACTCTCAAAATAATCTAAGTGAAGCATGAGAGATCAATAGTTTCTATAAAACAAATCCACCATCGTGCTCTAAAATATATAAGTGAAGTACTAGAGCAAAACTATATAACTCAATTGATATAAGCGAAGCACATAGAGTATTCTAACAATTTCCAAATCATGTATGGCTCTCTAAAAAGGTGTGTACATCAAGGATGATTGTGGTAAACTAAAAAATAAAGAATCAAATAATACAAGACCCTCCAAGCAAAACACATATCATATGATGAATAAAAATATAGCTCCAAGTAAAGTTACCGATAGAAGTAGACGAAAAGAGGGGATGCCTTCCGGGGAATCCCCAAGCTTTGGCTTTTAGGTGTCCTTAGATTATCTTGGGGGTGCCATGGGCATCCCCAAGCTTAGGCTCTTGCCACTCCTTGTTCCATAATCCATCAAATCTTTACCCAAAACTTGAAAACTTCACAACACAAAACTTAAAGTAGAAAATATCATGAGCTCCGTTAGCGAAAGAAAACAAAAGACCACTTCAAGGTACTGTAATGAACTCATTATTTATTTATATTGGTGTTAAACCTACTGTATTCCAACTTCTCTATGGTTTATAAACTATTTTACTACCATAGATTCATCAAAATAAGCAAACAACACAAGCAAAACAGAATCTGTCAAAAATAGAACAGACTGTAGTAATCTGTAGCTAGAACAAGATCTGAAACCCCAAAAATTCTAAAATAAATTTCTGGACGTGAGGAATTTATCTATTAATCATCTGAAAAGGAATTAACTAAATAGCACTTTCCAAATAAAAATGGCAGGAGTTCTCGTGAGCGCTAAAGTTTCTGTTTTTTACAGCAAGATATCAAGACTTTCCCCAAGTCTTCCCAACGGTTCTACTTGGCACAAACACTAATTAAACACACAAAAAACACAACCTAAACAGAGGCTAGATAAACTGTTTATTACTAAACAGGAGCAAAAAGCAAGGAATACAAATAAAATTGGGTTCCCTCCCAACAAGCGCTATCGTTTAACGCCCCTAGCTAGGCCTAAAAAGCAAGGATAGATCTAGGTATTGCCATAATAGTAAGATAGATCATTAAAACTCATTTCATATTCTCTACATTCGGCAGCAATTTTTCTTTGAGGCAAGCAAAAGTAATCAAAAGGGCTAAATTTAATCGGGCAAAAGTCCCCAAGATCAACCTTGGGAGGTATAGGTTCCTCCTTTGGTCCCTCGTATTGCACAACCAATTCATCATTATAAGCATTCTTTTGGCAGAACTTTGTGAGCCTATATTCAAGAGAATATCCTAGCTCATTATTTCAAATGGCCAAATCATCATTAAGCTCAGAAATTCTATCAACTAAAACATTAATAGGAACCCTTTTTCTAAGATTTTAATTGAAAGCAACATAGTCTAGAGATTGAAAATGCATTATTTCTTCTTGATCAAAAAGGATAGCCTCTATGGGAGGACGGCAAGCGTCTACCCTATAATGCGCAAAGATTTCTTTGGCTTCTCTTATTATGAATCTAAACTCATGAGCCAAAAAGATAGTAGCGGCACGCTTAACAGAAGAATGCTCAATATTAGAAAATTCTAGGAAAATCCTTTGTATGCAAGGATGCAAGTGCATGAATTGTCTTTCAAGTTCAACTACAAGCATGGCAATAGCGTCCGCAAGACTACTAGTTCTATGAAGGATAGAACTACCCATAGAAGGTAAAGTACCGGCACAAGTAAAGAAATCTTGAATAACTCCTTTTCCAATAATATTACTACTACCAACACAGAATATTTTTGTATGTAAGATGGGGGGTTCTTTAGCAGGAGCATCAGAATTTTTCATGACATTATTATTGCCGTATCGACAATAATTTCCCCTATTTCAGACATAACGGCAGAAAGTGCAAAGGGCAAAAAGAGGCAAATAGAAAAAGAGAGGGAGGATAGAGAGAGAGGGCGAATAAAACGGCAAGGGTGAAGTGGGGGAGAGGAAAACGAGAGGCAAATGGCAAATAATGTAATACGGGAGATAGGGATTGTGATGGGTACTTGGTATATTGACTTTTGCGTAGACTCCCTGGCAACGGCACCAGAAATGGCTTGTTGTCGGGAGCCAAATCTTGACTTGCGCGAACCTCCCCAGCAACGGCGCCAGAAATCCTTCTTGCTACCTCTTGAGCACTGCGTTAGTTTTTCCCCGAAGAGGAAGGGATGATGCAGCAGAGTAGCGTAAGTATTTCCCTCAGTTTTTGAGAACCAAGGTATCAATCCAGTAGGAGGCTACGCGCGAGTCCCCCGTACCTACACAAAACAAATAAATCCTCACAACCAATGCGATAAGGGGTTGTCAATCCCTACACGGCCACTTACGAAAGTGAGATTTGATAGATATGATAAGATAATATTTTTGGTATTTTTATGATAAAGATGCAAGGTAAAATAAAAGCAAAGTAAATAGCAAAGTATTGGAAGATTAATATGATGAAGATAGACCCGGGGGCCATAGGTTTCACTAGTGGCTTCTCTCAAGAGCATAAGTATTCTACGGTGGGTGAACGAATTACTGTTGAGCAATTGACAGAATTGAGCATAGTTATGAGAATATCTAGGTATGATCATGTATATAGGCATCACGTCCGAGACAAGTAGACTGACTCTTGCCTGCAACTACTACTATTACTCCACTCATCGAATGCTATCCAGCATGCATCTAGAGTATTAAGTTAATGAAAACAGAGTAACGCCTTAAGCAAGATGACATGATGTAGAGGGATAAACTCATGCAATATGATGAAAACCCCATCTTGTTATCCTCGATGGCAACAATACAATACGTGCCTTGATACCCCTACTGTCACTGGGAAAGGACACCGCAAGATTGAACCCAAAGCTAAGCACTTCTCCCATTGCAAGAAAGATCAATCTAGTAGGCCAAACCAAACTGATAATTCAAAGAGACTTGCAAAGATAACCAATCATACATAAAAGAATTCAGAGAAGATTCAAATATTGTTCATAGATAGACTTGATCATAAACCCACAATTCACCGGTCTCAACAAACACACCACAAAAAGAAGATTACATCGAATAGATCTCCATAGGAGAGGGGGAGAACATTGTATTGAGATCCAAAAAGAGAGAAGAAGCCATCTAGCTAATAACTATGGACCCATAGGTCTAAGGTAAACTACTCACACTTCATCGGAGGGGCTACGGTGATGATGTAGAAGCCCTCCGTGATCGATGCCCCCTCCGGCGGAGCTCCGGAACAGGCCCCAAGATGGGATCTCGTGGATACAGAAAGTTGCGGTGGTGGAATTAGGGTTTTGGCTCCGTATATGATCGTTTGGGGGTACGTAGGTATATATAGGAGGAAGGAGTACGTCGGTGGAGCAACAGGGGGGCCATGAGGATGGAGGGCGCGCCTGGGGGGGTAGGCGCGCCCCCTACCTCGTGGCCTCCTCTTTTGTTTCTTGACATAGGGTCCAAGTCCTTTGGATCATGTTCGGTGAGAAAATCACGTTCCCGAAGGTTTCATTCCGTTTGGACTCCGTTTGATATTCCTTTTCTTCGAAACCCTAAAATAGGCACACAAAAACAGCAATTCTGGGTTGGGCCTCCGGTTAGTAGGTTAGTCCCAAAAAATAATATAAAAGTGGATAATAAAGCCCAATAATGTCCAAAATAGTAGATAATATAGCATGGAGCAATCAAAAATTATAGATACGTTGGAGACGTATCAGATAGCGGTCGATGTGTGGAGTAATAGTAGTAGATGCAGGAAGGAGTCGGTCTACTAATCTTGGACGTGATGCCTATGTAATGATCATTGCCTGGATATCGTCATGAGTATTTGAAGTTCTATCAATTGCCCAACAGTAATTTTTTCACCCACCGTTTGCTATTTTTCTCGAGAGAAGCCACTAGTGAAACCTACGGCCCCCGGGTCTCTTTCTCATATTATTTTCCTTTGCGATCTATTTTCCTTTGCTTTGATTTTCAGATCTACTAAACCAAAAACCCAAAAGTACCATGCTGCAATTTATTTTTCTTTATTTATTTGGCGTTCGATCTATCAATCTAACACAAATTTACCTCACGTCCGCTTGACTATCTTGAGGCGTCGTACCCCGGAAGGGATTGACAACCCCTTTAACAGTCGGGTTGCGAGAAGTTGTTATTTGTGTGCAGGTGCTCTTTACGTTGTGTTGCTTGGTTCTCCTACTGGTTCGATAACCTTGGTTTCACATCTGAGAGAAATACCTACCGCCGATGTGCGGCATCATCCCTTCCTCTTTGGGGAAATGTCGACATAGCTTCAAGCGACATCAGAGGCGTCGCCAGCCGGTGCCTTCTTCTCCTCAGGACGACTCTTGGGGAGGAGCTGCTTCTTCTTCACGGGGGCGGCCTCAGGAGGCGCGGCGGCGTTCTCGCCGCCAGAATTCTCAGCCGCAGCAGCCCGGTAGGCATGCTCAAGGGAGCAGATTGCACCTTTTTCATCGTAGGCGACAGTGATGACACCGCTGCACCCTGGCATCTTGAAGACATTGTAGCCATGCTGGGTCGCCGCCATGAACTTGGCAAGAGCGGGTTATTCTAGGATGGCGTTGTACGGGAGGCTGATATGGGCCATGTCGAAGTCCATGAGCTCGGTGTGGTAGTTGTCGCGAGTACCAAATGTAACTGGGAGGCGCACCTGTCCCAGGGGAGTGATGGAGCCATCGGTTACCCCCGAGAAGGGTCTGGTGGGCATCAGCTGGTCGGGCACTTGAAGCGTTTTGAAGGTTGCGATGGAGATCACGTTGAGGCTAGCACCCCCATCGATGAGGGTCTTGGTGATGGAGACATTGCTGATGGTGGGAGTGCACAGCATGGTGTGGATACCCCGACCTACACGATCGAAGCCACCGGTTACACGTGCACAGTGATCCCAAGGATCAATGCTCATTATACACCACAGATTGGATATCAAGACTTTACATCCATTACATACCAGCTTACATAAGTAGGACCATTATGGTCGAGTCTTGAATAGATCATCGTAGCGGAAATCTTCGTCGATAACTTGGACCCATGCCATCTGCCTTAACCCTACATGCATTCAGACTGGGAGAGCATCCTAGCTCGCATGATTGTTACCAAAGAACTCTTCTTCATATTCCTGCTCTTCTAGGCCTGGCCAAGTAAATAGCCAGGGACAAGCCAGTGAGTTTGTTTGAATGTGCTCGCAACCAACCCGAGAGTGATAGCAGAATAAATATGCAAGGCTCTATTACTAAATTGGCATTTTGCGGAAAGCTAGTTTTTCTTATGCAATTATGATCAACATTTATTAAGGTCATGAATGCATCTGCAACATGTATTAGGAGGTTACAGACATCAACATCGAGGAAGAGTTATAAATAACTTAGCCTCAAGCTCATTGTGACTTCCTCACGAATCACATCAACAATACTGCCAAACCGTGTTGCTATTCAGAAACATATGGACATAGTCTAAGCAGCACCACCCAATTGTCCTTGATCATGGACACAGCTATTTGAATAGTTTGACACTCTGCAGAGGTTGCACACTTTACCCACAAGATCCGAGGAACTCCCGTGCCAGCCACGACCCGTGGTACCTCAAGTACCCATGGTGAGCACCCGATCACTACCTTGCCCTAGACGCCACCAACATGGAATCCACTCGATTGATACCATCCCCCGTGCCACAATCATGCTCACATGTTTATTTCTGTGGAGTCATTCTCCCATATTCAACACATAGCACATGCATGGGGGTACCAACGGTGTGTCCGGTGCCCTGTAAAAACAATCATGGACGCCCTAATAGGCACGACCCCATCCCGAGAGTGACCACACCACTCCTGTCACTAGTAACACGAGCTCCAAGCTAGCACGTACTAGGTAATCAATAATGCCCTTTCCCATATAAGGGTAGAGTGGTTGTGCATGTTAGGTTGGGACGATCAAAAAATCTTAAATATAATCCATTTCTGTAAACAACACATACTCACTTGCCTCGGTGCACCACTTCTTTATCAAGTGGTGACCTCGTTTCAACATCTCCCAAAGGGCATTAGGGGCACCAGATGGGGTTTCCAAAAGATTGTAACCAATAGATGATCATGGCATAGATGCAACATCATGTGTTAATATCAAGTATTTGTCATCGTATCTCTGAGCACTAGGTAGAGCTACGAACCTGCAAGTATCAACGGGTATGCATCAATGCAACAATCATAACAAGCTTACCATCGACATCATCATCATGCATACGGAAGGATAAATATGAACAAGAGAGGGTTATCATGGTCAAAGGGTTGCTTCCCTGGCTCAGCAAGGTCTTCAACTCTTCTGGTCCATCTCTGAGTATTCCGTATACTTCGTCAACTATCATCGAAAGCAATCACAATAAGCAACACAACGGGGCAAAAATAAAAGTGCTCAAAAAATAGGAATTTGACTTTTCTAGGATACCTTTGGTCATATGAAAAATGACCAAAGTGGTTTAATTGGAATTGGATCAGTAGATATTTTTGAGCATTTCAATATGATGGAATCAAAGGAGTAATGGGTTCAAAAAGTTTACAGAATGCATTTATATAAAAATGAGTGAAAGCACCCATTAAATCCGGCATGATTTTAGAAATATTTACAAAAAAATTTCACTGGATTTGGAATTTAAATGAATATAATATGGATTTTTGAAGTTGACTTATGTGAATAAATGGACTATTAAATAGATACAGTGTAAAATAGGCATAGTAAAAATGTTCACTGTTGTCTATTAAATAAAGCTTGATTTTTGAAGATCCTAGGAATTTGAATCATCAAATTTGGACATGGAATGAATTAAATATGGATTTTAGAAGCACACTGGAAAAGAAAAAGGAAAAGATTTGGGTTATACCTAAGCGCGCATAGAGCGCAGTTTAGCACTTTAGTGCGCTGGGTCGGCCTAGCGGCTCGGCCACGCTGGCGACAGGGCAATGACGCCGAAGGTGCATTCTAGCGCGAGTGTTTTCGCCGCAGAGAGGTGGAAACCGCCGGGGAATTTCCACTTAAACTGCGCAAGCCCGGGCGCTGAATCGCTGATGAGCGGGGCCAGCCTAGCCGCCACGGATGTCTTCAACGTCGAGCGGCTGCCGGGGCCGACGACTCTAGTGATGATTGTCGACGACCCCAACAACCTCCCACGGCTCTCGGCCCTCCGGCGTGCTCAGGGAACCTGGCCGCATCCAGCGGGAGTGGCACGGTCGCCGAGGAGTACTAGGTCAGGCAGGGCGTCGGTCGCGGCGGATGAGGCCGGTGGTGATGGTGGCACCGGCGCTATGGGGTACCAGAGTAGAGGAAGAAGAGGGGGAAGGTTCCGCCGTGGCCAGGGGTTGCCTAGTGGAGAAAGGAGGGGAGGAGGAGGCCTTGCTCGCGGTAATTCGAGTGGAGGCCGGCAGCTCGGCTCTGGCTATTGGGAGGCAATGGAGCAACTCTGGAGAGAAGTGAGGGGTCCGGGAGAGAGCTGGGTGAGCGGTGAGTCGAATTGTGAACTCGAAGGGGTTAGGAAGGCCTTATACGGCAAGGCCATGGTGCACCGTGATATGTCAATTTTGCATCATGTTTTCCTACTGTTATTTATAATGTTTTTATGCATAATAATGCTTTATGGAGTAATTCTACTGCCTTTTCTCTCATAATATGCAAGGTTTACACAAAAGAGGGAGAATACTGGCAGCTAGAATTCTGGACCTGAAAAAGCTATGCGAGGGCACCTATTCTGCACATCTCCAAATGACCTGAAAATTTACGAAGAATTATTTTGGAATATATAAATAATACTGGAGCAAATAACTACTGGAGGGGGCCACCTGGTGACAAAAGACACCAGGGCGCGCCAGGCCCCCAGGCGCGCCCTGGTGGGTTGGGGCCAGCCCGACCCACCTCCGGTGCCCATCTTCTGGTATATAGGTCATTTTCACCTAGAAAAAATAAGGAAAGGACTTTTGGGATGGAGTGACGCCGTCTTGAGGCAGGACTTGGGCAGGAGCACTTTTGCCCTCCAGCGGAGCGACTCCGCTGGGGGAACTTCCCTCCCGGAGGGGGAAATCGAAGGCATCATCATCACCAACAACCCTGTCATCTTTGGGAAGCTAATCTCCATCAACATCTTCAACAGCACCATCTCCTCTCAAACCCTAGTTCATCTCTTGTGTTCAATCTTTGTACCGGGACCTCAGATTGGTACCTGTGGGTAACTAGTAGTGTTGATTACATCTTGTAGTTGATTACTATATGGTTTAATTTGTGGAAGATTATATGTTCAGATCGATTATGCTATTTAATACCTGATATGTCTCCAACGTATCTATAATTTTTGATTGTTCCATGCTATTATATTATCTGTTTTGGATATTTTATATGCAGTAATATGCTATTTTGTATGATATTTGGGACTAACCTATTAACCTAGAGCCCAGTGCCAGTTTCTATTTTTTTCCTTCTTTTAGAGTTTCGCAGAAAAGGAATACCAAATGGAGTCCAAACGGAATAAAACTTTCGCGATGATTTTTCTTCGACAGAAGACACCCAGGAGACTTGGAGTGCAAGTCAGTAGAGTCGCGAGGCGGCCACAAGGGTGGAGGGAGCCCCCCCCAACCTTGTGGGCCCCTCGGCGACCTCCTGACCTAGATCTTCCTCCTATATATACTCTTATACCCCGAAAACATCCAGGGGAGCCACGAAACCACTTTTCCACCACTGCAACCTTCTGTACCCGTGAGATCCCATATAGGTGCCTTTTCCGGCATCCTGCAAGAGGGGGATTCGATCACGGAGGGATTCTACATCAACACCATTGCCTCTCCAATGAAGCGTGAGTAGTTTACTTCAGACCTACGGGTCCGTATCTAGTAGCTAGATGACTTCTTCTCTCTCTTTGATTCTCAATACAAAGTTATCCTCGATGTTCTTGGAGATCTATTCGATGTAATACTCTTTTGCGGTGTGTTTGCCGAGATCCGATGAATTGTGGATTTATGATCAGCTTATCTATGAATATTATTTGAATTCCTCTGAATTCTTATATGCACGATTTGATATCTTTGCAAGTCTCTTTGAACTATCGTTTTGGTTTGGCCAACTAGATTGGTTTTTCTTGCAATGCGAGAAGTTCTTAGCTTTGGGTTCAATCTTGCAGTGTCCCTTTCCCAGTGATAGTAGGGGCAGCATGGCACATATTGTATTGTTGCCATCGAGGATAAAAAGATGGGGTTTTCATCATATTGCTTGAGTTAATCCTGCTACATCATGTCACCTTACTTAATGCATTACTCTGTTCTTATGAACTTAATACTCTAGATGCAGGCAGGAGTCGGACGATGTGTGGAGTAATAGTAGTAGATGCAGAATTGTTTCGGTCTACTCGACACGGACATGATGCCTATATTCATGATCATTGCCTTAGATATCGTCGTAACTTTGCGCTTTTCTATCAATTGCTCGGCAATAGTTTGTTCACCCACCGTAATAATTCCTTTCTTGAGAGAAGCCTCTACTGAAACCTATGGCCCTCGGGTCTATTTTACAACATATTAGTTTCCCGTCAACTTGCCAATTTTTGTTGCCATTTCCTTACTTTGCAATCTTTTACTTTCTATTCCATAAACCAAAAATATTACTTTACCGTTTATCCATCTCTATCAGATCTCACTTTGTGAATAACCGTGAAGGTATTGACGACCCCTTTGTCGCGTTGGTTGCAAGTTGGTGTTTGTTTGTGCAGGTATTCGGTGGCTTGTGACGTTGTCTCTAACTGGATTGATACCTTGGTTCTCAAAACTAAGGGAAATACTTACGCTACTTTGCTGCATCACCCTTTCCTCTTCAAGGGAAAAACCAACGCAAGCTCAAGAGGTAGCAAGAAGGATTTCTGGTGCCATTGCCGGGGAGATCTACGCCAAGCCAAGACATACCAAGTACCCATCATAAACTCTCATCCCTCGCATTACATTATTTGCCATTCGCCTCTCATTTTCCTATCCGCCACTTCTAAAACGATTTTCGAAAATATTCACACTTTTCTCCGCCCTTGCTTCCCTTTTTGTTTGTCTCTTTCTCCATGGCTGGATCTAGAAGAACTTCGGGTTTTCTCCCAGGATCAAGTATCTTGGATAACCCATCTGTCCTTTCCAAGCTCATAAATAATGATGCTATGGAAAAACTTACTGGGATAGTTGAGGAGGATTACAATCTTGATGAAGATGATCCTGGAATTTTTCGTTATTTGCTTGATGAATCTTTGAAGGATGCTTGGGATGGCTGTTGAGGATTCGAGCCAGCTATGTGCCCCAATATCAAATTGAGGTTTACTTAAAGAGCTTTTATTTTGGCTTTCCCCCCTTCTTTTACGCAAGTTTTGGATTCTATTTTTGAAAACGGTTTTCTTGGAGGGGATGCCATCGATACTTATGAGAAGATGAAAACCATATTCGGGCACCCCAAGGAAAAGGATGTTGAATCTACCACCATTATGAGTTTCTATCAAAACGAAATAATTAAAGAGATGAAGGCAAGTTTAGACGCAAATTTTCGCAATGTGCTTAATCTTTCTTCCACTATCAATGGCCATGTGCTCTCACAAAACAGAAAGATAAATGCCATAGATAAGAAATTTTCTCTTTTCTTCCCAAATGCCAAAGATGATAATACTTTGATCTATTCGTGTTTTTATGCCTAGCTAGGGGCATTAAACAATAGCGCTTGTTGGGAGGCAACCAATTTTATTTTTTTCTTGCTTTTTAGGTTCTGTTTTACAATAAATTTTTCATATAGCCTCTGGTTAGATGTGGTTTTGTGTTTTAATTAGTGCTTGTGCCAAGTAAGACCTTTGGGATAGCCTACGATGATAGTTAATTTGATCCTGCTGAAAAACAGAAACTTTTGCTCCCAGGAGATTAGTTTTCATTTTTAACAGAAGCACGATAAAATACGGATTCTTTTTGCAGAAGATTAATAAAAAAATTCTAGGAATTCCTAATTTCTTAGGATTTCGAGCGTTAGAGAAGTATTTGAAATCTCCAGATTTCTACAGACTGTTCTATTTTTGACATATTCTGTTTTTCGCATGTTGTTTGCTTATTTTGATGCATCTATGGCTAGTACCAGGGGGTATGAACCATGGAAAAGTTGGAATACAGTAGATATTACACCAATATAAATAAAGAATGAGTTCACAACAGTACCAAAAGTGGTGATTTATTTTCTTATACTAACGGATCTTACGAGACTTTCTACGAAAAGTTGGAATACAGTAGATATTACACCAATATAAATAAAGAATGAGTTCACAACAGTACCAAAAGTGGTGCTTTATTTTCTTATACAAACGGAGCATAAGAGATTTTCTGTTGAGTTTTGTGTTGTGAAGTTTTCAAGTTTTGGGTAAGGATTTGATGGACTATGGAATAAGGAGTGGCAAGAGCCTAAGCTTGGGGATGCCCAAGGCACCCCAAGGTAATATTCAAGGATGTCAAAAAGCCTAAGTTTGGGGATGCCCCGGGAAGGCATCCCCTCTTTTGTCTTCGTCTATCGGTAATTTTACTTGAGGCTATATTTTTATTCACCACATGATATGTGTTTTGCTTGGAGCGTCTTGTATGATTTGAGTCTTTGATTTTTAGTTTGCCACAATCATCATTGATGTACACACCTTTTGGGAGAGACACGCATGAATCGTGATTTATTAGAATGCCCTATGTGCTTCACTTATATCTTTTGAGAAAGGCAAAATTGCTCTAGTGCTTCACTTATATCTTTTTAGAGCACGGTGGTGGTTTTATTTTATAGAAATGATGAACTCTCGTACTTCACTTACATTATTTTGAGAGTATTTAGAACAGCATGGTAATTTTCTTTGGTTATAAAATTAGTCCTAATATGATAGGCATCCAAGAGGGATATAATAAAAACTTTCATATAAAGTGCATTGAATACTATGAGAAGTTTGATTCCTTATGATTGTTTTGAGATATGAAGATGGTGGTATTAGAGTCATGCTAGTAAGTAGTTGTGAATTTCAGAAATACTTGTGTTGAGGTTTGTGAGTCCCGTAGCATGCACGTATGGTGAACCGTTATGTGATGAAGTCGGAGCATGATTTATTTATTGATTGTCTTCCTTATGAGTGGCGGTCGGGGACGAGCGATGGTCTTTTCCTACCAATATATCCCCCTAGGAGCATGCGTGTAGTACTTTGTTTCAATGACTAATAGATTTTTGCAATAAGTATGTGAGTTCTTTATGACTAATGTTGAGTCCATGGATTATACGCACTCTCACCTTTCTGCCATTGCTAGCCTCTCTTGTACCGCACAACTTCGGTCGGTATCATAAACCCACCACATATCCTTCCTCAAAACAGCCACCATACCTACCTATTATGGCATTTCCATAAACATTCCAAGATATATTGCCATGCAACTTCCCACCGTTCTGTTTATTATGACACACATCATCATTGCCATATTGCTTTGCATGATCATGTAGTTGACATCATATTTGTGGCAAAGCCACCATTCATAATTCTTTCATACATGTCGCTCTTGATTCATTACACTTCCCGGTACACCGCTGGAAGCATTCATATAGAGTCATATTTTGTTCTAAGTATCGAGTTGTAATTTTTGAGTTGTAAGTAAATAAAAGTGTGATGATCTTCATTATTAGAGCATTGTCCCAAGTGAGGAAAGGATGATGGAGACTATGATTCCCCCACAGGTCGGGATGAGACTCTGGATGAAAAAATAAAATAAAATAAAAGAGGTCAAAAAATGAGAGAAGGCCCAAACAAAAAAAAGAGAGAAGGGACAATGTTACTATCCTTTTTGCCACACTTGTGCTTCAAAGTAGCACCATGATCTTCATGATAGAGAGTCTCCTATGATATCGCTTTCATATACTAGTGGGAATTTTTCATTATAGAACTTGGCTTGTATATTCCAATGATGGGCTTCCTCAAATTGCCCTAGGTCTTTGTGAGCAAGCAAGTTGGATGCACACTGAGGGAGTCCTGGATTAGGGGGTCTCCGGACAGCCAGACTATATCCTTTGGCCGGACTGTTGGACTATGAAGATACAAGATTGAAGACTTTGTCTCGTGTTCGGATGGGACTCTACTTGGTGTGGAAGGCAAGCTAGGCTATACGGATATGTGTATCTCCTCCTTTGTAACCGACCTTGTGTAACCCTAGCCCTTTCGAGTGTCTATATAAATCGAAGGGTTTTAGTCCGTAGGACAACATACAATCATACCATAGGCTAGCTTCTAGGGTTTAGCCTCTCTGATCTCGTGGTAGATCTACTCTTGTACTACCCATATCATCAATATTAATCAAGCAGGACGTAGGGTTTTACCTCCATCAAGAGGGCCCGAACCTGGGTAAAACATCGTGTCCCCTGCCTCCTGTTACCATCCGCCTTAGACGCACAGTTCGGGACCCCCTACCCGAGATCCACCGGTTTTGACACCGACATTGGTGCTTTCATTGAGAGTTCCTCTGTGTCGTCGCCGTTAGGCTTGATGGCTCCTACGATCATCGATAGCGATGCAGTCTAGGGTGGGACTTTTCTCCCCGGACAGATCTTTGTGTTCGGTGGCTTCGCGTTGCAGGCCAACTCGCTTGGCCATCTGGAGCAGATCAAAAGTTACGCCCCTGGCCACTAGGTCAGGTTTGGAAGCTTAAACTACATGGCCGATATCCGCGGAGACTGGATCTTCGATGGATTCGAGCCTCTGCCTTGTGCGTCACACGGTCATGATGAGTACGATTTAGCTCTGCCATCGGACAGTGTTCAGGAAATCACACCAGCAGCCGCTCCGACCCTTAATTCGGAGCCAGTTGCACCTCCCATGTACGGGTGGATAGACCCCGCCACAGAGGCCGCATCTCCAACGGGGATCGAGCCGAACATCGACCTTACCCTGCACGAGAGCCGTGTTGTCAAACTGCCAGATCCTTCTCCGGCCACGGACTCCGAACCGCCTGCGCCCATTCCTATCAAATCCGGTTGGGCGCCGATCATGGAGTTTACCTCCGCGGATATCTTTCAGCACTCGCCCTTCGGTGACATACTGAATTCATTAAAGTCTCTCTCCTTGTCAGGAGAGTCCTGGCCGAACTATGTCCGGTAGGATTGGGATGCGGATGACGAAGAAATTCGCCGCCCACCCACCACCCACTTATTAGCCACTGTCGATGACTTAACCGACATGCTCGACTCTGACTCCGAAGACATCGACGGTATGGACGACGATGCAGGAGATGAACAGGAACCACTGCCCATAGGGCACTGGACGCTCACTTCATCACATGATGTATGCATGGTGGACACACCAAAAGACGACGATGATGAGGAACGGAAGGACGCAACAAAGGGTTGTCCCCTCGAGAAGCAGTCAAAGCGGCGGCGTAAGCGCCGCTCCAAATCACGCCTCGACGGAAACAACGATCATATAAACCCAGCGTTAGAACAGGGTGAACCATCGCCGGACCACAGCAACACAGAGAATCAAACCGAACAACCCGACTCTGTCAAAGATAATAGTCCGGACGACATCTCACCGCACAAACGCCCGAAGCAACAGAATGCCCATCAAAGGCTTGTTGCCATCGCGAGGAGTCTAAAAAAGCAGAAGCAAAGGCTCAAGGCTGCGCAAGACACACTCCAAATCAGATGGAGTAAAGTACTCAACACAGCAGCGAAGTACGGCAGTAATCGCCACACCAAGAGCTACCCGAAACGGAAGTTGCTACCTGAATTCGATGAGGAGGCCTTAGATCCCCCGCAACCAAAAATTAAAACGGCCATCTGGCCGGATAGACGACCTAACGACCAACATAGAGCGGCAGACAACGCCGCACATAAGCCAATACGCGATCCACGCGAGGGCTCGAACCAAAAGGATGGTGCAACCAGATCCATCTATGGACCACATAAGCACGCTCCAGCATACGATGCAACACAACAAACATCTGAACAATGCGGTACACCCAGATACAGGGGTGCTGCACACCCCCTATGTTTCACCGATGAGGTGCTGGGCCATGAATTTCTAGAGGGATTCAAACCCGTAAACATAGAGGCATACGACAGAACAACATACCCTGGGGTCTGGATTGAGGACTATATCCTCCATATCCATATGGCTTGAGGAGATGATCTCCACGCCATCAAGTATTTACCCCTCAAACTCAAAGGGACAGCTCGGCACTGGCTTAAAAGCCTCCCTGAAAACTCCATTGGAAGTTGGGAAGAGCTCGAAGACGCTTTTCGGGCAAATTTTCAAGGGATTTATGTCCGACCTCCGGACACGGACGATTTGAGTCATATAACTCAACAGCCCGGAGAGTCAGCCCGAAAGCTTTGGAACATGTTTCTTACTAAAAAGAACCAAATAGTCGACTGTCCGGACGCCGAAGCCTTGGCAGCTTTTAAGCATAGCATCCGCAACGAATGGCTTGCCAGACACCTCGGCCAAGAAAAGCCGAGAACAATGGCAGCATTAACAAGCCTCATGACCCGCTTTTGCGTGGGTGAGGATAGCTGGCTAGCCAGATGCAACACCAGCGACCCCAGTACATCTGAAGTTAGAGATGGAAACGAGAAATCACGGCGCAACAAAAACAATAAGCGCCAGAATAAAGAAGACAGCCCGAAGAGCACGGTGGTAAACACCGGATTCAGAAGCTCTCGACTAGGTCCGCAAAAGCCGCCCTTTAAAGGCGCCAGAGATGAACTGTCCAGCCTAAACAAAATTCTGGACCAAATATGTCAGATACATAGCACCCCCGATAAACCTGCAAATCATACCCACAGAGAATGTTGGGTCTTCAAGCAGTCTGGCAAGCTCAACGCCGTACACAAGGGGGAGGATACACCAAGCGAAGACGAGGATGAGCCTCTCAAGCAAGACACTGGGGAACAAAAGAAATTTCCACCAGAAGTCAAAATAGTGAACGTGTTACACGTGATCAAGGGGAGAAACAAAGTGGCACTCCCAGAGAAATATGCCCAAGGGCCTATCACTGCGGAGTCCTGCCACTGGTCGTCTCAACCGATCACTTTCGACCATCGGGATTACTCAGCAAGTATCTGGCGTGCAGGATGGGCTGCCTTGGTATTAGACCCAATAATTGACGGATACCATTTCACACGAGTCCTGATGGACGGTGGCAGCAGTCTAAACCTGATATATCAGGACACAATCCGCAAAATGGGGATAGACCCAACGAAAATTTGCCACAGCAATACTACCTTTAAAGGAGTAACGCCAGGCCCAGGGGCTCATTGCTACTAGAGGTTATATTCGGCTTCCCCGATAACTTTGGTAGCGAAAATTTAACCTTCCACATTGCTCCGTTCCAAAGTGGCTATCAAGCACTACTTGGACGCGAAGCTTTCACTCGCCTTAATGCAATACCGCATTACGCTTCCCTCACGCTTAAGATGCCCGGTCCACGTGGCATCATTACAGTAAATGGAAATATTGAGCGATCCCTGCGCGCCCAAGAGAGTGCGGCTGCCTTGGCAGCCGCACACTAGAACAACCTTACCAACTAAAGCATTTGATAGGTCGTCAAGACCACAGACACGGTTAGACGAGTCCGACGCAGCTATATGTAATTCATACAAGTTTGATGGCCACACCCCTACTACAAATACAAGGGGCTTAACACGCGCAGACAAGTGGCAATTTTTACTCATCTTGACTTGTACATGGTTTCTTTAAACCTACCTTTTTGCACGACAACTTTTCACTTAAGTTTCTCTCTTTTACAGATGACCATCGTGCTACACCCGTCCAGGATACGGCACAACGGAGACACAGGCGCAGACGTGCAGCAGGGACCCTGCGTAAACCTTTCTTACTGTCTCTTGTTGATACACGTCCCTCGGATTCTCAGTACTATTGAGAAGGATGCTGGCGTCTTGGCATGTGGCCACGTCAGAATAATACACGTACCTGGACACCAGGGGCTTCTTACAAAGGGCACTGTTTAGGCCCGGTTTATACCATAAAGACCGAATACCTTAGGGAGTGTTTGGCGTCGCGAGTTTGACCTTATATGCATCAGCTCCGAATCATGTCTTTGGTTAAATGTTGGGTTTGCCCGGCTCCTGTGTTTTGCTGCCTTACGTTCTGCTCTATCGGCTAAGGCGGCACCAGGAGAACTACTGCGATTGTGCCCCGGGTCATCCGGACGAGCACCTCAGTAGAGAAAGCCGAAAACGGACTGTCATGATATAGCGTGAGACTGGTCAACCACTCGATGACCTATCGGAATGTTAGAATTCCTCCGCCTTAACGAAGGGCCGTTTCCCGGCCAGGCAGGAACGCACCCCGAATTCGGGAGAGTGCGGAGCCACCAGGGGCTATATAGTATCCCCACCGTCAAACTCCTATGGCTAAGTGAAAGTGTTAAAGCATTATAGTCTGGTTGCCTCGTTCGCTGCGCTACCACCTCATTAATAGGACCAAGACGTTGGATTAAGTGTGAACACGCGTCTTCTGCGAACACCTCCGCATTATATGCGTGGGGGTTGAAGCCGACGACTGCAATCTTTCAGGTTATATACATATATACATAAACAGCCGCACAGGAGGCATCATATTACTTCCATGCAAAAGTATAAATACAGCCTTAATAAACTTCATAACCATTGTTTTTACAATGGGAATACATCTCACTCAAACATAATATTCTTCGAGCACTGGGCCTCTATCAAACGAGCACCCTCAAGAACTTCTTCAAAATAGTGCTCGGTAGCCACTCGGCCTATGGCCGAACCCTGCGCCACAACAGTGGTAGCATCCATCTCCGCCCAGTATGCTTTGACACGGGCAAGGGCCATCCGCGAGCCTTCTATGCACACCGACCTCTTCATCGCATTGATGCGCGGCACCGCACCAAGGAACTGCTGCACTAAGCTGAAATAGTTGTTCGGCTTCGGCTTTTCCGGCCACAGATGATCTACGACGGACCTCATGGCGAGTCCGGACAATCTATTGAGTTCGGCCCATTCGGCTAGCTGGTCAGTCAAGGGAAGCGGACGCTCTGGAACGTTAAATTGCGACCAGAACAACTTGTCCACCTCACGATCTGTTTGATCTCGGAAGTATTCAGCCGCGTCGACAGCGCTCGCCGCCAAGTCCATATATGCATCTGCCGAACTCCACAGCCGATCCAGAGGGGCATACCGCAGATCTCCGAACTTCCTCCACAGCATAAAGGGCTTCCCAGCCGCAATATCCCCGGCTTCATGCAGCTCCTCCTTCTTCGCCCTCATAGCAGAGCGGGTGTCTTTGGTCGCCATCGTGGCCTTTTCAAGGTCCGTTGCCTTCACTCGGTTTTCTTCTTCAAGGAACTAGCAACGGTCGGCAGTGTCTTTTAATTTTACAGCCATCTTGGCCATCTTCTCTTTGCTCTCACAATGCGCGGCCTTCTCGGCTCTTAACTCTGCGGCCGCCTTCAAAGCAGCCACATTACTACTCCTTGCTTGTCCGTTGGCTCGGGCAAGTTCCGCCCGAAGGGTCTCCACGGTGGCAGCTCCATCTGCAGTCACAACATATTAAAGATACTGGCATCATGCTGCTCTTACTATGTGACATTCACCAGAAAACATTATTTACCCTGTGCCTCGTCAAGCCGCTTGTTAACAAGCTCGATGTCGGCATATGCCGCATCCAGTTGCCGCTTTAGTTCGGCAAACTCATTAGTTCGGCTAGCCACCGGAGCTTCCACCACCCGCACATAAAGGTGGTTTGGTTATTACCTGGGACTACGATCCTCTGTTCGCCGCCGTTCTCCACGGCAACTAGAGTCTTAGGGGCTACTATCTACACAGGACACACCTAAAAATGTGCGATACTATCAAAAAGTATATCATTTCACGTACCTCAAAGCCCGTCAGTAGACTCATAAAGGCTTCATGCAATCCGCTTTCGGCGGACAAAATTCTTTCCATCACCGTACCCATCAACGTACGGTGTTCTTTTGAGATGGCCACTCGCTCCAACAGCTCCCTCAGTATGTCCGACCGCATACCAGACGGTGTCGGACTCTTTTGTTTGCTCTCTTTGAGAGCCGGACGCTGGGGACTTCGGGTAACTATAGGATTATCTTCTGGCCTCACCAGATCCGGAGAGGCCCTCCATGACGACACTTCAAGGTCGCCCGCTTCTTGAGCGGGGGAGTCCGAGGGAGGCGTTTCGCTCTCCATCATCTCCAGAAGAAGATCCCCCGAAGACGAGCTTTGCTGAGAAGGGTTAAGATCCAAACTGCAAGATAAATGCTTCGGTTATTTTCCTCAGAGGTAAGGTAGTATATCTTCACTATTAAAGTACTTTTTGATTACTTATAGCTCATTAGAGGACAGATCCCCGCACGGACTTTGTGTGGCAAGAGCACCCTCCAAGGCAGGACCCTCTGGTGGAGATTTCTTCTCCCGTTTGGAAACCTTGGTTTCCGGATCTTCAGAGGTAGTGCTCTTCCTTCCCCGGGGTGAGAGAATGTCAGATTCCTCCCCTTGGTTATCCTCCCTCACGGAGGCGCCCGTTCCCTCGGTCGGAATAGGTAGCGGTGGAGGCCTGCTTTCACCCTCTTTATTCCCCCCTTTATCTTCCTTTGAGGGCTCCGGGCAAGGTGCTAATTCGAGCATCTTTTCCAGTACCGGATTTTCCAAACCCTCGGGAAGGGGGGGCGAACACCGAATCATCTTCGCCTTCGTTAGCTAGTCCTGGTCGAAGAGCGATTTCTCAGAATCACGTCGTGATAAATGAAAGACGGGGTGTTCGGCTAGAAGATTACTTACCTGGTCGGCGGTGCGGTTGCTGCTCAGGCCCACGTCCTCGGTAGTATCCGGACACTCTATTTGAGGTCCGAAGAATGATTTATACATCTCCTCGTGCGTCAGGCCGAGGAAATTCTGAATAGCGCGTGGTCCTTCTGGGTTGAATTCCCACAAGCGGAGAGGTCGGTGTTGCAAGGCTGGACTCGACGAACCAGCATGACCTGCATTACCATAACCAAATTAAAATCTCCCTCGAAGAGATCCCGGATGTAGCTCTGCAATATGGGCACATCCTTGGCTGGACCCCAGCTTAGCCCCCTGCTGATCCATGACATCAGTTGTGGTGGAGGGCCCGATCGAAAGGCAGGGTAAGCTACCCACTTGGCACTTCTGGGAGCGGTGATGTATAACCACTCCCGTTACCATAATCCAGACACCTCTGGAAAGGAACCTTTTGGCCACGGAGCTCCTGCAATCCTGCTTATTAATGCACCTCCGCACGCTGTGTCTGTCCCTCGACTGTGTTCGGCTTCACATCAAAGGTCTTGAGCCATAGGCCAAAGTGAGGGGTAATGCGGAGGAAGGCCTCACATACGACAATAAATGCCAAGATGTGGAGAAAGGAATCCGGGGCTAGATCGTGGAAATCAAGCCCGTAATAGAACATCAAACCCCTTACAAAGGGATCCAGAGCGAAGCCTAGTCCTCGGAGGAAGTGGGAGATCAACATGACATCTTCGTTGGGTTCAGGAGTGGGGACGATCTGCCCTCGGGCGGGCAGTCGATGTGAGACTTCGGCAGTCAGGTACCTTGCCTCCCTCAATTTCTTGATATCCTCCTCCGTCCGGCCATGAAGGCTGGATCCGGACATGATTGAAGGTCCGAAGCACCTGACCTAGGCTTTGGGTGTTAGAACTCGAGGCGGGGGAAGGATTCGATTGAGCACGGGAGGAAAAAATTAAAAGCCTTGTCCCTTTATAAAGAGGGTGAATATCAAGCATCCTCTCCGTAGCCGTTTGGGACTTGCCTATAATCTAGGAGTCCTAGACACGGTTGGGTTACCCACGACCGTATTGATGAGAATCCCGTAATTAAGGGAACACGATCTCTGCTTTGACAAGACGTGTCAAGAAACCGCCTCGCGTTATGTGTGGAGTTGGTTGGAGAAAAATGGTTTGAATAATCACCGAGCCATGGCATGATGTCATGTTGCCAAAACATGTCAGTAGATTAAGATTTGTGGAAATATTATTCTCTCTACGGTGGTATGTGCAACTTATTTTGCAGGGTCGGACACTATCCTTGTATTCAAATTCTTCTGTGATGTGTTCGGAGGAGGAACCCGTCTTGCAATGCTTAAGACAACACTGCGCGCCGGACTCATCGTCATTGAAGCCTGGTTCAGGGGCTACTGAGGGAGTCCTGGATTAGGGGGTCTCCGGAAAGCCGGACTATATCCTTTGGCCGGATTGTTGGACTACGAAGATACAAGATTGAAGACTTCCTCTCATGTCCGGATGGGACTCTACTTGGCATGGAAGGCAAGCTAGGCTATACGGATATGTGTATCTCCTCCTTTGTAACCGACCTTGTGTAACCCTAGCCCTTTCCAGTGTCTATATAAACCGGAGGGTTTTAGTCCGTAGGACAACATACAATCATACCATAGGCTAGCTTCTAGGGTTTAGCCTCTCTGATCTCGTGGTAGATCTACTCTTGTACTACCCATATCATCAATATTAATCAAGCAAGACGTAGGGTTTTACCTCCATCAAGAGGGCCCGAACCTGGGTAAAACATCGTGTCCCCTACCTCCTGTTACCATCCGCCTTAGACGCACAGTTCGGGACCCCCTACCCGAGATCCGCCGGTTTTGACACTGACACACACCCACTTAATTTTCTTTTTTGAGCTTTCATACACTTATAGCTCTAGTGCATCCATTGCATGGCCATCCCTACTCACTCACATTGATATCTATTAATGGGCATCTCCATAGCTCGTTGATACGCCTAGTTGATGTGAGACTATCTCCTTCTTTTTGTCTTCCCCACAACCACCGTCTATTCCACCTATAGTGATATGTCCATGGCTCACGCTCATGTATTGCGTGAAAGTTAAATAAGTTTGAGAACGTCAAAAGTATGAAACAATTGCTTGGCTTGTCATCGGGGTTGTGCATGATTTGAATATTTTGTGTGATGAAGATGGAGCATAGCCAGACTATATGATTTTGTAGGGATAAGCTTTCTTTGGCCATGTTATTTTGAGAAGACATAATTATTTTGTTAGTATGCTTGAAGTAGTATTGTTTTCATGTCAATATTAAACTCTTGTTTTGAATCTTACGGATCTGAACATTCATGCCACAATAAAGAGAATTATATCGATAAATATGTTAGGTAGCATTCCACATCAAAAATTCTGTTTTTATCATTTACTTACTCGAGCACGAGCATGAATTAAGCTTGGGGATACTTGATATGTCTCCAACATATCTATAATTTTTTATTGTCCCATGCTATTATATTATCTGTTTTGGATGTTTTATATGCATTAGTATGCTATTTTATATGATTTTTGGGACTAACCTATTAACCTAGAGCTCAGTGTCAGTTTCTGTTTTTTTCCTTGTTTTGGAGTTCCGTAGAAAAGGAATACCAAACGGAGTCCAAACGGAATAAAACTTTTGCGATGATTTTTCTTGGACCAGAAGACACCAAAGAGACTTGGAGTGCAAGTCAGAAGAGCCGCGAGGCAGCCACAAGGGTGGAGGGCGCGCCCAGGGGGTGGGGCGCGCCCCCCAACCTTGTGGGCCCCTCGGCGACCTCCTGACCTAGATATTCCTCCTATATATACTCTTATACCCCAAAAACATCCAGGGGATCCACGAAACCACTTTTCCACCACCGCAACCTTCTGTACTCGTGAGATCCCATCTAGGGGCCTTTTCCGGCATCCTGGCGGAGGGGGATTCGATCACGGAGGGCTTCTACATCAACACCATTGCCTCTCCGATGAGGCATGAGTAGTTTACTTCAGACCTACGAGTCCATAGCTAGTAGCTAGATGGCTTCTTCTCTCTCTTTGATTTTCAATACAAAGTTCTCCTTGATGTTCTTGGAGATCTATTCGATGTAATACTCTTTTGTGGTGTGTTTGCCGAGATCCGATGAATTGTGGATTTATGATCAACTTATCTATGAATATTATTTGAATCTCCTCTGAATTCTTATATGCATGATTTGATATCTTTGCAAGTCTCTTCAAACTATCGATTTGGTTTGGCCAACTAGATTGGTTTTTTTTGCAATGGGAGAAGTGCTTAGCTTTGGGTTCAATCTTGCGGTGTCCTTTCCCAGTGATAGTAGGGACAGCAAGGCACGTATTGTATTGTTGCCATCAAGGATAACAAGATGGGGTTTTCATCATATTGCTTGAGTTAATCCTGCAACATCATGTCATCTTACTTAATGTGTTACTCTGTTCTTATGAACTTAATACTCTAGATGCAGGTAGGAGTCGGTCGATGTGTGGAGTAATAGTAGTAGATGCAGAATCGTTTTGGTCTACTTGACACGGACGTGATGCCTATATTCATGATCATTGCCTTAGATATCGTCATAACTTTGCTCTTTTCTATCAATTGCTCGGCAGCCATTTGTTCACCAACCGTAATAATTCCTTTCTTGAGAGAAGCCTCTAGTGAAACCTATGCCCCCCGGATCTATTTTATAACATATTAGTTTCCCGTCAACTTATATGATGGAAATTAGACCCGGGGGGCATAGGTTTCACTAGAGGCTTCTCTCAAGAAAGAAATTATTACGATGGGTGAACAAATTATTGCAGAGCAATTGATAGAAAAGCGCAAAGTGATGACGATATCTAAGGAAATGATCTTGAATATAGGCATCATGTCCGTGTCAAGTAGACCGGAACGATTCTGCATCTACTACAATTACTCCACACATTGACCGACTCATGCCTGCATCTAGAGTATTAAGTTCATAAGAACAGAGTAACGCATTAAGTAAGATGACATGATGTAGCGGGATTAACTCAAGAAATATGATGAAATCCCCATCTTGTTATCCTCGATGGCAACAATACAATACGTGTTGGTTCCCCTTCTGTCACTAGGATCGAGCACCTCAAGATTGAACCCAAAGCTAAGAAAAACACTTCTCCCATTGCAAGAAAAACCAATCTAGTTGGCCAAACCAAATGGATAGTTCAAAGAGACTTGATATCAAATCATGCATATAAGAATTCAGAGGAGATTCAAATAATATTCATAGATAAGCTGATCATAAATCCACAATTCATCGGATCTCGACAAACACACCGCAAAAGAGTACTACATTGAATAGATCTCCAAGAACATCGAGGAGAACATGGTATTGATAATCAAAGAGAGAGAAGAAGCCATCTAGCTACTTGCTATGGACCCGTAGGTCTGTGGTAAACTACTCACGCTTCATCGGAGAGGCAATGGTGTTGATGTAGAAGCCCTCCGTGATCGAATCCCCCTCCGGCATGAAGCCGGAAAAAGGCCCTAGATGGGATCTCACAGGTACAGAAGGTTGCGGTCGGTGGAAAAGTGGTTTCGTGGCTCCCCTGGAAGTTTTGGGGGGTATATGAGTATATATAGGAGGAAGATCTACGTCAGGAGGTCAACGAGGGGCCCACAAGGTTGGGGGCATGCCCCACCCCCCTAGGCGCGCCCTCCACCCTTGTGGTCGCCTTGTGGCTCCTCTGACTTGCACTCCAAGTCTCCCGGGTGTCTTCTGGTCCAAGAAGAATCATCGCAAAAGTTTTATTCCGTTTGGACTCCGTTTGGTATTCCTTTTCTACGAAAAGGAAAAAAACAGAAAAACAGAAACTGGCACTCGCACTGGGCTCTAGGTTAATAGGTTAGTCCCAAAAATCATATAAAATTGCATATAAAACATCCAAAGCAGATAATATAATAACATGAAACAATAAAAAATTATAGATACGTTGGAGACGTATCAGTATCTTCACCTCGGCCGGAAGCACAATTTGTGGCCCCTCAACCTATTGCACCTACTAAAAATATTGGTTATGAAATTCCTTCGGGTATGATAGAACAACTGCTAGCTAATCTTTATGTAGGAGATGGAACAGAACATCCTAATATGCAGTTGATCTATGTGGATGAAATTCGTGGATTATTTAAGCTTGCAAGTTTACCCAGAGATGAAGCTAAGAAGAAGGTTTTCCCTTTATCTTTGAAGGAAAAAAAAGCACTGGCATGGTATAGGCTATCCGATGATATTGATCTTGGAACTGGAATCGATTGAAATTGGAATTCCCCCCAAAAAAATTATCCTATGCATCTAGTTCATCATGATCGGAATTACATATATAGTTTTTGGCCTCGTGAAGGAGAAAGTATCGCTCTAGCTTGGGGGAGGCTTAATTCAATGTTATATTCATTGCCCAATCATGAGCTCTCGAGGGAAATTATTATTCAGAACTTTTATGCTCGGCTTTCTCATGATGATCAATCCATGCTCGATACTTCTTGTACTGGTTATTTTATGAAGAAGACTATTGAATTCAGGTGGGATCTTTTAGAAAGAATTAATTGTAACTCTGAAGATTGGGAACTTGAAGGAGGTAAAGAGTTAGGTATTAAGATTGAGTTTGATTGTGTTAAATCTTTTATGAATATCGATGCTTTTCACAAGTTTAGCACTAAATATGGACTTGACTCTGAGATACTAGCCTCCTTTTGTGAATCATTTGCTACTCATGTTGATCTCCCTAAGGAGAAAGGGTTCAAGTATCATCCCCCTATTAAATAAGAAATTAAAGAACCGGTTCCAGATCTAGATGAAACTATTATTTACAATCTTGATCCAGTTATGCCTACTGCTTATATTGAAAAACCACATTTCCCTGTTAGGATAAAGGAACATGCTAAGGTATCAACCGTGGTTCGCAAAAGTAATATTAAAGCACCTAAACCCTCTGACCAAATTAAAGTATAACCTAGTGTTGATATGGTTACAGATCTCCTGGCAGAAAATATAGATGGGCATGTTATTTATTTCTATGATGAAGCTGCTAGAATTGTCAAACCCGATGAAAAAGATAAACATAGACCCGTTGTTGGCATGCCTGTTGTCTCACTTAAAATAGGATATCATTGTTATCATGGCTTATGTGATTTAGGTGCTAGCGTGAGTGCTATTCCTTTTACCTTATACCAAGAAGGTATGAATGACATAGCACCCGCTGAAATATAAGACATAGATGTTACTATGAAGCTTGCAAATAGAGACACCATCACACCACTTGGGATTGTTAGAGATGATGAAGTCTTGTGTGTGGGAAAATAAAATACCCTACTGATTTTCTAGTTCCCACAAGATGACTTTTGTCCCATTATCTTTGGTAGACCTTTCTTGAACATTGTCAATGCTACTATAGATTGTCATAAACAAACTATCAGTGTTAGTTTTGGTGATGAGTCTCATGAGTTTAATTTCTCTAAGTTTAATAGACAAGGTCATAATAAAGAATTTCCTAGTAAGGATGAAATAGTTGGTCTTGCTTCTATTGCTATGCCTCGTACTGATCCACTTGAACAATATTTGCTAGACCATGAAAATGATATGCACTTACATGAGAGAAATGAAATAGACAAAACTTTCTTTGAACAACAACCTCTGCTAAAACACAATTTGCCTATACAAACTCTAGAAGGTCCTCGTCCACCTGAAGGTGATCCTGTGTTTGAATTAAAACAATTGATTGACACTTTGAGATATGCTTATATGTGACACCCTGGTTTTTGCCATTTTTCTTTCTCCAAAGTTTATTGCAAATTTGGTTTGAAACCGAGTTTTTGAATTAACTCATTTGGACTTAGCACTTGGGCATTATTTTGATTTTCACCCAAGTGACTCCACTCACTCCCAACAACATCTCTTGTTCTCATATATTTCAAAATATTGCCATGGGAATATTTTTCTCACAGGCAAAATATTCATTTTCCCTCTGAAAATGAATGATTTTCCCTTCTGCTCCAAAGCAACCCCTATTTTATTGCTCCCAAAAATATGAGAAAATTCCCAAATATTCTTTGGACCATGCCTCATCTTCCTATGCAAAAAAATCCTATGGTCATGTGGAGTACTTTTTCTGTAGAAAATCATTTCCATTTTGGTTAGAAATGGTACTTTGTGAAGGAAGTATATTTTTGACTACTCCCCTTGAGCTGAAATTTTTATAGCTTGACGACATTCCTAGCTAACCCATAACCCCCAAGTTTCGGCTCCTAACTCTCTCTAGAATTCTCTCAAATGACCTCAACAGTTTCTGTCTAAAAACTTGCCAAGGAGCTCTAGTCACCTCCTGTCGACCTAGTTTTGATCCAACACCTCAGAGAGACTAAACACTGCACAGACAAACCCCCAGACATGATTTCACCACTCGGGTGCATCACGTTGCACCAGTGCACGCGGTGACCGCGTGAGTCCAACGTGCCAGGCGTGTGTTCGACGCGCTCTGAGCGCCGGCAGAGCCACTGCTCCGCCGGTGAGCATGCCTCCGGCCATTCCATCTTGTCTTGGAGCTTCCCCTGCCTCGACCCGTCCCTCCTGACCTCTCGCTAGAGCTCCCAGATGTCGGCGACAACCGCTGCAGACGCGGATAAAGAGGAGCAGAGGGCATAGTGCGCCCATGTGCCTAAGTCGTCTCCCTCCCGCGTCGTATGCTTGGCACCACCTCTCCGCTGTGTGCGTGTGAGCTCCTCGACCCCTCCCATCAACCCGAGCCCCGTTCATCGCTGCTCGCCACTCCACAAGCCTCTCTAGCGATCTCGATCCCCTCCTCCAATGGGGTGAGGTGTCAGCGAGCCATTAGGGATAATTTAATCGGCTTGACGGCCTGGGCCCACCAGAAGTGGCCCAGGGGGTGTTTAACTACGTGCATGCCGGCGATGAACCTCCAGCGAGGCGAAACGTGTGGTGGTGTCCGAAAAATGGTCTCCACCAACCATTTAACACGCGGAGGCTACCTATGGGATGCCCAGGCTCACGCGCATCCGTTGCCATAGGCGGCGGCGGCTGGGAAGCGTGGGGCTCGCCGGAGACGAGCTCGCGATGGCGGCCCGAGCACGGACTCGACCGGGGGGCGCTAGGGGGCACGGGGGAATAAGCTAGCGCTTGCTACGGGATCCTGGGGAGACCCGAAGCACGCCAATGTGCTCGGGCGTGAGCTTTTCTCATCGTGGCTGCGGGGACGAGGTGCACGGTGGTGGTGAGCTCTCGGACGCGATGGCGGAGCTAGCTAGGGGGGGTGCCGGAGATCAGGGGGATAGGGGAGGATGCGGGGGCTCACAATGAGGTCGACGAGAGCCTAGGGGAGCCGGGGTGGTCGGAGCGCGGCGAATCGGATGCTAAGGTGCGGCGGCCGAAGGTGGAGAAGACGGGTCGAGGGCGACGCTTGACGGCTTCCCTGCTCGGTCTTGAGAGTGGAGATGACGAGGAGGAGCCCGATGGAGCTCCTGGACATGGAGGGGCGGTGAGAGGAGGCCAGTGGCCACGAGATTGATGTCGCCGCGCACCGGCTCCTCATGGTGAGCTCCAAATCGGGGGGAAACGAGGCGAGAGGGAGGGGAAAAGGTCTAGGGTTTCAAGGGGAGAGTGGGAGGGAGCAGGTCTGCTCTTATCCATCACTCCGGCTCTTGATGGCGGCGCGTGCGGCGTCAGTGGCCATGGAGCGGCCTTTCCCTGACGCTGACCGGACATAGGGAAAAGGCCGGCTATAGCGGACAGGGCCACCCTGTAGTTAGCTAGGGTCCAGTGGCACAGTGCCCGTTTTCCTCTTTTCTTTTTTATTTTTTGTTTCTTATTTCTTTTCTGTTTTGCAATTCATTTTCACACTAAATGAATTTTGTAAAATGTGATACTTTGCACATAATTCAAGCGCAACATTACTAGGTTGCACAAAAAGTGTGGGGTCATTTGAAAAGGTTTACATATTTTTTGAAAATGAAAAGGTCAATTAAAAGGTTGTTGTTCCACTGTTTTAATTCTTAGGGGCATTTTGGGAACTTTAATGATGTTATTTTTCTTATCATAAATACTTAGGGGACATTTGCCATATTATGAACTATTTTGTTTGCACGTTTGTGAATTTAAAATTTCACTTGCAATTTGAATTTTGAATTTGAGTTGGATTTTTATCAAGGGGCAATTTGGCTTAGTAAATCTTGATGACATGGCACCATTAGTGGAAGGTCATTGTAGCATGACATTGGGGGTGTTGCAACTCGCTGACGTCAAGCTCATGGTTACTTCGCACACTTCTGTAGCCTCCGTGCGAGCTGTGCCCCGCCATGGTCGACCCGCACGCAACCACCATTTGTGGTCCTGTTGGTCGTTGTGCCATTGGTTGCTCTCCTAAACGCCGCCTCACCCTGCATGCAGTGTCACCGTGCTGCCGTGGATGTGCTGTGGCTGGGCTCTGACGGCAGGGCGGCAAGTGTAGTCAACGAGGTGGATGGAAGTGCGGGTGCGCTACAAGTGCTCGATAAAATTCCTACAAGAGATAGGATGAGAAGGACAAAGGATAAAAAGAGAGAGAGGGAGAGAGAGGGAGAGGGAGAGAGAGAGGGGGAGAGAGAGATTGCCACATGGGCAACGACTGGTCAAAACAATGTTGACTCAGCATGGATACCACTACTTTCATATCAAGGGACGAAACTTGACTGGTTTGAAGTGTTAATGGTGCAACTTCTCCGGTTTTAGAGTTGAGGGATCAAATCTAGACTCGCCCAAAAGTTGAGGGACGAAAAATATACTTTTCTCTTTATTTTATGATGAATTGGAAACTATGCTTGTCATGCTACCCTGCACCGGGGGGTGTATCTCTCAAGAGAGCCCGGCCTTGACGTCTACAAATAGCCCACTAGGCCCAGTACAAGGAAGAAGCCCCAGGGAGTGCCAGAGACCTTCGTGCCCCCAAATGCTAAGGGCGACAGTGCCCAAGATTGCGTATGCTGCTATGTAAACCATAAACCTCCCTACCTATATAAAGGGAGGTTACGGACCCCTCTAGGACAATCTCTCCTCAGATAGGCAAACTCTTGGTAGCAATCTCATGCATATTGTAACCCCTCGCATGAGGTATCCATCCACCATGAATGACGAAAGTAAGAAGGATATAAAGTATTACTCTCCGGAGGCCCTAACCTAAATAAACCATTTGTGAAACTTCCGATCTAAGACTTCTAGCAATGCTCGGACCCATACCGAGGGATCTTGCGGTATTTGCACCGTCTGTGTGTTTCGGTCGTCGATCATTATTGAGTTTAGAGAAATCTTACAAAAATCTCTACTAACATGTGAATTCCTGCGTAGCGCGTAGGAGATTACAAGTTGGGCCTATACGATTTGTCCATGTTATTCCTTCAGATCGAGGGGTTTGCGTGTTGTTTCTGTGGAGCTTGTGAACATCTTCGTAAACCCATAACTAATTCTTGATGTGATGAAGGTTTGTCTCGTGAAAGATTGGGACAACAATGGATCAACCCCCGCCTTGAGGTACGCTGCACATCACTGCGTTCGTGGTGACGACGGTGACACTCGTGGACGGAGTCCTGGATTAAGGAGTGCTTGACACATCGGCCACTGGTCCTTTTGGGCTGGGCCAAAGAGCCCCCTAAACTCTGAAGGAAATATGCCCTAGAGGCAATAATAAAGTTGTTATTTTATATTTCCTTATTCATGATAAATGTTTATTATTCATGCTAGAATTGAATAGATCGGAAACCTAAATACATGTGTGAATACATAGACAAACACTATGTCCCTAGTGAGCCTCTACTTGACTAGCTCGTTGATCAAAGATGGTTAAGGTTTCTGGACCATGGACATGAGTTTTCATTTGATAACGGGATAACATCATTAAGAGAATGATGTGATGGACAAGACCCATCCATTAGCTTAGCATAATGATCGTTCAGTTTTACTGCTATTGCTTTCTTGATGTCAAATACATATTCCTTTGACTATGAGATTATGCAACTCCCGGATACCAGAGGAATGCCTTGCATGCTATCAAATGTCACAACGTAACTGGGTGATTATAAAGATTCTCTATAGGTATCTCCGAAGGTGTTTGTTGAGTTGGCATAGATCAAGATTAGGATTTGTCACTCCGAGTATCGGAGAGGTATCTTTGGGCCCTCTCGGTAATACACATCATAAGAAGCCTTGCAAGCAAAGTGACTAATGAGTTAGTTATAGGATGATGTATTACGGAATGAGTAAAGAGACTTGCCGGTAACGAGATTGAACTAGGTATGAAGATACCAACAATGGAATCTCGTGCAAGTAACATACCATTAGACAAAGGGAATAACGTATGTTGTCATAATGGTTCGATCGATAAAGATCTTCGTAGATTATGTAGGAGCCAATACGAGCATCCAGGTTCTGCTATTGGTTATTAACCGAGTGGTGTCTCGGTCATGTCTTCATAGTTCTCGAACCCATAGGGTCCGCACGTTTAACGTTCGATAACGATATTGTATTATATGAGTTATGTGATTTGGTGACCGAATGTTGTTCGAAGTCCCGAATGAGATCACAGACATGACGAGGAGTCTCGAAATGGTTGAGAGGTAAAGATTGATATATAAGACGATGGTATTCGGACACCAAAAGTGTTCCGGAGGGTATCGGGTACTTATCGGGTCACCAGAAGGTGTTTCGGGTGTCCCCGGCAATCCTATGGGCCATATGGGCCTTGTGAAGGAACACACCAGCCCACAAGAGCCTGGTGCGCCCTATAAGGCCATAGGAGGAGGAGAAGGAAAGGAAAGTCTGGATTATGATTCCCACTTCTTTCCCTCACCCTCCCCCCCCTCTTTCCTTCCCCTTCATGCTTACATGGAAAGGGGCGTAGGGCAAGGCAGGGCCCCTAGGGGCGGCGTCCAACCCTAGGGTGCGCCCTGGCTACCTCCCCTCCCCTCCCACCTATATATATGTGGGGAGGGGGCGCCTCATAAGCACACAACATCAATCGTTAGCCATGTGTGGCGCCCCCTCCACAGTTTACACCCCCGGTCATAGTTTTGCGGTGCTTAGGCGAAGCCCTACGAGAATCACTTCACCATCACCGTCACCACCCCATCGTGATGACGGAACTCATCTACTTTCTTGACACCTTGCTAGATCAAGAAGGCGAGCGACGTCATCGTGTTGAACGTGTGCAGAACTCGGAGGTGCCGTACGTTCGGTGCTTGGTCGGTCGGAGCTAGAAGATGTTCGACTACATCAACTGTGTTGTAAAATGCTTCCGCTTTCGATCTACGAGGGTACGTAGACACACTCTCCCCCTCGTTGCTATCCATCTCCTAGATAGACCTTGCGTGAGCTTAGGAAATTTTTGAAATTGCATTCTACGTTTCCCAACAGTGGCCTCCGAACCAGGTCTATGCGTAGATGATATGCACGAGTAGAAAACAAAGAGTTGTGGGCGGTGATCGTCATACTGCTTAGCACCAATGTCTTATTTTGATTCGGCGGTATTGTTGGATGAAGCGGCCCGAACCAACCTTACATGACCACGTTCATGAGACCGGTTCCACCAACAGACATGCAACTAGTTTTGCATAAAGGTGGTTGGCGGGTGTCTATTTCTCCTACTTTAGTTGAATCGAATTTGACTGCGGTCGGTCCTTGATGAAGGTTAAAACAGCAAACTTGATAAATCACTGTTGTGGTTTTGATGCATAGGTAAGAATGCTTCTTGCTAGAAGCCCGTAGCAGCCACGTAAAACTTGCAACAACAAAGTAGAGGACGTCTAACTTGTTTTTGCAGGGTATGTTGTGATGTGATATGGTCAAGACATGATGTGATATACGTTATTGTATGAGATGATCATGTTTTGTAAAAGTTATCGGCAACTGGCAGGAGCCTTATGGTTGTCTCTTTATTGTATGAAAGGCAAACGCCATGTAATTGCTTTATTTTATCACCATGCGTTAGCGATAGTTGTAGAAGCAATAGTTGGCGAGACGACCACAACGCAACGATGGAGATCAAGGTGTCGAGCTGGTGACTATGGAGATCATGACGATGCTTTGGAGATGGAGATCAAAAGCACAAGATGATGATGGCCATATAATGTCACATATTTTGATTGCATGTGATGTTTATCTTTTATGCATCTTATTTTGCTTAGTACGGCGGTAGCATTATAAGATGATCTCTTAACTAAAAATTCAAGGTATAAGTGTACTCCCCGAGTATGCACCATTGCGACAGTTCGTTGTCTTGAGACACCATGTGATGATCGGGTATGATAGACTCTACGTTCACATACAACGGGTGCAAGACAGTTTTGCACATGCGGAATACTCGGGTTAAACTTGACGAGCTTGGCATGTACAGACATGGCCTCGGAACACTGGAGAACGAAAGGTCGAACATGAATCATATAGTAGATATGTCAACATAAAGATGTTCACCATTGATGACTACTCCATCTCACATGATGATCGAAAATGGTTTAGTTGATTTGGATCACGTATCATTTAGATGACTCGAGGGATGTCTATCTAAGTAGGAGTTCTTAAGTAATTTGATTAATTGAACTTAATTTATCATGAACTTAGTCCTGATAGTATTTGCAAATTAAGTTGCAGATCAATAGCTCGCGTTGTAGCTTCCCTATTTTTGATATGTTCCTAGAGAAAACTAAGTTAAAAAATGATGGTAGCAATAATGCGGACTGGGTCCGTGATCTGAGGATTATCCTCATTGTTGCACAGAAGAATTATGTCCTTGCTGCACCGCTAGGTGACAGACCTATTGCAGGAGCAGATGCAGACGTTATGAATGTTTGGGAAGCTCGACATGATGACTAGTTAATAGTTTGGTGCACCATGCTTTATGGCTTAGAACCAGGACTTCAAAAATGTTTTGAATGCCACGGAACATATGAGATGTTCCAAGAGATGAAATTGGTATTTCAGACTCATGCTTGTGTCGGGAGGTATGAGACCTCTGACAAGTATTTTGCCTACAAGATGGAGGAGAATGGCTCAGCTAGTGAGCATGTGCTCAAAATATGTGGGTACTACAATCACTTGAATCAAGTGGGAGTTAATCTTCCAGATAAGATAGTGATTGACAGAGTTCTCTAGTCACTATCACCAAGTTAATAAAACTTCGTGATGAACTATAATATGCAAGGGATGACGAAAATGATTCCCAAGCTCTTCGCGATGCTGAAATCAGCGAAGGTAGAAACCAAGAAAGAGCATCAAGTGTTGATGGTTAACAAGACCACTAGTTTCAAGAAAAAGGGCAAGGGAAAGAAAGGGAACTTCAAGAAAAAATGGCAAAAAGTTGCCACTCCCGTGAAGAAGCCCAAAGCTAGACCTAAGCCTGAAACTGAGTGCTTCTACTGCAAAGGGAATGGTCACTGGAAGCGGAACTGCCCGAAATACTTGGCGGATAAGAAGGATGGCAAAGTGAACAAAGGTATGTTTGATATACATGTTATTGATGTGTGCTTTACTAGTGTTCATAGTAGCCCATGGGTATTTGATACCAGTTCAGTTGCTAAGATTAGTAACTCGAAACTGGAGTTGCCAAATGAACATAGACTAGTTAAGGGCGAGGCGACGATGTGTGTTGGAAGTGATTCCAAGGTTTATAAGATCACCATCACATACTCCTCTACCTTCGGCATTAGAGTTGAATCTAAATAAATGTTATTTGGTGTTTGCGTTGAGCATGAATATGATTGGATCATGTTTATTGCAATACAGTTATTCATTTAAGTCGGAGAATAATTGTTGTTCTGTTTACATGAATAAAACCTTCTATGTTCATACACCCAATGTAAATGGTTTATTGAATCTCGATCTTAGTAATACACATATTCATAATATTGATGCCAAAAGATGCAAAGTTGATAATGATAGTGCAACATACTTGTGGCACTGCCGTTTTGGTCATATTGGTGTAAAGCGCATGAAAAAACTCCATGCAGATGGACTTTTGGAATCACTTGATTATGAATCATTTGATACTTGCGAACCATGCCTCATGGGCAAGATGACTAAAACTCCGTCCTCCGGAACAATGGAGCGAGCCAATGACTTACTGGAAATAATACATACCGATGTATGCGGTCCAATGAGTGTTGAGGCACGCGGCGGGTATCGTTATTTTCTGACCTTCACAGATGATTTGAGCAGATATGGGTATATCTACTTAATGAAACACAAGTCCGAAACATTTGAAAAGTTAAAAGAATTTCAGAGTGAAGTGGAGAATCATCGTAACAAGAAAATAAAGTTTCTGTGATCTATTCACAGAGGCGAATATTTGAGTTACGAGTTTGGTCTTCATTTAAAAAATGTGGAATAGTTTCACAACTCACGCCACCTAGAACACCACAACATAATGGTGTGTCCAAACATCGTAACCATACTTTATTAGATATGGTGTGATCTATGATGTCTCTTACCGATTTACCACGATCGTTCTGGGGTTATGCATTAGAGATAGTTGCATTCACGTTAAATAGGGCACCGTCTAAATCCGTTGAGACGACACCGTATGAACTATGGTTTGGCAAGAAACCTAAGCTATCGTTTCTTAAAGTTTGGGGTTGTGACACTTATGTCAAAAGGCTTCAACCTGATAAAGCTCAAACCCAAATTGGAGAAGTGCGTCTTCATAGGATACCCTAAGGAAACAATTGGGTACACCTTCTACCACAGATCTGAAGGCAAGATCTTTGTTGCCAAGAATGGAAACTTTCTAGAGAAGGAGTTTCTCTCGAAAGAAGTGAGTGGGAGGAAAGTAGAACTTGATGAGGTAATTGTACCTTCTCTCGAATTGGAAAGTAGCTCATCACAGAAAACTGTTCCCGTGATACCTACACCAGCTAGAGAAGAAGCTAATGATGATGATCATGAAACTTCAGATCAAGTTACTACTGAACCTCGTAGATCAACAAGAGCACGATCCGCACCATAGTGGTATGATAATATTGTTCTAGAAGTCATGTTACTAGACCATGGCGAAACTAAAAACTATGAAGAAGCTATGATGAGCCCAGATTCCGACATATGGCTTGAGGCCATGAAATCTGAGATAGGATCCATGTATGAGAACAAAGTGTAGACTTTGGTGGATTTGCCCGATGATCGGAAAGACATAGAAAATAAATGGATCTTCAAGAAGAAGACTGACGCTGGTGGTAATGTTACCTTCTACAAAGCTCGACGTGTCGCAAAAGGTATTCGACAAGTTAAAGGGGTTGACTACGATGAGACTTTCTCACATGTAGTGATGCTTAAGTCTGTCCGAATCATGTTAGCAATTGCCACATTTTATGATTATGAAATCTGGCAAGTGGACGTTAAAACTGCATTCCTTAATGGATTTCTTAAAGAAGAGTTGTATATGATGCAACCAAAAGGTTTTGTCAATCCTAAAGGTGCTAACAAAGTGTGCAAATTCCAGCGATCCATCTATGGACTAGTGCAAGCATCTCGGAGTTGGAATATACGCTTTGGATGAGGTGATCAAAGCATATGATTTTATACAAACTTACGGTGAAGTCTGTATTTACAAGAAAGTGAGTGGGAGCTCTGTAGCATTTCTGATATTATATGTGGATGACATATTATTGATTGGAAATGATATAGAATTTCTGGATAGCATAAAAGGATACTTGAATAAGAATTTTTCAATGAAAGACCTCGGTGAAGCTACTTATATATTGGGCATCAAGATCTATAGGGATAGATCGAGACGCTTATTAGGACTTCCACTAAACACATACCTTGACAAGATTTTGAAGAAGTTCAAAATGGACCAGTCAAAGAAAGGGTTCTTTCCCGTGTTGCAAGGTGTGAAGTTGAGTAAGACTCAAAGCTCAACCACGACAGAAAATAGAAAGAGAATGAAAGTCAATCCCTATGCGTCAGCCATAGGTTCTATAAAATACGCCATGTTGTGTACCAGACCTATTGTGTACCTTGCCATGAGTTTAGCAAGGGGGTACAATAGTGATCAGGAGTAGATCACTGGGCAGCGGTCAAAATTATCCTTAGTTACCTAAGAGGACTAAGGACATGTTTCTCGGTTATGGAGGTGATAAAGAGTTCGTCGTAAAGGGTTACGTCGATACAAGCTTTGACACCAATCCGGATGACTCTGAGTCTCAATATGGATACATATTGAAAGTGGGAGCAATTAAATAGAGTAGCTCCATGCAAAGCATTATAGACATAGCAGATCTGAATGTGGCAGACCCGTTGACTAAACCTCTCTCACAAGAAAAACATGATCACACCTTAGTACTCTTTGGGTGTTAATCACATAGCGTTGTGAACTAGATTATTGACTCTAGTAAACCCTTTGGGTGTTGGTCACATGGCGATGCGAAATATGGGTGTTAATCACATAGGATGTGAACTAGATTATTCACTCTAGTGCAAGTGGGAGACTGAAGGATATATGCCCTAAAGGCAATAATAAAGTTGTTATTTTATATTTCCTTATTCATGATACATGTTTATTATTCATGCTAGAATTGTATTGATCGGAAACCTAAATACATGTGTGAATACAGAGACAAACACTATGTCCCTAGTGAGCCTCTACTTGATTAGCTTGTTGATCAAAGATGGTTAAGGTTTTCAGACCGTGGACATGAGTTATCATTTGATAACAGGATCACATCATTAAGAAAATGATGTGATGGACAAGACCCATCCGTTAGCTTAGCATAATGATCGTTCAGTTTTATTGATATTGCTTTCTTAATGTCAAATACATATTCCTTTGACTATGAGATTATGCAACTCTCGGATACCGGAGGAATGCCTTGTGTGCTATCAAACGTCACAATGTAACTGGGTGATTATAAAGATGTTCTATAGGTATCTCCGAAGGTGTTTGTTGAGTTGGCATAGATCGAGATTAGGATTTGTCACTCCGAGTATCGAAGAGGTATCTCTGGGCCCTCTCGGTAATACACATCATAAGAAGCCTTGCAAGCAAAGTGACTAATGAGTTAGTTACAGGATGATGTATTACAGAACGAGTAAAGAGACTTGCCGGTAACGAGATTGAACTAGGTATGAAGATACCGACGATAGAATCTCGGGCATGTAACATACCGATAGACAAAGGGAATAATGTATGTTGTCATAACGGTTCGATCGATAAAGATCTTCGCAAAATATGTAGGAGCCAATATGAGAATCCAGGTTCCGCTATTGGTTATTAAACGGAGAGGTGTCTCGGTCATGTCTACATAGTTCTCGAACCCGTAGGGTCCGCACGCTTAACGTTCGATGACGATATTGTATTATATGAGTTATATGATTTGGTAACCGAATGTTGTTTGGAATCTCGAAGTGGTCAAGAGGTAAAGATTGATATATAGTACGATGGTATTTGGACACTGAAAGTGTTCCGAAGGGTATCATGTACTTATCAGGTCACCGGAAGGTGTTTCGGGTGTCCCGGCAATCCTATGAGCCATATGGGCCTTGTGAAGGAACACGCTAGCCCACAAAGGGCTGGTGCGCCCTATAAGGCCATAGGAGGAGGAGAAGAAAACGGGGAAGGGAAAGGAAAATGTGGATTAGGATTCCCACTTCCTTCCCTCACCCCCTCACCCCCACTTTCCTTCCCCTTCATGCATACATGGAAAGGGGGTGCGGGGCAAGGCAAGGCCCCTACGGGGCGGCGGCCAACCCTAGGGCACGCCCTGGCTGCCTCCCTTCCCCTGCCACCTATATATATGTGGGGAGGGGGCGCCTCACAAGCACACAACATCAATTGTTAGTCGTGTGCGGCGCCCCCTCCATAGTTTACACCCTCGGTCATAGTTTTGTTGTGCCCCTCGTACGGTAGTGCCTAGTCACCAGCCTTGCTCCTCGCGCTCGTCATCTCTAGGGGATGACGCGGGGGTGGCGGCGAGAGAGGGATGGGGAGAGCAGCGACGGAGGTGAGCTCAGCGACGGGAGAGGAGAACCGTATAGGAGCACAACGATGGCTGCAAGGGCAAGGGAAAGGGGCGCGACAGGGATGACGACTAAGATTCTCACCCAATCGAGCGCTCTCCTATCCTTTACACAGAAAAGACCCGTCCACGACACACCATGCAAGGGCAAGGTCGCTCTAATACCCATGATTGGATCTGAGAATTACAGCCGGTGGCATGCAGTTTTGACCGCAGGCCACCCGCGTTGGATCTATGCATACCCACAGCCGCAGACAGGGTGGCCCACCAGTCGCACATCCCACGAGTTAGAGAGAGAGTACCAATATTCTGAGGTGAGAAAAGAAAACTATCCATTACTCCGATTGCGAATTTTATCCAACCGCTCATGTCATCTCACGGGCAAATCAAATGGTCCAGGATACATTAAGAAGAGGATCGGAGACCAGAACTCCCAAATCGCCCAGGAGGATCATGTCCCGGCACGACTCTAACCATGAGATATACTCCCTCCGTAAACTAATATAAGAGTGTTTAGATCACTATTTTAGTAATCTAAACGTTCTTATATTAGTTTACAGAGGGAGTAGTACATTAGTACTTGTAGCAGAACGTTTCCAAGTCCGAGTCATGGTCTTGCTCTTTGTTTCCATGTCCGAGTCATGGTCCGCTGTTTTCTGCGCGTTATAAAGGGGGTGCTACGCGCTAGCACGGCCACGAAGCCAGAGCACATTAGCCTCAGGTTAAATAATTCGTGTGCGTGACCGCCGGTGATCGACCCTAAACATCTTGGTGAAAGCGAAAAATAACCAGCATGTCGCTGCTTACAGGGTACGTCTCTCTCTCCAACGTTCTCTCGTTATGATTTTCTTTATCTCCAGACGATCTACTGTTTCTTGGATGTTTAGAATTTCATGCTCTTCGATGGGGAAAGTCAAAAGTATTCTGGTCTCAAGCCTGATATAAGTGTCCTGTCTCCATACCCTATCTTAGACCTGTTAATGGACAACCCGGCTGGAGGCCCGAACCCAAAACCCGACATCCAGGCTGGACTCGGGCTATTTTTCTTCGGGTGTTGCCAAGCCCAGTCTGAACCTGACCCGGCCCATGGAATGATCAGGTTTACTCTGTCTACACTCGTTACGACTTAGGGGGGCATGCTTGGATTTGTTGGTGTATATTTTACACCAGTATCTATCTTGCCGGCTGCTCTGCTCTCGATGCAAACAAAACGATGAGTCGAGACCCTTATTCTATAAGGATGTATTTGAAAAGAATATGACAATCCAAACATGGCATTAGTGTTCAACTATAACCTACACAAGATTCAACACAACTCGAACACTTCGTACAAAGGTAATACTACCTCCGTTTAAGTTTGTCTAGATCTATAAAAAAAGGTGTCAATATTTATATCAAAAAATTAGTTTTTGTTCAAGTCTAAATAAAATATATTTTTGTATATATGCTAAAACACTTTTCTATAGACTTGACCAAATTCTTATTTATCTTGACTTTAGAAAAAATTGGAACGTCAGAAAATAAAATAAAATGGAGAGCTATTTTTTGGAGCAATTAATGACCGCACTAAGTTCTCATGTTCGAGAAAAAGTATGAGAATGTTATAAAATTGCCCTCTCTGGACACTCTCATCAGGACCAGAAATCTTAGGCTGTGAAACGATGTATTGTTTTTTTAGTCAAGGAAATCGTACTTGTCCTTTTAAACACCTGTAAATATATTCATACTTGTAAACACTATATGCACAATGGTTTGTATCCAAAATCCAAGAAATTACAAAGTAACTCCTATAACTAAACATTTCAATAAAATTTCTTAGAGATAGCTTCTCCGTGGTATCCATCTTTGCCAGATGAAACATTTCTAAAACTTCAACAAAGATATCGCAATTGGAGTGACACAGTGGTACTATCATTTATTCACCTATATAAGAACTTGATTATCAATAAAGATTTTTGTAAGTCATTTGAGTCGTTGTCCAAATAGATGGGAAGCAATGTCTGATGAACGGACTTGGCTCGGGGTTAATCCCCTACAAATACTGTATCGTTGAATGACAAGATCTTCGGCGCAACATCGAGGAAATGTTTCAACTCCACAAAAAGCCAAACTAGCAAAAACAATTCGTCACAATAACATAAAGTTGTCAGATTCAAATAAAATGGATATGTCAGAACACAAAGCTTACTAGCTCCATGCACCGCCATTTTATGGTTTAGATTTTTCTTCTTCGTAAAAGCACCACTATGAAAAAGCTACCGAAGACGACATCACTATTAATCTGATGTATCCACACTTTTCAGCGCCAAGATGACAGCCGAAAGTGAGGGAACGGAATATTTTTCAATCGCGGCCTCCATCTCTCAAACCCTTTACCTGATTGAAAAAAAAGAGAGCCTAATCCTATTCGCGCTTATGCGCTAGTTAGTGTGTTGCCCGTGCATAGTGCCCACGGCGTTTCTACATGGGCCGATCCATCTATTTGACTTCCATAGTCCGGTTTTTGGGAACCTGCTGGAAGCTTCTGGTCTGATTTTCCTGATGTTTTCTGTCTTCGGTATTTCTATGTTGGTTTTATTTGGTTTGCATTTTTTCCTTATTCCATTTTAAAAGTCATTTTTTAAAATATTTTTAAAATTCGTGAATAATTTTCAAATTTATGAGAATTTCAAATTATTTAACATTATCATATTTGTGAGATTTTTGAAATCCATGAAAGGTTTTGAAATACGGGTTTAGTTTAGAATTTATGATTTTTTTCATGGTCAGGGTCATAGCCAAAGTCAACAGTTAAAAAACTTGTAGATGCCTGTTTTGTTACTAAGAAAAGAGAGTGACGAATCAGGCGCTAGCGCTACATGGGCCGGCCCTTAAAGTCGTGCTCCGTTGACTAAACCATGCATGAAGCGCTGTATAGGTGCGAGTTCTCCTTGTCTATATAAAAAAAAGAGCGATCTCTCCAAAAGAAATTTTTAAATCACACTAGCTTTTTTCTTTTTTGAGAAGAAAATCCCACTAGCCTGGATGGCTTGGAGCGGACAAGAACGTTTGGTCTATGGGTGTATACACACTCTATATGGGAAAGTAGCAACTAAATAAAAGTTTTAAAAATTCTGAAAATATTTTTAAAATAAACTTGAACTTTCATTGTACTTGTAGAAAACCGCAAAGATAAAAACCCCGTGGACTTCTTTAGAAAAAAACTAAATTTCAGCCAAAATAGTATGAATAGTGACCTATAATAGCAAATAAATTTTGTTCTTTTTTTGCCTAGAAGTCGACACTGGTTTTTTATTCATGAAAAATTATATACTAGCGCAAAAGAAGTTAAGTTTATTCTAAAAGGACTGCTAACTTTTAATGTTTTTAATTATTACGCCCTCCAATCCAAAATAAATGTCGCAGCTTTGAACTACCTGTATATCAGTTGTGTATACGCTAGGAACAAAGGGTATTTCCCCGGCTTGGACGACATTCTTTACTTGGCTAGGTTTGCCTATAGATGGACCATGGACAGCGCACCAACCTTCCTTCACTCCCTCTTGTTCTTTCCCTCGCTTTGCCCCATGGAAAGGCTTCCGTCTTTCCCCATTTCCCATTGCCTACCCAGCAAAACCAACCTTCAAAACCTAGATCCATAAAAGCATCCTCCAAACCCTGGACCTCTCTGCCGCCCCATGCCGACCCGACGATACCACGGGCATGGTGATCTCTAAAGAGAAGTCGCCCCCGTCGCCCGGACTAGGCAATGCTCTCGTCTGGTGTCCCTCTTTCTGACGGCAACCGTATACCTAACCCTCACGGCGATGGCTATGAGATATCTTGACTCTTGAGTTATGTACATTTGGCGACTACTCCAACCTCCACCACCCGAGACTAAGCATTGCCAGATGCATGCGTGGAAGTCGCCCGCACCGACATCCAGATGAGGCCCTACGATCGCCCACGGCCTCCACAATATGACCTTTATCGATCCGTCCCTCTCTTGACTGTCTCTCAAGCAACATAACCAAATTCTCACACCTTATCTTTGTTGCCAGTTACACTTTTTTTGAATCAAAGGGGTTTCCCCCCGCCCCAGCTTTTTATTAAAAGCCAAGGCCAACATTTCCAGTTACACTAGTTAAGTAGTGTGCAATCCTCAACTATACTATCTTAATCATGATCCACTGGTTTTATATCGCTTGTCTCTGCTATGCTGGTGGCTATATTCACTAGGTGGTTTGTTTATTATTAGGAAAACAAATATGAGTCTGAAGGAATGAAGGGTTCTCGTATATAGATAAATAAAGAATAAACTTTTTTTTCTCTAGTTATTCTTCAACTCATCAACCTTGTCTTCCACTTCACACCACTACTAGAATCTGCAAATAGCCCTAGGGCTGAAGCACTTCCCTAGAGTTAAATTGAACACCCTAGGGACGTAAAGGTTTCCTATGGTACACACTGAAAACCCAAGGGATTGTATTGTTTCCTTAGGGTCTAGTTACGCACCCAAGGGATACTCCGTGCGTGGGACCATGTTGAAGCCATGCTGACGTGTTTCCCTACGGGTTATCTTATTAACTCTAGGAAAAGATCTATAACTAGGGTGAAGAAACAAAACTCTAGAGACTGAACATATGGTGTAAACGGGGCTTTAACGTTCCAACTAACGCCGTAGAGTATCCCTAGTGTTTGTAATGTTAACTGTAGGGAGGTTTACACACACTTAAATATGTATTTTACCCTAAGATTTATATTCTAAATATACTTGCAACAAATATAGAATATCAAGAAAATTTAAACCTACAAGAAAAAATAAATGTGAAAATAACATAAATTGTGCAAAAAGAAAACGTAAGTTGATTGACCATATATATTTTTTGACATATATGTCGACCCATCACTTTTTGTGCACACACTTGATTAGTAAATGTACATGTGTCAGTGAAATAGGCGGAAATAAGTGCATATTTCTTTGAGGGTTAGATATACACAATGGAAAATAATAGCCAAGTAAATCTTTTTGACCAGATGCTAGTTGAGTAGTGCCTTTTCTTTTCCAAAAAATCAGTAGTGCCTAAATTGGCTATACACGCGCCCAGAATTGGCTGTTGGCGCTTATCGAGCCCGCGCAAAATTGTACACGCTCGTATCCCTTCACCCCCTTAGACGCGCGAAGTTTCCCCAATCTTCTCTCCCGAACGCGCGAAACCCTCCTATTCACCAAAGCTCAACCCTGTACACGCGCGAACATTTTCCCCCAAATCCCACTCCAGCGGTGAGAGCGCCGCCAAAATAGCACCAAAGCTGCGGCGGCGCACCTCATCCATAGCCGCGTCACCCGTGCCCTCTTCAAGCCATCGCCGTTGCAGGCCCGGGCTCCCGCGGCTGTCGCTGCCGCAGCCGCCGCCGCTGCATCTGCAGCAGACCTGGGCTCCCGCGGCTGCCGCTGTAGAGGGGCCGCCGCCGCCGCCTTTGCTGCATCTGCAGCAGACCTGGGCTCCCGCGGCTGCCCCTGTAGAGGGTCCGCTGCCGCCGCTGCAGAGGGTCCGCCGCCGTGGAGCTTGACCGACCTGCTGCCCTCGACAACAACTTCAGGCGGAGGCATCCGTGCTGCTGCCACCCTGCTCCTACCTTGCCGCCCTTGACCAATACGTCCTCGGTCTGCAACCTGCTGCAACTATAGGCGTCTTCTTCAACTTCAGAATCAAGGGCTCCATTAGGTGAGCTCACATGACAATGTTTCCCTCATGTTCCTATATGTGTCTGATGCATCAGTTTAGGGATCGGTAAATGATTTTTTTAGAGATCTTTTTTACTCCATGAAGATGAAGCTCACATCTAGGAAGTTGTGATCCCTAAAAAAACTGTCTATTTGTGTATATTTGTTTTCTGATTAAAACTGTGTATTTCTTCATCTCATAAAATTGTAAGCTGTATATTTGTGTTCTGATCAAGAAATTGACTCTGATGCAGAATCAGAAGATGGTGAGGACTTGCAATTATCTCATGGAGACATTGATGATTTCTAGTAGTTTTCTTGTTGTTTGAGATGACATTTTCCTCAATGTATTTTTAAATCTGGACATTGATGATTTCTGGTTGTTTCCCTTTGTGTTGTACTTTCTAATTTGTCTAAAAAATTTCAAACCATCGCATCCCTTCAAGGAATTCCAGCGCCTGAGATTCCATGCATTGTTATACCACCACCTCCAGCTTTTCCAAGTTTAGCCACTTCGTCTCCGATCTGTTCTCCATAAGTGGTATGTACCTATGTCTTTTTGAATGCAATAGCGCCAAATAGGCCAAATGAAAACATAAAAGGAATATGTTGTAGTATATCAGCAAATGCGCAAAAACAAGTGAAAATTTCCCAGAATAGTAGTCGACATATGGTTGCACTTTGTTTTTTGGTTCAATTTTTTGGCCAAATAGTGCTGAATTGGTATTTTAATTTTACTTTTTAATTGGTTTGGCAAATATGATTGAAAATTTCGCAGAATAGTAGGCATCATATGGTTGTCCTTTTGTCAAAATTTCATAATTTTCTGGACATTTGTTATTTTGGTTCAATTTTTTTGCCAAATAGGGGCTGAATTGGTATTTCCATTTTATTTTTTAGTTGGTTAGGCAAATACAATTGAAAATTTCCCAGAATGCTAATAATGACATTTGTGCAGCCCTCTGCCGGCGAACCAACAAATGATGTTGAAAATATGGATAATACATTACGTGGAGCGAAAGATGGAATGTTTGGCCGCTTCTTTGATGCAAATGGTAATGATGCGAATGGTGTTGCTGCTGGAACTTTCTCCCCACCTGGTGATGATTTACCTACATTTTGAGATATACCTCGTCGTGGTGAAGGAGGTGGTCTGAACTTTTTTTTTTGATTAATTGGAAGCAAATGGACAATTATCCTTTTGGCCATGCACTTGGTTAAGGTTGTGATATTCTGGATCAGTGACTCATATGATGCATGGTGTATGTATTCCACGCTACTAATTGGTACCTAGGTAGATGACATTTTGTGAGTTCTAGGTACTGAGCTAGATGCCATCTTTTGTAAAGAGTGGTACTATTATGTAAACTCTTTGATGTTGCTATTTATAATAATGGTGGTTGAAATATATATTTCATGTGATTGTTTTCTAATTTTTGAAGTGATTATATACAATTATTTTTTATAGTTTAATTTGTACGAAACAATATTAATTTGCCCAGTAATGCAATATTTTGAAATAATGATTCCTTGGGTTTGTAAACCCAAGGGATCTAAACTGGGCTAACAACGGTCGCCGTTACACAATATTTCCCTAGGGAAGGAAACTAACCCAAAGGTTATCAACTTTACAGGTTAGCATGCGGGCCACCTGTCGCTTGTGTCCCTAGGGTATAGAACCCAAGGGAAAGAGGACTATACCTAGGGTATTCCTTCTTCACCCTAGTGAAACCGAGATTTCCCCACCATTCATGCCCTAGGGCGATTTCCCTAGGGGATACACTAGGGAAACCCCTTTCCCTAGCGTTTTTACCTGCTTGCTTAGGGTATCCGACCCTAGGGCTATTTGCAAAATCTAGTAGTGCACGTGCATGTGGCATGCGCAAAAAACATATATTCCCGACCTTCAAATTATATGAATTATTCATCACCAAATATTAAAATTTGTTGTCTATATACTAACCTTCTAACCATGTTCCATTTCAGGTGTGAGTACCCTTCCTCATCCTCCAAGCAGGCAGAGGTGGTAACTCATGATGTCTCACCAACGTCAACACACTCGTCTCCACTCATCTCGGCTCGTAAACCTCCTGGTTGGCATATACAGTTTTTCATCAGAATAGATCTGGGGCGTTCTTACCACACGTATCCTCGTCTGGGGGGGCCATTCTGGAGCTTGGAGGAAGCTGAAAAGGCTATCAAAAGCCATCTTGATGGCCTGCGCTCTCCAATAATGTGTTTTTTCTCAACTTTGCCATGGATATCTGCATTTCAGAAATTACAATCTACTAACATATAGTGTGTTCTAACCTCAACCAGGTGCAGAGATGGGCTATCGCCGGCGGAGGTTGCAGTGCGACATCGCCTTTATTGGCCTGATGGCACAAGGAAGAAGTCGTCCGAAGGCAATCCCGGGCGTAGGAATATGAACCTATTGGTTCAAGCTTTACTGGATAAATACAATGAAGATCACCATCTTTTGGGGGTTTGATCTCTCTCCCTCCTCCCGCCCTCACTCTTTGTCCTATTACCAGGCTTGTATTGGTCGTCTTCTGTTCATGTACTAATTGCTGATACAATCCATGCCTCCTTTTTAGGATCTTGCATATGAACTTGATAATGTTGTGTGCTCCCGACAAATTTACGAGGAGGAGGGCGGCCTTATTAACAAATTCTATCATATCAATTTGACTGCAAAAACCAAAGGAGATGATGGTTTTCACAGTGGTGTCGACAATCTATTCTTTGGTGAAATCACATGAATAGAAGGCGAAAATGAAGAATACATGCTCAATTGTTTCTGTATGGTTAAACCTATTGACAATGGTATTTCTTCCACCTTAGATTAAGTTCTGTTTATATAGTTTGGGGTCACATTTGTTTGTTTGCCCCTTGTGCCATGTTTCCCTTCATCTCATCCATTGTCCTTGAGCTTTACTATAGTTTTAAAGTCTAAGCTAGTTCATTCGCAGCCGTATGTAGTCACTTTCTGCACATGCTTTTATTTTGCTTGGTTGGTTATTTTTTGGTAATTAAATGACAAATCAATGGTATTTCTTCCACCTTAGATATGTTCTGCTCAATTTGGGGTCACATTTATTTGGCCGACCTGTTTGGTTGCCCCTTGTGTCATGTTTCTGTTCATCTCATCCACTTTCCTTGAGCTTTACTACAGTTTTAATATCTAAGCTAGTTCATGCCCAGCCATATAGTGATCGTCTACACATGTTTTCTTTCTCCTGGCTAGTTATTTGGTAATTAAATGACAAATCAACGGTATTCCTTTTACCTTAGATTAAGTTCTTTATAGAGTTTTAGGTCACATTAATTTGGTTAGCCTTTTGGTTGCCCTTCATCTCATCCACTGGTCCTTAGCTTTACTACATTTTATATCTAAATATGTAGTGACTGTCTACATGTCTTTGTTTTGCCTAAGGCGCATGCTCAGGTTGTACGAAGTACGGGGAGTGTGATTTGAAGCACCCTGTTGATGCTGATAAATACAAAGGTGGCCACTCTACCCCGGTCATTCAGTGTCGTGGTATCAATCATACTCCTTTCTTGCAACCGGATGTACCTGTATACATCCGGAATAAGCAGGATTGGTTGGAGTTTGAGAAGGCTATGTTGGCGAAGGAGGAGGCTAAGATAAGATATATATATGAGGTAATGTTTTATCTTGTGGTTGGTATTTGCTCTTGTTAGTAATGGTACTGAAGTGTTATTGTTCGCTTTCAGTGCCCTGCTGATTCTCCTATTCAAGCAAAAGTGGATGGTGCAAGAATGCCTGCTTGTTTGGCCAAGGGACAAGAGGATGCTGGTTTGGCCAAGGGACGAGAGAGTGCTGGTTTGGCCAAGAGAGGAGAGGGCGCTGGTTTGGCCAAGAGAGGAGAGGATGCTGGTTTGGCCAAGCGAGAGGATCACCAGGGAAGCGTGAAGTACATTGTACCTGCTAGGCGTGGGATGGTGTTTTGAGTATCCCCTCAGGTATTAGATAAATTTGATTTGATTTCGGTAATATTTGTTTCATTACTCAGTGGTTCATTAGTTCAAGCATTATAGTATTGTTACAACCTACGCCGTTGCATGTTTAATGAATATTTAGTTGATCAACTAGTGCCTTGATTCAAATTTGTAAACTTGTTCTTTTCTTATCACGTTGTGGATTTGCACAGTATTGACATATTTGTCAAGTGTATAAGAACAATTGTTCCCAAATTCTCTGGACATTTAAACACTCGTGTGAGTCATTCATTCATGATCGTTCAACTACAAATGCTCTCATACTCTTATAAGGCTATTTTCATTTCAAGTTTAGCAAAGGACGATGCATTCCATATGCTCTCGATGTGTCATTTTATAATTTTTGCCATCCTGCCAAATTGACAGAAATGAAATTCCAATTGATGAGTTGTTTCCTTCATAGCTCTCCTTGATATTGTTACGCTATTTCTGGAACTTGAATCATCCAGCAAAGTTGATTTTGCTTGGCATATCTGTCTTTTATAGGTTAGTTGATATATCTTTTGACCATTCATCTCATTACATATTCTGGTTCAGGTCTCTCTCCACTCATGGACTTGACAACAGCTACATGGCGAAGACAGCATAGCAATCTATGGGGATGTAGTTTGTTGCCACACCATCTATCATAATTGCTGTTTTTTAAATTTCCAGTATCCTTTGAGAAAGATTGAACTCGTCATGCATCATCATTTGGAATACTGTCGCTGTATTGGTAGCATGTATGATAAAGTTTGGTCGGATTTTATATTGCTATGGTACTGGAATCGGATGCACTTTCCAATTTTGTCAGTTGTAGATGAAGTTTCTAATCCAGAAGTTGAGATCTTGTAAGTTGAAATGTACTCAACCAATAAATCTTTTCAGTCCATAATGCGATTTCTACCTTTTGAAAAAAATTCATTTGACCAATTACTTTGGACTTGGCGTATGTAGTTGTTGAACATGTAAGTAGCTGTAGGAAAGTTCAGTCCGATTTTATATTGTGATGGTACTGGAATCGGATGCACTTTTCAATTTTATCAGTTGTAGATGAAGTTTCTAATCCAGAAGTTGTGATCTTGTTAGTTGACATACACTCAACCAACAAATCCTTTCAGTCCATAATGTGATTTCTACTCTGAAAAACTGCATTTGATCCGTCCAGTGGCCATCTACCTGCCTCCTTGTTGACAGCATTGCCACTCATCAAGTTTCACATATTCTCTCTAGATCACATAATCCATATTGTAGATAGCGTTGCCATCCATCAATTTTCTCATGTGATCACATAATCCATATTGTCATCACTAACCTTTAGCAGTTGTTTGTTGGCGTGCTGAGCCCCAGTTCAACAGATTATTACTCCCTCTAAAGCTAGTACAAAGTTGAGTCATCTATTTTGGATGGAGGGAGTAGTTTCAAGCAAATGGCCGCATATAAAACATAGCTTGTTACCTAGTGGATGATGATGAAAGTTAGCTTTCCGACCATAGCCATCGCCACCGCAACAACTTCCCTACACGCGCTGATTGGGCACCCCCTCTTCTTCCCCGTTCGGCAGACTCATCGGCGGAGCTTGTAGAGTACCATTCTAGAGTAACTCCTAGATTATGGCTTCAATTTCATCCGGTGGTGTGAATACAAGGCCTTTGATTCATTGGTTAACTATCGCGAGGTGAATCCGATGGTCGCATGGTCTTTTAGGGAGGGAGGGTAGTGGGTTCTAACTTCTAAGAACACATCAGAGAAAGAGGACCAAAGCTGCTTGAGTCCTCTTCTCAATTGGAAGTGTGGTATCGATGGGTGAACCTAAACTACTAAGCGGAGCAGAGGCACCGAGATTCCCCTCCCGCGACCGGCTGCCGGAGCGGCAGGCAGAGAGGAGGCACATCCAAGGGCTCGCCGGTGAAGTCTGGAGGAAAAAGTTTGCCCTAGCCGCCTAGTGTTAGGGGAGGCACTCCTCAAACCTTAATTGGGCCGTCATGGGCACGGTGGTTCTTTATCTCCCACAATGCGCAAGAAATAGAAAAAATGGTCTAGATGTTGCGAAGCACGTTTACTTTGAAAATCTCCTAACCAAGTCACAAACTGCATAAGATTGCACTTTGCGCAATAGTATTTTCCCTGTTCCACAATATTTGTATATTTTGGAGAAAATATATCTTCCTGAAATTCACCGCCAAGAAAACTTCTGCACACATAACTTGGCAGTTTTCCCGCTTGAGCTATTGTTGGAGAGTAAAATTTTTGGCCCAGTGAAAGACTGAAACGAATTCCACAACAGATGACGATTTTTGCATAGAAGGGATCATTCTTGAAGAACCAGTTACACACCCCTCTTGTGAGAAGAGAATGATTTGCATAAGGTCACCAAAAGGAAACGTAAAGAACAGCTTTTTGGTGGCAAAAACAACCATGTAAATCAGGCCCGGGCCTGGGGGAACAAATGGAGATAGATATAACAGTGTGCATCAGTTATTCAGTTCACACAACCTTCAAAATCTTTCCCCATGCCGCCTACTAGGAAATGTTTCTAAATATTCAATGATAACGCACAGCAGCAGTACAACACGTTTCGGGCTATGATCCACACAAAGACAAGGTAATGTTCTGCACATTGTCAGATGAACGATGAAAATCTTCACATAAAAGGTACCACTAGAGTTCATTAAGGAGAAGGAAAGCAACTATCAACATAATGTACATTCTGAGAACTGATAACAGCAAGTACAACTTATGCTGTGAGAGGGACTTTGCAAGTTGCTTTGTTGTGCCCATAGCCCTTGCACCTGCTGCAGCGCACCGCCCTTTTAATTGCAATACGAGGATCAGCTGGCTTTTCCTTTGGTCGGCCAACTTGGCGGCGAGCTAGAATGGGGCATGGTTGCAATCCCATGCTCTGCGTTACGTCAGTTGATGCAGGAGGTACAATGACATCAGGTATCGGGTTGATTGACATGGCGTAAGTCATGCGGTAGTAATCTCTTCTGAAATACTTGGCACAGTACTCGACTGGATTCTGATCAGTTTGCTCGAACACAGCGATGGCATGACAGCAAGGAATCCCAGACACATGCCACTTTCTGCAGGTGCAGTCCCATGTATCAATGTTGACCGTATAGACCGAACCATCACATACTTCAAACACATTATTGTTTCCATCATTTTCAGTTGAGCAAACAACACTGAGTGAAAGAGCTTTGTTCATCTCTTCCTGAAGTTTCTGATTTGCTGACGGTGTTAATACTTCTGACCATGTATTGGAAGATTCCCTGCGTGTATAGATCATCTCCATCAGGTTGCATCTGATTGTATCAAGCAGCTGCACTACCGGGAGCTCATATCTGTTGGGGATCCACTCCGCAATTGTCTCGGAAATATTGCATGTGTATTGGCCAAGACGTGACCCTTTGAATAACGCATCTGACCACCGCTCAGGTTTAGTCTCCAAAAGCCATTCAGCAAGCTTGTCAGACTCAGCTTTAATGAGATCAAAATAATGATTGAATTCATCAACTCTGCACGAATATATGGCATCCTTAAGATGCTCGACCATTATATCTTTTACTTCTTCACTCCAGCTGTCATCCAATTTTGTTTTAAATTCTTCAATGAAAAAGCTGACATTGTATCCATGATAACTATCTGGAAATATTACAGAAACATCATCCCAGAGACCACTTCTGCCATTTGATATGAATGTTATGTCTCCAGGCATAGGCAACGATGCCTTTAGCTGTTCAAGAAACCAATGCCAATTTTCTTGACTCTCGTCATCCACTACAGATAATGCAACAGGGAACACATCACCTTCACCATCAACAGAAGTAGCACCTAATAGTTTCCAATGCTTATTTGGTTTCACAGTTATCACATCAAGAAAGAGAAGAGGCCTGCAACCATTCTCAAAACCATGAAGGGAGGCATGGAATGCAACAAAGAAGCGGAACTTTGAACCTTCCAATGCCTCTACTGTTGCCATACTCCCAGGGTTTGTTGCGAGAATTCTATCACGAAACCAAGGTAACTGATTACATGCCTCTTCATGTGGGCTGTAAAGTTCTTTTCGAGCTATTAGTTTGCCTCGCCAAGCTTGAGAATAGTTCAGGCTTAGTCCGTATTCACGCTGGAGATCATTTGCAATATCTCTTGGCCTGTAGTTTGGACTGTCACGTAATTTTTCCTTGATAACACTAGCAACCCATTTTTGAGAAGCTAGGCGATTACTTTTGACTGTCTCTGATTCACATGTATGGCTCCCAACCACTTTCTTGATCATGAACTCCTGATTTGCAGAAGATTTGGAAGCATGTATGCGCCAGGGACATCCTTCATCAGTACATTCCACAGTGACACGAGAAGAGTCATTCTTGACAAATCTGTAATGAAACCTATGTGCAATGGCATACTTGTGCAATGCATCACGAAATTCCTTTGGACCCTCAAATACTTGGCCAACTCCAGTGATTGTGTTCTCCCAACTTGCACATATCTTTTGCCGCTTAGATCCATCTGGAGTAGTCCCTATTATAGCAGAATCTGCAGGAGTGCTGGAATCTGCTACAGAGCTCTTTACCCTGTAAATATATCTCATGTCACTTTTAGAATACGCTTAAGAGGGATATTTATATCAGTCAGAAGGTTACCTGTTGTCAACCTTCTTAATGACATAGATGTCTGTTGTCTCCGAGTCCGCATGGAATTCAACCATGCGCTTAAGGTCTTTGTCATTGGAAATTGAAATCAAAGTCTTATTATTTCTCGGAAGGAAGTATTTGAATGCATAGGAATCAAGCTTGAGGTTATTGAGTGTTGAAGATATCTCATGTTTAAACGCTTTAAAAGTCCAACCACTTTTCACAAGCATCGCATGTGCCTCTCCGCCAGAATAGGTCATATGCCCATCATCGTCAGTTGTGAATACTCCACCTAGTTGAAGAACAGCGACAACTTGTCTGCTCCCCATGGCTTACTCCTTCCTAAGATGATATAGCCAATCCAAAGATCCCTAAGATGATCTGCAAAATTCATAAAATTTACACTTAATAAGGGTCTGTTTGTGGTTGCTGAATCATGCTTAACTTATTTTTAAATCTGATGTGGAAAAATAGCCACGAGAGCAGAAAAATGTAATGATAGCCAAATGAAAAATTAGGCAAGAGCTAGTTAGGAATGTCGGATCATCATAATCCACCTCGATGCCAAAGGCAGCCTAGTTAACCTACACTGGGAGCCAATTATGGCAGTTTCAATTTTCCTTTTTGCTCAGTTGGTATGTATTTAACCCGTTAAAAGAAAAGGCTTCAAGTTCAAGAAATAGTTGTGCTGAATATTGCCCAGTGATAAACTTGCTCAACAAACTCCAACCGTAGATTGTTAAGAAAAATAAAAAGGGCAGCCCGGTGCACGTAGCTCCCGCTTGTGCAGGGTCCAGGGAAGGATCCGACCACTTTGGGTCTTTTGTACGCAGCCTTTCCCTGCATCTCTGCAAGAGGCTGCTCCAGGATTCGAACCCGTGACCTCATGGTCACAAGGGCAACAGCTTTACCGCTGCACCAAGTAGATTGTTAAGAAAAATAAGAGACAGAAATAGCAGGTTATCAAAAGAGCCAGCTAAAAATAATAGAAAAATAGTCTGCATGGCATAGAAAATCGAGCATTGATTTGAGTGAGTTTGACAAACTTCCATATTGTTTGAACAATCAAAACAAATAAGAAAATAATCAATCTTTAGGGCTATTAGCTTTAGGGCAGTCCCAGGAATCTAAAGTTTTTTTTCAAGAAAACACAAAGAAACATTTGCGTTTCTTTCCATTGAAAAGGCAGAGCTTGAGTTACAACCCTCCTAAGAGGAACAGCAGGCAATCAAACAACAGTGAACTAATGTACATCCCAGGTTTAGGAATCTAAAGCTGTATCTCATACTTTCAATAGGTGCTTAGATACAACTACTAGAGTGGTTTGCATCTTGAATGTTACATCTATTTAACTTGGTTTGTGATTAATATTATCATCTCAACTTTGTGGTCTGTTTGTGGTGTGAAACCAGCCACAGTCGAGCCTAATTACTCAAAATGAGTTGCCCAAGTACGCAAGTAACCATAACAAGAAAAATTAACTGAAAATTGCACACTCTCACAATGCTTATTCATCTACAGCTCTGGAACAAATTGACAACTGAAACGCCCGATATGGTTTTCCGAAAATATCATTCAAACATGATTCTCCTAAAAATATGGAATCACTCAGATAAATCTTGTTAGATTTCACGAATGAACCAATGGTCCACAAATGACTCCACTCTGCTTCCATTCCAAAAAGAGCAATGGATGTAACTAGTCGTATGCACTTGACTCATGGTGAGAGATGAGGTCCAAATTGATTTCAGTGAGACCGGCAAGGAGGGCATTGATGACCAGCTTGTCGCCCAAAATGCGGCTACCTGTGCAGCCCTAAACGCCACGGCAGGCAGCGGCAAAGCTACAGTCAAGGGCTGGACAGGCCAAACTAGAGCAGAGCCCAAGTTTTTTTCCTCGTGGCCCAGTTTTCCTCTTAGGCCCACTATTTTGCAGCAAAACTGGGCGTAGGCCCACTATTTTGCAGCAAAAGTGGGCGGGCCACAGCCCAGTTTTGCTTCAAAGAAGCTCCGCCACTGCCTGTAGCACCACTGATTGACAAGGAGCTCCAGGTGTCGGCCAGTGAAGGAGCCTGGCTCCAACAACCGCCGAGCTTAGATATCTGAAGGAGTGCGTAGAGGAGGGTTGCGGCCGGAGAATGTCCTGGATGGCAGTGCCCTACAGCTTGTTCCCGGGATCGAGCGTCGTCTGCAAGGAGCTACTCAAGCAGGCAAGCGGCAAAACTGGTGGCCGCACGGTGGCAGCTTGGGTGATGAGATGCAAGACGACGGTCGCTCGGGACAAGGATGTGACGACTGCAACGGCTGGGACGGAGGGGAGACAACGGTGACCGCATCTTGGGCCAAAGGGAAAACAATGGCTATTAGTGGGGGCCACAAGCAAGGTGACCCCGAGGAGCAAATGGTGGCGGAGTCATGGAGCGGAAAGGCTTGCGGGGTGAGAGAATGGGGAACACTGGATCAAGATGGATATTATTATGCCTCAGGTTCGCCGAAAAGAGTTGTACCGTGTTGAGGATACAATCTCGCTTTCTCTCTCCTTTAATTACCCCTCCACGTCAGATAAAATCCTACATGGTAAGTATGATTTGGACACGGTCCAGGCTGGAGCACTGGGGCTGCCCTTAAGACAGTTTATCCTAATTAATTGTATTACAGTTCGGTTGGTTAATAATTAAGAGCAAATTCAATTATCGAGTGCTTCACACGTACGATATAGCACTTTACAGGACCCTCCCAACAAATTTAACTTTTCAGATATACAGTCCCTAGCTAGCTTCGATCAACTTGGACTTGGCTGCAAATAGTAAACTAATGGTGCTTGAAGGGCTTAGGTATAATCTCTAATCTATTAAATGTTTCCCATGCATGGTACCAGCATTCCCCTACTACACAATATGCAAGCCTATGACTGGTAAGGAAACATATTTTATTCTCTTCAGCCCTGAGCTTCTTACAAATTACTTTTGGTTGACACAGACATACCAAGTATCCGATGTTTCAGTACTTTGCACAATTGCAACCATCTGGGTGGGGTGGAATGGATTAATAATTCACCATTAGTAAAAACACATTGCTGCGTATCATGTACAATTTAAAATTCACATGAGCCAGGACAGAAATTTAGGGGCCTTATTAAACATACGTGAAGCAATGAACTTTTTTTTTTGATAAAAGAAGGGTCTCCCCCTTCCGATTTCCATTAAAGAAACCCAAGGTTCACAAGCTACCGAGACGGACTAAAGACTCTATGGAGCAACACGCCCAGCGCATCTCAACCCGAAGGAGAAATGTCACCAGCATGAACTCCAAGCTAAAAACAAGGACAGAAAAAAGAACTACCATCCACAAGCGGCTACAACGCTGAGAAGCAGGGTGCCAAATACCACAAGCCAGTCTACTTATTACAGACTCCGGGAGCACAAAGCAATGAACTTTTTATGAAAGGAATTCCTACCAAGTGAATATCTGGTAAAAAAAGACATATGTTAAAACACTGGAGTATCTTGTCGACCATGGCCATTACACTCATGAGCCAGCACAACACTACTGGCTGCGACCCTGCGACCTTATGATCCCAGGGGCCGTTTTAAATCACAAAATCCCTGGAATTATACAATCGTTACTTTGGCTACCTCGTCCTTGGTCGGTGCAGAGATCCACATTGCTGTGAAGATCACCCGAGGATAATAAAGAAAATAAAAGACTCGGAATGGAAGCATCAGTCAGTCGATCCTGTTATCAAACCTTTAGCTTGAACTTGAGCTTCACTGATGCTGCCGCTCCGCCTGACACTGCCCCACTGCTCGCTTGAACTTGACGCCGACACGCACCTCGCAACTGCAGCTTGCCCCAACGGCCCACGCGGCGCCGAAGCCTGCTGCCCGGCACGCTGGCCGCCGGCGCCGCGCTAGGGTTACCGCACCGGCACGTGAGAAGCGAGGCCGAGCCGAGCGGGGAAGACGGCGGGTGGGGTGGGGCTACGGGAGACGCCGACGATCTGGCCGTGCGGCTAGGGTTTGGGCACCGATTTGGGCTCGTGCTCACGCGCACCCTAGACTGGGAAAAATAGCAGGTCCTTTCTGCAAAGATGGAATTACAATCTTGTCCTTCTCCTGTGGGCTGAAATTGGGCTACATAATTACAGTTGAGTCCTTGTAGGCTATCATGGGCTAAAAAGGAGCATAAGAGCACCAGCAGTGTTTTGGAGGCAGCTCTACCTCTAAGCTGGGCCCATATACTCACCTCTAAACTTAATAAAATACATGCAATGTGTAGCCCTACCATAACACTAAATAATTTTGTACCCCTTAAAAAAACTAAATAATTATATTTTGTACTTGTATCTCCTGATCAGAACTGTGCATGAACTTGATCATCCTAATGACAAGTAGGCTCGATAAAATATTTTAATCAAAGGAAAAGCTTAGAGGCTGCCTCTTCACTTGAAGGAGATGCCAGGCATTTTTGCCTAGAGGCAGACAGTTTTAGTATATGGCGCCAGCCTCTAAAGACATGGAGGCGGCCATAGAGGCAGTAAAATCGAACACTGTGGATGCCCTAACATCTCTCATCTTTCTGTAACTTTGGCTTGAAGCTTTCTATATAGTACTTCATTCTCGTTGTTTTCTCAGCATACTAATATCTTGTGCAATTTTTAACAAAGCCAACAAAGCATTTTTCCTTGTTTTAGGCGTATGCCAATACTCATGAAGAGATAAAGATTCACAAATATGTATGCATTGGTTCGCATGATAGAATATATGGATCTCAAAAAATGGTGGTGGTGTTGGCGTCCAATAGTGTTCGAGCTAAACCAATTCAAGCTCCAGTTCGCTCAACACAGTCCATTATGCCTTGTGTCTCATTACACTATAGCTACATAGAAGACAGAAGGGATTCAGAGGTGGCTAGGAGAAACCGCCCAAGAACTATGTAAAACTGGATGTGGACGTTTAGATAATAATGATAAGAGTGAGGTGCTAATGCAACACTTATAATGTTAATTCGACAGTCATGCAAGAAGCAAGGGCCCTATGGGGCGGCTATCTGCTCTTTTCAAGACTAGGGATGCATTAGACTAATAATCAACTTTAGGTGTGTGGAGATAGTAGAGGGACTATGCATAGTGGTAGGAACTCTATTGGTGTCGCAGTTGCAAGCTATGAAGAATGCATCTTTCTATATCAGGAGTTTGCTTATGTCAAGTTTGAACAATGTCCAAGAAAAGCTAGTCAAGTTGCACATTCTTATCTAGCAATTTTGTTGGATCACCCGCCAACATGTGGTTGCATGATCCACCCGATCTAATATTAGTGTGACTAGCAAACCATGTAACATTATAACCAATGAATAAAGTTGCAGTGATGGATTTCCCATGCAAAAACATTTGAGCCATTTTTAACAAAGACAAACAAGTTCATTAATCATGTAGATATGATATTTCTATCTTTCAAATTTAATTTTCACTTATGCATATTCTTCACAAGTTTAACTTTGTTTTGTGTAGTAAGAAGTTGTAATTTTTTTCAAACAAACAGAGATTTCGCTCTTTTGGAACGATGTGGGTGCATTTTTTTGGCCTTGTTATCTTTGTTTATATTGTTATTAGGAGAAAAACTAATTGAATTTTTTCAATACAAAAAATATGAAACAATCTTTTTGAACTAACTGGGTTTTTTTTACGATCATCACAATATGGTATACTTATATCCTAGAAATAAAAAAAAGTACGTGGATTTCAGTTACAATCATGTTTAAAACATGGTACAAAAAAATTTATTGCATGAACATTATAAATATCTAAAATCATACAAAGACAAGTATATAACGAGCATTCTTGTGTCACGTTTATGCATTGGATCTCTGTGTTCTTCTAGCATATCATTGTTCGATATTTGATCTATACTAGACGAAACGACGCGCTCCGCTGCGCCCAACTATAGCAATCATCACAATCACAAACCAAGCCTAAGAATACAACCAAGAATCAAGAACAACTACAAAAATGCATCTGCAAAACAAATCCTTAAATAACCATCAATACATAATACACCATGGAGAAATACCCCACTGGGATTATCAAAGCAATGGGATGGACGGATTGTTGCTTCAAGTAGCCTTAATTAACAATATTTATTCAATGAATTGACAGTCGGATGGGGAATTGTATCTCACTCTCATACGGATCATCGCATGGTATCTACTTTTTAGTTCTTATATAGTCTTTTGATGTATATTGTACATGGCAAATTCAGTATTGCTTACTATCTACTCTTGATTCAACACACTTCCACTGTAATCTTTGAGAACCATAATAGACTAGTATTATTATTTTATCATTCAATCGTTTATTTCTCTTGAAATGAAAGTTGAAAGCGGGTTAATTCTTTTACAGACGTCTTTTTTAGGCGGTCGATATCCATTATGCGGCATAGGTGTTACATCGTGTATACAACTTAATCGCACACCTCTTTTAGCAATGGCTCGTAATGCGGCATCTCTTCCACTACCAGCGCCCTTTACCATAACTTCTGCTCGTTGCAAACCTATTTTCAAAGATCAGAAGCTCAATTTGGAATGAAAATTATAGAAAGAAAACAATAAAAACATGTGACACAAGGTTAAACATGAGTCATTCATAATCTTTTTTGCCTAGAAAAACATGGCTCATTTTGTAAAGTCGTATTCCAGAGATATAGTAGAATGAGAATAAAACTGCTAACCAAAACAAAAAGAAAACAAAGTTATACGTATTTTCTCCATACAAAATTGTGAATCCTTTTACGAAGACCGACCTATGAAGATCTACGAAAATGAGAAGCCTTGTCCATCTCTGCCTATCTTGAGCCCAGATGCCAGTCCTAGTAATTTAAAAAAGCATCTCATGTCCGAATATGCATCAGATTAGTACTCTCGTACTTCCTAGATGCACATCACGTATATTATATCAAAAGAAGTAAATGCCATTTTTTGGCAATCAAGGAGATGATTAGAACCAGGTTGCCACACAACAACACACACTGAGACACAATAGTACGCATGATACAACGCCGGCGACTCAAACCAAATACATCACATCGGGGCCGAAGCAGCTCTGGAGCGTGCGGACCCAACATCACGCACGCAGTGTTTCTTGTAACTTTTTTCTCTCCTCTGCCCCTTGGTTGCGCCCTTTGCCATCCCGCACGAGGTCAGCCACGCGAGGCGGAATCGACCCCAAGGTGGAATCGGTGCAGGTGCCTTGACGCGGTGTTGGATCGAGGGCTGCTGCTGCGACGCCGTTCATGTGTTAGCCCTAACCTCTCCATCCACCGCCTGAAGCCCAAGAAATCATCGTTCGCAGGTAGCTCTTTATCTCCCTCACTTTGGATTGACCTGGAAAGGGAGCGAAGAAACATCGAGGAGCCGAACCTAGCATTGGACTACAGGCCCACAAGGCCATGGTCGAGCCAGAAAGGTCCACCAGCTAGCCATCGTGAACCTCCAGATGGTTTGAGCATGGGCCTGGATACCCACACATAAATTTGAAGGAGATTCATCTTCCATACAATTAGATCACCTGAGAGTTAACATCCAAATGCGAGATAGGGTTAACCTTATTATGAGCTAGGGTTTACCATCCCTCCTACCCATTTTTTCTTTTCGAGAAGCATTAGACCAAGTCAATAAATGTCATGGTGATACTTCTAACTACCATATCAACACCATGATGAGTAGGACATAATGTGAATAGCACCACTATATATCATGGAGATAATATATTGGGTGAGCCCTAGCTTTTTGGCAAAGAGTTGAATACATGGGAGATCCTAATTCCCTGAAATGTCAAGCACGGCAATGTTATATGAAAAATGCCCATCCTAGTCCCGATTCTTTGCTAGTGGTTCATTGGAGGTCTTATTGACCACTGGCTGGCTTGTGTGTTTCTTTGACTACAATTGATGGAAATATGCCCTAGAGGCAATAATAGAATGGTTATTATTATATTTCCTTAATCATGATAAAGATTTATTATTCATGCTAGAATTGTATTACCGGAAACTTAAATACATATGTGGATACATAAACAAATACCGTGTCCCTAGTGAGCCTCTACTAGACTAGCTCGTTCATCAAAGATGGTTAAGGTTTCCTAACCATAGACATGAGATGTCATTTGATAATGGGATCACATCATTAGAGAATGATGTGATGGACAAGACCCATCTGTTAGCTTAGCATATTGATCGTTCAGTTTATTGCTAGTGCTTTCTTCATGTCAAATACATATTCCTTCGACTATGAGATTATGCAACTCCTGGATTCCGGAGGAATACCTTGTGTGCTATCAAACGTCAGAACGTAACTGGGTGATCACAAAGATGCTCTACATGTTGTAAGTGCATCTAGTGCCCCTTAGTGATTTTGGTGTATTGAAGACTTATAGGTTAAGGGACTAATGCGTGTGTGAGTGTACACGGGTCTATAAGTCTATGAGGAGTTTGATATTTACAGGAAAAGTCGACCCCTAAAAATGAATATCTTCGTCTGAAGATTTTGGTATTTCTGAAGACTTTCATGAAGACTTTGAAAGTGAAGAAATTGGTGTGTCCGTGAAGACTTGATATTCATGCGAGAAATATGAAGCTTGAAGACTTTCGTGTTCATAGTTTTGTTTTTCTCTTTCTTGAGTCATAGGAAACACCGTACTGTTAAAGGGGGTCGAGGAAATACTAAGGAAAAATTTCCATGTGATGCTCAACTCAAAATCCTACACCTACCAATCCCTTCGAGTGAAGCCATTGGAAATCTCATACAGTTCAGTCAATTTCTTCAGTGACAGAGACGAAGTTCTTCTGGTATCTGAGGAATTTGTCCTGACTGAGGAGTTAGGAATTTGCCAGTGCGGATTGCCTACACGGTGAGGAACATGATAGCCCTGAGGATTTTGCTACTCAAAATTTCGACCGTTGCTGTGCTATGCGCCAGCTGTCCCAAAATATCTATCCACCTAACGGTCATATCATTGAAGGGCATTTATGTCTTATCATGTCGGGCTGCTCCCTAGGCTATAAATAGCTGCCCCCTACAACCACTAGCTAGTTGGCTGCTCCGAGAGAAACTGACACTTGTCATTTGAGAGCAACCCATCCTCCGAGGACTTTGAGAGAAAATCATCAAGTGATGAAAAAGCAAAAACCCAAAACCCAAACACCTACAAACCCCAAGTGATTGAGCATCACTGAAGAGATTGATCCTGAGTGGATCCGACGCTTGTTACCTTTGAAGACTGTGCTTCTTCCAGACGGTTAGGCGTCATGGTCTAGAGCATCCAAGAGGAATTGTGGATCCCCGAGTGACCAAGTTTGTGAAGGTTTGGAAGTCGCCTGAAGACTTACCACGAGTGATTGGACGAGGTCTATGTGACCTTAGTTCAAGGAGAATACGGTGAGGACTGGGTGTCTTGGACTAAGTGTCCTTGACTGGGTGTCCGGGACTGTGTGTCCTCGAGTTTAAATACTCAGCCGCTCCAACCAGACGTACAACTGAGACAGCAGTTGGAACTGGTCTACCAAATCATTGTCTTCACCGAGCTTACTGGTTCAATTTCCTCAACTCTTTCATTTCCTCATAACTGTGCCGTGTGTTTGTTCATATCTGTGTTTGAAGACTTTGACTGAAGACTTTCTCAATTTCCTCAGTTCAATTTCTTCAGTATGTTTGTCTTCATCCTGTGTTATCCTGTGATTATGCTTCCTATACTCTGTGCCTGTCTTCATTTCATCATGATGACCATGCTTGTATTCTGTTATGTTTACCTTTGAGTACTTATTCCACTGCTAGTAGTTCTTCACTAAGGAATTTCCTCACCGGCAAATTCCTCAGTGAATAATTTCATAAAAATCGCCTATTCACCCCCCTCTAGTCGATATAACGCACTTTCAATTGGTATCAAAGCAAGGTACTCCCTTGTTCTGTGTGATTTTGGTTTAACCGCCTGGAGTTTTAGTTATATCGACCGCAGTATGATCAAGGTCTCTGCTGGGTGTCCGACCTTCGATGGGACGGACTACCCCTACTAGAAGAATAAGATGCGAATGCATCTTGAAGCAATTGATAATGATCTCTAGTATGTTGTGGAAAATGGTGTTCCCTCAGTCACACCTTCTCTGAATGTTGCCGATGTGAAGAGATTCAAGCAACTCGACTCTCAAGCGAAGAATATCATATGTGCCATCTGAGCAAAGGACAGTATGGCAGAGTGAGTGCTTTGGAAACAGCGAAGCTTATCTGGGACAGGTTGTCCAAAGTGAATGAAGGATTCTCAACTCAGCGTGACTCTCGAGTTGATGTTCTTCGCAATCTCTTCAACCGCTTCAAAAGACTCGACAATGAAAATGTTCAACAAACCTTCGATCGCCTCACTGACATCTCAAATGAGCTTCAAGCACCTGGTGCCACTGACATCACCGACCATGAGGTGGTGAAGAAATTGCTGAGATTGCTTGATTCCTCATTTGACACTCTGGCATTGATGATACAAGAACGTGCTGATTACAAGTCACTTGATCCCGCTGATATTCTCGAGAGGCTAAATACTCATGAGTTCCAACTTGCTGAAAAGAGAGATCTCTATGGTTCAAGCTATGGCAGAACACGTGCACTGAAGGCCAAGGCAGTATCTGAGTCCGAAGATGAAGACTCTGGTAGCAGCCTTGGTGATCCTGAAGAACTGAGCCATGATCTGGCTCTGCTCGTGAAGAAGTTCCAAAAGTTCTCAAGACGTGGTCGCCTTGGAAGATCCTCAAGGAGCAATGATTCCTCATCCAGTGACTACAAGAAGAGGCTCTGTCACAAGTGCAAGAAACCTGGACATTTCATTCAAGATTGTCCTCGGTGGAAAAAGGAATCAAAGAAGAAGAAATACAAGGATTACAGTTCTGATGATGCAAAGAAAAAGAAGAAATCCACAAAATCCTCATCATCAAAATCCTAAAAGCCTTCATATCACAAGAAGAGCAGCTCCAAGAAGGCCAGGGCATTCACTGGCAAGGAAATGGACTCTGAGGCTGAATCTGAAGAAAATGAGGAAGAGGAGTCATCTGAGGAGTCCGAATCCGGAGTGGCGAGCCTAGCTCTCGCAACTGCATTCGTCAGCAAGTCTATCTTCAACACTGAAGAAAATGACCTCACCAACAAGGCTGATGAAGGCGATGATGACTATGCTCCCACCTATTGCTTCATGGCAAAGGGTGCCAAGGTACTCAAATATACCTCCTCTGAATCAAGTGAGAATGAATCTGATGAAAACCTTAAGCCCAGCTATTCTAAACTTGCTAAGATTGCTATAAAACAACAAAGGGCTTTAGAAAAGGTTCAAAACATGCTAAATAAAAGTGATGATATGTTGGGTGAAAAAATGGATCGCACTGAAACTTTGACTGAAAATCTTCAGAGACTTCAGTCCAAGCTTGACAAACTTCAAAGTCATCATAACACTCTTTTATCGGATCATGAGAAGCTTTCTTATGAATTTCTTCAAATAAAGCAAGACCTTGAGAAGCTAAGAGTGAGTTATGAAGATCTTCAAAAGGAGCGCGATTCATTACTTGCTCAACAAATCAGCGCATCTCAGGAAGAATTTGTTCCTCCATGCTTGAAGTGCATTGAACGTGAATCTGCTAATTCTTCACCTGAATGTTCAAATGCTGCTAATGTTTCAAATTCTTCACATGCCTCTGCTATCACTAATTCCTCATCTGAGGACATTGCTAGTATCACTGACAATGCAGGGCTGAAGGAATTGTACACGACAGGCATGTACAAAAGCCTCAAAGGGCATCAGGCTCTTTGTGATGTGCTTAAAAAGTAGATCCTCAGCAGGAACCCTGGGAAAGAGGGTATCGCCTTTGAGAGGAAACTCAATGCTGATGGTACATATTGGAAGCCTGAGCAGTATCCCAAACTACATGGGTTGCTACAAAGGGACCTCCAGTTGATCCATCTAACTTATCTGGATTTGCATGTGAATCTCCTCATTCTGATGATGAGTCAATTGACTCCAACTATAAGCTATTCAAAAATCAGAATGGTGAAGTATTTGCTAGATATGTTGGCACTAACTGCAGGAACGGCTCCCCGATGAAGAAAATATGGGTTCCCAAAAGATGCCTTGAAAATCTTCAGGTGAATGTCATCATGACGCCACCTGTGAAGAATAGGAACCCCAGATCAAATTCCTCATACGGACCAAATTCCTCATATGGATCAAAGTCCTCATATGAACATCATCATGCTAACCCGTCTGTTTCGCAGGGAAGATCTAAGGATTATGGATATGTGCATTATTCTTCAAATCATTATGTCCATAAGTCCTCGAAGAATTTCTCTGCTTACTCATATGCTTACTCTAACCCATCTTATGTGAAACGAAATGGATTGGCTTCTATGCCATCCTTCTTGTATGGAGCTCGCAGAATGATGAACTCTTTGCCACCCCTTCAGATGTGGGTGGTGAAGAAAAATAACTAATCTCTTCTACAGGGTCAGGTCTCCAGACGCACATAATCGTCTGAAGAATTTGCTGGAGACCTGAGCATGCCTGATAGGACGCAGGCTAATCATGAAGAAATGAACTTTCATTTCTCACGTCCTCATATTGCTTTATCAGTTCTTTTACTTGATGAAATTGATCTGATGAATTGATGTCATATTCTTCACCGATGAAGTATATGAGTTTGTAAGCTGCACTAATTCATCTGCAGGATGATCAACCCAAAGCCACTGAGTGGGTCCTCGATAGTGGATGTACAAACCACATGACTGGTGACAAGAATCTATTGATGGATGCTCCATTATCTCCGTCGCATCTGAAGCATATCATCTTTGCTGACAAAGGCAAAAGTCAAGTATTGGGTCTAGGTAAGGTTGCGATTACAAATGATCGACACATGGACAAAGTCATGCTTGTTGAGTCCTTAGGATACAACCTTATGTCTGTCTCAATGCTTTGTGATCTTGATATGGTTGTTGTCTTTGGCAAGTACCGTTGTGTTGTGGTTATGGAAGCTGACAATTCCAAAGTCTTTGAAGGCTTTAGGAGAGGAGACCTGTATATTGTTGATTTCTCTACAGAACCACAACCAGCCGTGTGCTTACTTGCAAAAGCTTCAGAAGGCTGGCTCTGGCATCGACGACTTGGTCATGCAGGCATGAGTAATTTGCACATGCTTGCGAAGAAGAAGCATGTCATTGGCATCGAGAATGTAAAATTCCTCAAGGATCACCTATGCGGAGCCTGTGAAGCTGGGAAGATGACCAAGGCCAAGCATCCAGCGAAGACTATCATGATCACCACTCGCCCATTTGAATTGCTTCACATGGATCTCTTTGGTCCTAATCATTATTCTGCTATCTCAAATGAAGCATCTCAATATGGCTTCGTTATTGTTGATGATTATTCTCGTTACACATGGGTACACCTTGTTACTTACAAACATGAAGTGCAGGAAGTCTTCAAACGATTTTCCTCGAGGGCTTCAACAACCTTTGGTGTGAAGATCAAGCACATCAGAAGTGACAATGGCACTGAGTTCAAGAATTCTGGTCTCGATGACTATCTTGATGAACTTGGTATCACTCATGAGTTATCTGCTCCTTACACTCCTCAGCAGAACGGCGTCGTGGAGTGCAAGAACAGGACTCTTGCTGAGATGGCTCGCACTATGCTTGATGAATACAAAACGCCTCATCGTTTCTGGACTGAGGCAATTGATACTGCATGCCACATCATCAACAGAGTATATCTTCACAAATTCTTCAAAAAGACTGCCTATGAACTCCTCACTGATAAGAAACCCAATGTAAGTTATTTCAAAGTCTTCGGTGCTAAATGTTGGATTAGAGATCCTCATCACAACTCAAAATTTGCATCGAAAGCACATGAAGGTTTTATGCTTGGTTACGGAAAGGACTCGCACACCTACAGAGTCTTCAATAACGTTCTTCACAAAGTTGTTGAAACTGTAGATGTGTGGTTCAATGAAACTAATGGCTCGCAAAGAGAGCACCTACCTACTGTGATAGATGACCAGCACCTGAGGAAACTATCAAGTTCAAGGCTACCGAGGATGTCATTCCTACTGAAGAATCTGCTAAAGAATTCATTCCAGAACATGAAGAACGTCGAGCTAATGCACCTGAAGAAAATGCTGAAGAAAATGGTGCTGAAGAAAACGCTGATCAAATTCTTCAACGACAACCAGCTCATCCTCGCATTGCAAAAGAAGTGCAAGTTGAAAAGATCATCAATGACATCAAAGCGCCAGGTCCTCTCACACGCTCAAAAGCTTCACATTTGTCTAACTTTTGTGGGCAGTATGCTTTTGTCTCTATTATAGAGCCCACTAAGGTAGATGAAGCATTTCTGGAGCCTGAGTGGATTCATGCCATGCAAGAGGAATTACATCAGTTCGAGCTTAACAATGTCTGGGAACTGGTCAAATGTCCAGATCCTCGCAAGCACAATATCATCGGCACAAAGTGGATCTACCGCAACAAGAAAGATGAAAATGGCCGTGTGGTGAGGAATAAGGCACGACTTGTAGCTCAAGGCTACACACAGGTTGAAGGAATTGATTTCGATAAAACTTTTGCACCTGTTGCTAGACTTGAGGCAATTCGCATATTACTTGCTTATGCCAACCATCATGATATCACTCTATATCAAATGGATGTGAAAAGTGCATTCCTCAATGGTAAGCTTGAGGAAGAAGTATATGTTGCTCAACCCCCAGGTTTTGAAGATCCAAAGAATCCTGACAAAGTCTTCAGACTCAACAAGGCCCTCTATAACCTCAAGCAGGCCCCACGGGCTTGGTATGATACTTTGAAGGAACTCTTCATGAAGAAAGGCTTCAAACCCAGTTCACTCGACCCTACTCTTTTCACTAAATCTTATGATGGTGAATTGTTTGTGTGCCAAGTATATGTTGATGATATTATCTTTGGCTGTACTGACCAACGTTATAGTGATGAATTTTCCTATATGATGAGTGAAGAATATCAAATGTCTAGGATGGGAGAGCTGAAATTCTTCTTAGGTCTTCAAATTCATCAACAACACAATGGCATATTCATATCTCAGGAGAAATACCTCAAGGATGTACTGAGGAAATTCGGCATGCAAGATTGCAAAGGCGTCAAAATTCCTATGCCCACAAATGGCCATCTATGCACTAATGAAAATGGTATTGACTTCGATCATAAGGTATACCGCTCCATGATAGGTTCCTTATTATACTTATGTGCATCTAGGCCAGATATAATGCTTAGTGTTTGCATGTGTGCCCGATTTCAAGCTGCACCGAAGGAATCACACCATAAGGCTCTGAAGCATATTCTTCGATATCTAGCTCACACACCAACACTTGGATTATGGTACCCCAAGGGCTCGGCTTTTGATCTTGTTGGATATTCTGACTCTGACTATGCTGGTGATCATGTGGATCGCAAGTCAACATCTGGTACATGTCATTTCCTCGGACGATCTTTGGTCTATTGGTCCTCGAAGAAACAGAACTGCGTATCACTATCTACTGCTGAAGCTGAGTACATTGCCGCTGGTTCTTGCTGTGCCCAATTGCTATGGATGAAGCAAACTCTCAAGGACTACGGTGTCAACATGAAGAATGTGCCTCTCTTCTGTGACAATGAGAGTGCCATCAAGATTGCTCATAACCCAGTTCAGCACTCGAAGACAAAGCACATTCAGATTCGTCATCATTTTCTTCGTGATCATGTGTTGAAGGGTGACATTTCTATTGAGCATGTGAAGACTAAAGAACAGCTAGCCGATATCTTCACAAAGCCCTTGGATGAGAAGAGATTTAGCAAGTTGCGGTGTGAGCTAAATATCCTAGAATCTTCGAATGTTCTTTGAAAAGGACACTCATCCTAACACTTATGCAAAATTGATGACTTAGATGTGCAACACATGAAGAAACGTTTTACTTCAATCAATGAAGAATAACACTCTTAGTGTGAAGAAATCAATGAAGAATTTGATTCCTAGAACCCTACGATAATTGTACGCGGTGTCTGAAATCATCATTCTTATACGGTGGGTCACGCCACCACCAAAAGTTGAAATTCCTCAAATTATTCATATTCTTCAACTTTGCATATTCTTCACTGGTTCCGTCGTTTTTCTTCATTGGCTA